>NC_083331.1:61302281-61642256 GCF_963455315.2 Globicephala melas
TAATATCGGTACCTCCCCACCATCTTCCAGATGAACTTCAAGCTTCCCCATTTGACATTAAAGGTCCCCCAAGATATGGTATCTACTTATATGTGTCTCAAACCTCACTTCCTGTCCTTCTTCATCCACCGCATGTACTTTGCACTCAGCCATCACATAACTGATCGTATTTTCCCATGTGTACCATTTGATTTCATGCCTCATGACCCCCAGCTCTTCCTTCCCTCAGGCGTGCCCTTTACCCCTTGTTTGTCTCTAAAATATCCTATTTCTCCTTCAGCACCTACTTTACAAGAGCATTTCTCAGAGAACGTTTCATTATATTTTAAATTTTATTACTATTTTTTGACATTTCTCTCATTTCGTTTTTTTCTTTAAGCTTCTTATTTCAGAAACTTTGTATTATACATCAGTGTTTCCCAATGCATGTTGTGGAGATTGGCTAAAATGTCAAAATTGCTGTTTAGGGGGGTTTCTAGGAAAATTCAGCTCTGGAGTTGAACAACAGCAAATCAAATTTTCCATTTTTTTCTGGTAAAATTTTTACTTGATCAATTACATATAACTTCATCTGTTTATAGTACAACAGTACTTTTTTTCCAGGTCAATGCCACAAACACAAAGAATGTTAGAAAAACAAATCACTTTTCCTGATGAAAAGAACATATAAACCTTCTTCCACCTGTAACTTTCCCCCTAACCCCCATAATCTTCTATCACCCCCTGCTTTAGGAGCAAGAATCAATTTTTTAAGAATTGGAAGTTAAGAGTATAGGAAGACAAGTAAAGAGAGGACTTTCTCTAATATTTGAGGGTATAGAATCTTTTTATTTTTGTTTCTCTGGTTGATTTACAGAGACTACAAGCTTAGGTGCCTCTGAACAAGCTTAATGAAGACAGAGTGATGGGTCCATTTTCATAGTCATTTGTTGTCATGACCTGTTTGTTGTTCAGCCTGGTCTGCCACTGGCTCTCCTAAGAAAATGTGCTTGTCACAAGGCTCTGATTGTTGTCACTTCAAAGCTGGGTTTGCTTGTCCAACCCTGACTTCCAATTTAAAGAACTTAAAGAAGTCAGTCTATCAAAGCCCATGCTCTACTTATGTGGCCATTTTACAGAAAAGATAGTACAATGATGTAGTTTAATACTAAACAAGTCTAACCTTTTATTTATAAGGTATTTAGGAAAGCATCATACAGACAGAATAAGTAAAAGGTGATATGTAAATCCTTTTGCTTGCAATAAAGTCAAATATAAACAAAATTAATCCATTTTTATCATAGAATAATTAGCAGCCACCATCTGCTTTGTGTCTGTGATATGCCAGCCACAATAATTGAGACCTTTGCCTGAATTGTTCATTTTTTCCCTTTTGCCGACCCAGTGAAATAGGTATATTTCCTCATTTTATATATGAGGAAACTGTAGCAGAGCTAGGTAGAAGAATCCACCCCAGTTCAGGTAATTATTAAGTTTCAGAGGTCTGGGTTGAAACGAATTCTGCCTGTTTTCAAAGCTTGTGATTTTTAACCTTGGCAATCTCACATTCAGTAATGTGCTGTAACAGCACTCTTCCCTGCTCCTTACTTATTCTTCCCTAAGTGAAGGTACCATCAAAGGAACACCTGAGAAGCTAAACTTTAAAAAATTTATTACATTCTGAGCTAGTACTGCTGAATAGAATGAGATCATCATCGCTAGCTTCAATAATTTTGTCTGAAGATGTATTAAAATATGATTTGCTGAAAGACTATATTTTAAATTATATAATCATAAACTATAAGTATATATTTTCTTTATGGCAGAATACATTTTTTAGTAAGATCCTCTTAAATTCCTTTTGAAATGCTGAGACTCTAGGCTGTGAGTCTCCAGCATTCCTGGTGTTTCTGTATCTTTGATTGCCATCCAGTGGTGGCAGTCATATACTTCTGCTGGGAAGAAAGCAGAAAACCCCTCGATTTTCCAAGCAGACTGTCTCTTATAATTCAAAAGCAAATAATCGATGCTAATTTTGTGGAGCTAATTTATTAAAGTGTTAGCCATGGATACCATTGAGTCCAATAAATGAAAGACCTATCTCGGTATTTAGATGCTGTCAAAAACAACTAGTTCTTGGTAAGGAGAACTTGTTCTTTTACTTTTCTCAGGAAATGTATAACAAACATTTCTCCCTTCAAAACTTTGTTAGAAATAAAGTATTTGTGTTAAAATTCCTGCCAAAGTCAATAAGTAGCAAATCCCTATATCAGTGATTAATGCAGTCAAATCAAGTGCTGGCTTTCTAACATTTTTCTCAAATATAATGTCTCACCAGTGGGAGGAAGCACTAATTTAAGATAGTGAAGTGCATTTAGATTATTTCTTCCCAGATGGCCAAATGGTAGTCTGTGGCATGGATATAATTTACAGGAAGTACTTTAAAGCAATAGCTTCCAGAAATATCATAGAAATTCTGAGAACAGAGATGAGAAACAAATATTTCTATAAAACAAAATGGGATTGTATTTAAGCCACTGAAAATAAGGAAATAAAATAGACACTCTCAGTAGTTAAAAAGTACAGTGCTCATCTGTTCATATTATGGAGTACTTCAGAGATTATATTTTTTTTAAGTTTGAAGATGAGAAAATTTGGTATCAAAATAATTATTAGAAAAATATCCTTCATCTGAGTAAGAAGTTGTGTGTCTCTGGGTAGACCATTTTATTCTGATTTCACGAATTGTGGATTGGAAAATGGATGGGTAAAAGTAGAGAAAAGTTATCCCGTTTAAAACTACTTATTTAATCTCCAAAATATTTTGATCTAAACAGCAACAATGTAATTTTTCAACAAGTTTTTCCATCATTTTTGTTTAAAAATTTCAAACTTACAGAAGTACAGTGAATATTAAATCCCTTTGTCTAGATTAACCAACTGCTATCATTTTGCTGTATTGTATTTACTCTGTGTGTGTGTGTGTGTGTATACATATATATGTATATATATACATATACATATATACAGATCATATATATTATACATTATATATAATATACATTTGTTCTCTTATCTCACATATTGTGTACAGTACACACACATATGTACTTGCACCCATCCTCTTAATTTCCTTTGTGGAACCATTTGAAAGTTGTCACTAACTATTAATACTTTATCCTGAATTTTTTATAACCTAAGAACTTTAATACCTGTATGACCTAAGAACAACAACAAAAATCCAACAAGTAACGAGAATATTATACAATAAATGTAACGTATATGTGATATCTAATATACAGTCCATATTCCAGTTTTCCCCACTTTACCAAAAATAGCCTACATAGCTTTCTTTTAAAAAGATTCTAGGATCTGGTCAATATTAATGTATTGCATCTGGTGGCCATCTATCCTAAGTCTCTTTTTATATGGAACACTCTCCCCATATCAACTATTTTTTTAACCTTAACACAGACAATTTTATGTTGTATGTAGTTGTCATACAGAATATGCTCCGATATAGATTGTATAGTGGTTTCCTTATGATTAGATTCAGGTTTAACATACTTAATGAGCATCTTACAGAGATGCTATGTGTTCCGCTTATCACATCACATCAGTAAACACTTCATGCCCATTTGTCATATTACTGACAATGTGATATGCGTGATGCCCACACACAAATCTGGTGTCTGCTAGTTCTTTACATGTTAGTGGTACTCTTTGCTTTGTTATTAATATGTAATCTGTAAAGCAATACTTTGAAATCATATAAATATTCTATTTCAATACAATATTTCCCCCAATTATTTTAACTATAATATGCTAATTTTTAAACAACTTAAGAATTGATTTCAGTCATTTCCAGTAGAGAGAAGATATTTTGGTGATGCTGAAACTGAAAGAAATATATACCGGCAGAAAAAAGAAGTTTATGTGTATCAAATGGGCAGGGAAAAGTACATTTAAAATGCCACAAAGTTACTTGAACTTTGTGCAATAAAGGACATCAAAATAGTAAAAATGGAGCCATCTGGGCTGTCCATTTGTATTGTATAAACATAAGGGAGAGATGCTTTTAATTGTTATTTTTAAAATTTATTTTCACCTGCATGATTTACCTGTCACTATTTATTAGTAGATTACAGTTTTGCCAAAATTAATTAAGCAGCAATATCACTAAAACAGTGAGAAATATTGACACATCGAGAACATTAATCAGTGTCTTGGTAATATGTCTTGTAAAATTATTAGTTGGAGCATAGCACTAAAACTCATTCTGCAACCATAGTAATTAGTTTACCACAATTTGCATCTTAGGATCAAAACCGAAGACACATTTTAATATATCTGGATCTACTGAATCATTGTTTCTAAGAAATTTTTAAATAATTTTATAATTACTCATATGATAGAGGTGAGCATTATAAATAGCGAGGAGAGTTTTACTTGAGCATGGGTCAAATTTAGAAAAAGTGAAAAAAAAAAAGAGATTTATTTAAAAGCCCTGGGTTTAAATGAATTGTGTGTTCATACCTTACAAGAAAATGGGTATGTAATCATTAAACAGCAAGACCCCACAGAGCCAGTTTTTAGGTTCAGATTTTGTCTAGTAGACAGATTTTAGGTTCAGCTATTGCTGTTTAGTCTGCTGTATTTCACAGTGACAGGCAGTTAGCTAATAGAGCAAAGGAATTTGAGAAAAGGGGAAAATATTCCAACTAACATTCTTCCCAGTATTATCGTTTCCTTCACAGATACAACTGTCATTTTTCGCAGCTGCTTTTTCAAAACAAATGACAAAGCTCGTTGCAGTGATGGAGAACCAGCATACCTAGCATTTATAGAACTTGCATAGGTGTGGTCATTTAGAAGTTAAGGGCAAAATAATCATATCATTAGAAATACATTGGAACTTACGTTTGTTGAGCAAAGCACAAAGCCATTGAGAAATTGTAGAGGATGACTCAGAGCTCTCTGAATATTACCTATCAGGTCAGAACCAAGGGAGTGAGCCGTGGGCTGGAGTGTGATCTGATGCAGAACAGAGCAAGGAGAATTCAGATGAAGACCAGAAGCAAAACAAAATATGTAAGAGCCAGCTCATCCTGTCTTGGAAAGAGCTGGGTTTTAAGTTTTTGCAAATTTTGAGAGCTAGTCTACTTTACATTGTTAGCTTAAAATTACCATGGAGGGAGTTTTTATACCACAGTGATTAGCAATTGTTATAATTCAAGCCTGCCTCCATAATCTTACAGAGCTAGTTGTTAAACATTTACCAGCTTATTTGGGTAATAAGCTGGTTTATGAAATAATATATAATTTATATATATTAAATATAATATGCTATTTATAAATATTATTTGGGTAATTATAGTAGTAACAATGGTAATAGCTTAGTAGGCTAAGGAGGTCAGAGAGTAGTTGATTAACCATACTATGGTTCAACCTTGTATGATTTTTAGTTTGTGTTCTGATTAGCAATAATCAGATTAGAAAATATATCCGATGTTGCTGGTCATAAAGAAGCACCTTTCACCTTCTATCACTCTATCAACGCTGCTTCCTCTAATATTAGCAGCGGTCCCCAAACTTTTTGGCACCAGGCACCGGTTTCGTGGAAGATAATTTTTCCAGGGACCGGCGGGGTTGGGGAATGGTTTTGGAACGATTCAAGTACATTAATTTATTGTGCATTTTATTTCTATTATTATTACACTGTAATATATAATGAAATAATTACACAACTCACCATAATGTAGCATCAGTGGGAGCCCTGAGCTTGTTTTCACTTGCCATTCACTATAGGGTTTCAATATGAGTCTGCAAGTAATTGATTCATTATGGTCTCTGTGCAGTCAAACCTCTGCTAATGATAATCTGTATTTGCTGCCGCTCCCCAGCGCTAGCATCACCGTCTCAGCTTCACCCTAGGTCATCAGGCATTAGAGTCTCATAAAGAGCGTGCAACCTAGATCCCTCACAAGCACAGTTCACAGTAGGGTTCACACTCCTATGAAAATCTAATGCCACTGCTGATCTGACAGGAGGCGGAGCTCAGGCAGTAATGTGAGCGATGTGGAGCGGCTGTAAATACAGATGAAGCTTCGCTCGCTCACCCGCCACTCACCTCCTGCTGTGCGGCCCAGTTCCTAACAGGCCACAGACCAGTACCGGTCCATGGCCCGGGGGCTGGGGACTCCTAATGTCACCAAGGACCTCCACTTTGCTAAATCCTAGGGTCAGTTTCTCAGGAGTCTTTTTTCTTTCTTTTAAGGATTTTATTTAAAAAATTTTTTTGGCTGCATTGGGTCTTCGTTGCTGTGCACAGACTTTCTCTAGTTGCAGCAAGCAGTGGCTTCTCTTGTTGCGGAGCACAGGCTGTAGGCACGCGGGCTTCAGTAGTTGTGGCTCGTGGGCTCTAGAGCACAGGCTCAGTAGTTGTGGCGCTCGGGCTTAGTTACTCCACGGCATGTGGGATCTTCCTGGACCAGGGCTCGAACCTGTTTCCTCTGCACTGACAGGCGGATTCTTAACCACTGAGCCACCAGGGAAGTCCCTCAGGTGTCTTTGTAATTGACCTATAAGCAGCATTTGAGACATTTTATTTCTCCCTCTGCTTGGTACACTTCTGCACATGGCTCTAAAGAGACCACATATTCTTAGTTGTCATCCTACCTCACTGGTCGTTCTGTCACCATCTCCTTTGCTAGTTCCTCCTTATCTCACTGCCTACTTCATACTGAAGCTCAGGCCTTGGTTCTTTTCTCCATTTGCATTAGGGTTTGTCAACCATGGTGCTACTGACATTTTGCTTCAGATAATTCACAATTCTTTATTGTGTGGGGCTGCCTTGTGCACTTTAGGATGGTTAGCAGCTTAAACCCACTAGATGCCCACTGCTAACCCCCTGGCTTACATAACAGGAGAAATTCAGGGCGCCATCAGTCACCATGTACATTGCAAACTCTACACCTTGATCTAGATGATGTATCAGGTCTGGATGTGGCTTCTCATGTCTCGTGACTTATAAACCAAATATAAAATAGAAGAATGTCAAGGGAAAAATAGTAATTGTTTAACATATGCAACTATATTCATAACTCAAATTTGTGGCTCCAGTCCTTATTTCTGTGATTGGTCACAAGGTCATGTTGGTAACTGTCACTTCCTTATTTCATCACCCAATTCATGTTCTCCTTGATCTCAGAGAGAACCTCAGAGAATAAGAGTTTTTTCCTGGTTGGATGACTCAGACATTTATTCCTGAAGGTTCTTAATCCTCAGGATTAAGGACAGGAATCCTCCTGTTCTTACTGTATTGCTGTACTCTTTCATTAAACATTACCATTCAACACAGAAGGAATAAGAGGTACCCAGTGAAACTCCTGGTTACAGAAACAGTCTTCCCTGAACCAACTGTGTAACAGCAACCCAGTCATCTCTCGATAATCAGTATCAGTCACTCCATCTAGCATAGCAACACATGCTTGCTATGACTAGGGGCTTAATAGCATGAGAGGAACACAAAATAACAAAATGGCAGTCTCAACTACCAACTCATTAAAACCTTTGCATGTCTTTTGGTGGAAGCATTTCTCCCTTGGAGGAAGTTAATTTCTGGGCCTGCTCAGAGAAAATTTGGCCACTTTTTTTTTTTAATTTTATTATTTTTATTTTTTATACAGCAGGTTCTTATTAGTTATCTATTTTATACATATGAGTGTATACATGTCAATCGCAACCTCCCAATTCATCCCACCACCACCACCCCCTCTGCCACTTTCCTCCCTTAGTGTCCATATGTTTGTTCTCTACATCCATGTCTCTATTTCTGCCCTGCAAACTGGTTAATCTGTACCATTTTTGTAGGTTCCACATACATACATTAATATATGATATTTGTTTTTCTCTTTCTGACTAACTTCACTTTGTATGACAGTCTCTAGGTCCATCCACGTCTCTACAAATGACCCAATTTTGTTCCTTTTTATGGCTGAGTAATATTCCATTGTATATATGTACCACATCTTCTTTATCCATTTGTCTGTCGATGGGCATTTAGGTAGGTAGCTTTCATGACCTGGCTATTGTAAATAGTGCTGCAATGAACATTGGGGTGCATGTATTTTTTTGAATTATGGTTTTCTCTGGGTATATGCCCAGTAGTGGGATTGCTGGGTCATAAGGTAATTCTATTTTTAGTTTTTTAAGGAACCTCCATACTGTTCTCCTTAGTGGCTGTATCAATTTGCATTCCCACCAGCAGTGCAAGAGGATTCCCTTTTCTCTACACCCTCTCCAGCATTTGTTGTTTGTAGATTTTCTGATGATGCCTGTTCTAACTGGTGTGAGGTGATACCTCATTGTAGTTTTGATTTGCATTTCTCTAATGATTAGTCAAGTTGAGCAGCTTGTCATGTGTTTCTTGGCCATCTGTATGTCTTCTTTGGAGAAATGTCTATTTAGGTCTTCTGCCTATTTTTGGATTGGCTTGTTTGTTTTTTAATATTGAGCTGCATGAGCTGTTTATATATTTTGGAGATTAATCCTTTGTCTGTTGATTCATTTGCAAATATTTTCTCCCATTCTGAGGGTTATCTTTTTGTCTTGTTTGTAGTTTCCTTTGCTTTGCAAAAGCTTTTAAGTTTCATTGGGTCCCATTTGTTTATTTTTGTTTTATTTCCATTACTCTAGGTGGTGGATCAAAAAAGATCTTGCTGTGATTTATGTCAAAGAGTGTTCTTCCTATGTTTTCCTCTAAGACTTTTAAGTGTCTGATCTTACATTTAGGTCTCAAATCCATTTTGAGTTCATTTTTGTGTATGGTGTTAGGGAGTGTTCTAATTTCATTCTTTTACATGTAGCTGTCCAGTTTTCCCAGCACCACTTATTGAAGAGACTGTCTTTTCTCCATTGCATATCCTTGCTTCTTTTGTCATAGATTAGCTGACCATAGGTGTGTGGGTTTATCTCTGGGCTTTCTATCCTGTTCCATTGATCTATATTTCTGTTTTTGTGCCAGTACCATATTGTCTTGATTACTGTAGCTTTGCAGTATAGTCTGAATTCAGGGAGTCTAATTCCTCCAGCTCCGTTTTTTTCCCTCCAGACTGCTTTGGCTACTTGGGGTCTTTTGTGTCTCCATACAAATTTTAAGATTTTTTGTTCTAGTTCTGTAAAAAATGCCACTGGTAATTTGATAGGGATTGCATTGAATCTGCAGATTGCTTTGGGTAGTATAGTCGTTTTCACAATATTGATTCTTCCAATCCAAGAACATGGTATATCTCTCCATCTGTTTGTGTCATCTTTGATTTCTTTTATCAGTGTTTTATAGTTTTCTGAGTACAGGTCTTTTACCCCATTAGGTAGGTTTATTCCTAGGTATTTTATTCTTTTTGTTGCAGTGGTGAATGGGATTGTTTCCTTGATTTGTCTTTCTGATCTTTCATCATTAGTGTATAGGATTGCAAGAGATTTCTGTGCATGAATTTTGTATCCTGCAGCTTTACCAAATTCATTGATTAGCTCTAGTAGTTTTCTGGTGGCATTTTTGGGATTCTCTATGTATAGTATCATGTCATCAGCAAACAGTGACAGTTTTACTTCTTCTTTTCCAATTTTGAATCCTTTTATTTCTTTTTATTCTCTGATTGCTGTGGCTAGGACTTCCGAAACTATGTTGAGCAATAGTGGCAAGAGTTGACATCCTTGTCTTGTTCCTGATCTTAGAGGAAGTGCTTTCAGTTTTTTACCAGTGATAATGATGCTTGCTGTGGGTTTGTCATATATGGCCTTTACTATGTTGAGGTAGGTCCCCTCTGTGCCCACTTTCTGGAGAGTTTTTATCATAAATGGGTGTTGAATTTTGTCAAAAGTTTTTTCTGCCTCTGTTAAGATGATCATATAGTTTTTATTCTTCAGCTTTTTAATATGGTGTATCACATTGCTTGATTTGTATATATTGAAGAATCCTTGCATTCCTGGGATAAATCCCACTTGATCATGGTGTATGATCCTTTTAATGTGTTATTGGATTCTGTTTGCTAGTATTTTGTTGAGGACTTTTGCATCTATATTCATCAGTGATATTGGTCTGTAATTTTCTTTTTTTGTAGTATCTTTGTCTGGTTTTGGTATCAGGGTGATGGTGGCCTCATAGAATGAGTTTGGGAGTGTTCCTTCCTCTGCAATTTTTTGGAAGAGCTTGAGAACGATGGGTGTTAGCTCTTTTCTAAATGTCTGATAGAATTCACTTGTGAAGCCATCTGGTCCTGGACTTTTGTTTGTTGGAAGATTTTAAATCATAGTTTCAATTTCATTACTTGTGATTGGTCTGTTCATATTTTCTATTTCTTCCTCGTTCAGTCTTGGAAGATTATACCTTTCTAAGAATTCATCCATTTCTTCCAGGTTGTCCATTTTATTGGCATAGAGTTTCTTGTAGTAGTCTCTTAGGATGCTTTGTATTTCTGCCATGTTCATTGTAAGTTTTCCTATTTCATTTCTAATTTAATGATTTGAGTCCTCTCCCTCTTTTTTTTGATGAGTCTGGCTAAAGGTTTATCAATTTTGTTTATCTTCTCAAAGAACCAGCTTTTAGTTTTATTGATCTTTGCTATTGTTTTCTTTGTTTCTATTTCATTTATTTCAGCTTTGATCTTTATGATTTCTTTCCTTCTACTAAGTTTGGATTTTGTTTGTTATTCTTTGTCTAGTTCTTTTAGGTGTAAGGTTAGATTGTTTATTTGAGATTTTTCTTGTTTCTTGAGGTATGCTTGTATTGCTATCAACTTCCCTCTCAGAACTGCTTTTGCTGCATCCCATAGGCTTTGGATCGTTGTGTTTTCATTCTAATTTGACTCTAGGTATTTTTTGATTTTCTCTTTGATTTCTTCAGTGATCTCTTGGTTATTTAGTAACGTATTTTTTAGCCTCCACATGTTCATGTTTTTTACGTTTTTCTCCCTGTAATTGATTTCTAATCTCATAGCATTGCTGTCGGAAGAGGTGCTTGACATGATTTCAATTTTCTTTCTTTTACTGAGGCTGGATTAAAAATTGGCCACTTTTAAAGGCAGTTTTTAAACTTTTTCTAGTGAGGCACTCAGTGCTCAAACATAAAACTGTTTTACTATTTAACAGGTGTTTTGTTTTGTTTTGGTTTTTTTTGCGGTACGCGGGCCTCTCACTGCTGTGGCCCCTCCCGCCACGGAGCACAGGCTCTGGATGCGCAGGCCCAGCGGCCATGGCCCACGGGCCCAGCCGCTCTGCGGCATGTGGGATCCTCCTGGACCAGGGCACGAACCCGTGCCTGCATTGGCAGGCAGACTCTTAACCACTGCGCAACCAGGAAAGCCCTAACAGATATTTTATAATTACTAGTTTATAGGTATATCTTCAACATTATCTAGCCTGATAATTGGGATCAGTAGTTTACATTATACATCTTTGCATTCCAGAATCTAATATAGAGGGCAGCCACTGAATACAGATTAGGTGAATCACAGAAAGCATATAAGCATGAAGGAAGGAAGGGAGGGAGGGAGGCAGGGAGGGAAGGAGGGAGGGAAGTGGGGAGGGAGGGAGAAAGGAAGGAAAGAAGGAAGGAAGAAAATTGGTTTAGTTTACTGAAGAAATTTGGCAAGATCTAAAATTGCTGTCTCTTTATGGATGAACCCCAGATGTCTGCTTGGATTAAATTAAAGCAAGAATGCTTTTACGACAGGTCTGCCACCATCTATTTAATTTTATTCCTTTTTTTTTTTTTTTTTTTTTACTATCATAACAGTCAACACATTGATTGGTAATAATTTGGTTCACGCATGAATTGTTGATATACCTTGAGATTTATGGAACAGATTTTATTTCTTTTAAAAAATATACGTGGCCCGATAAATTTTATTTATTATTTTAATATTCTCAAGTAAGCCATACACTGAAAAAGTGTGAAATGTCATCAAAGGGTTTATCATGAAAAGTAACAGTTCCCCTGAATTACCTCCCCGTCATCCCAAAGACAATAAACTGTAGATTTCTGTTTAGGGATCTTTCTGTTGTACCTTCATGTCACTCAGTAGATACTTTCATTATTATTTTCTGGTATATCTGTTCTAGACACCATGTATTGATTACTGTTTTGATGCATGTCAATGAAGAACACTCAGCCTCCTCACTTCCCCTTCCCACCGTTGCCCATCTAGTGATAGCAGTATGCTTAGTTCTTCTAGGATGTCCTAGTTACTTTGAATAAAATGTTCACTCCTTTCATTTCTGACTTGCCACATCTTGTGAGTATACCTGGTAAATAAGCTGCTTATCCTGCCCTCCCACCCATCCTCTCTGAATCCTGAGAGTTGACCCACACCCCTCCTTGGCTGTAGCCCATTCTCTGCCCACTCCAGGCTTCCTCAGCCTGTGTCACCTGACACCACGTTTTCCATGTGCTTCCTTTCAAAAATGTGTTGACATTTTTTCTTTGATGTTAGTGCATTCCTGATCTCTGTATGTGTGGGTTTAAACCATTACTTCTATATCCTCCAGAAGGAGAGGAAATAAATGTCTATATTTGACTAGGTTAAAACAGAGTATCATTTATTTCTTTTGTTTTTTATTCAGTGTTTTATAGAGTTGTTTAGGTTTTGTTCTTTAGTCTACTTTTCTTTTTCTTATTGGTAGATTTTGACTTGATTTTTATCTTCTTCCAGGAGTATGAAACTTTAACTGCTGATTTTTTTCTCATGGTATATCAAATTGTAAAATTTTTGTCTACTCTTTTAACTTTTTACCTATGTAAACTTCAGTTTCATCTCGTGTGTCATAGTATTGCTCTACTTTAATAAGCTGGGCTATACTGTCTAACAATAATTATAATTTCTTAATATAGGTTATAGTTTATAGCACAGGCTCACATAAATTATCTCATTTTTAAAATGACAGTTTTGATGTTTGTCTAAAGAAAAAATTTGTACTCATTTTTTTCCTTCAAAATTAAGCTTTGATATAGAATTATAATTAACTTCCAGAATCCCGAATTCTAGATTACTTTCTTCTTCCTGGTATAGTCTCATTTTATTATAACATTTAGAGAGCACTTGTTTGAGCATAGTATAGGGTCAAACGCTTTTAAAAGGAAAATTATTGCTAAAAAAGTGGGGACATTTATATTGATATCAAATCATTAACTTTTTTTTTTTTTTTTTTTTTGTGGTACGTGTGCCTCTCACTGCTGTGGCCTCTCCCGTTGCGGAGCACAGGCTCCGGACGCGCAGGCTCAGCAGCCATGGCTCACGGGCCCAGCCGCTCCGCGGCATGTGGGATCCTCCTGGACCGGGGCACGAACCCATGTCCCCTGCATCGGCAGGCGGACTCTCAACCACTGCGCCACCAGGGAAGCCCCAAATCATTAACTTTTAATATTGAGAACACACTTTGTCCTCCATATTCTTTGTTAATAAATAAAAGCACAGTTCCCAGTTTTTATTTTTCTTCTTTAAATCAATCATCTGAGGTCATTTCAGCAAAACCCTGTTCTTTCAGAATTCCTCAACTAAGGCAGATAAAATTTAACCAAGATGTTTGGGAAAAAAAAATTAATATCCAGTTTGTACATTAGAAAACAGATCCTTGAAAGGCAAAATTAAGAGCTCTTCATCTGCCCCTAAAATAGAATCAACAATTGAATGTGTTTCATTCGCAGCTGATGTTGACAGAGTGCTTTTTCTGCTACGTGAGCAGCACAGAACACAAGGAAAACTGGGACCGTGAGGAAAGCAGGTGGCAGGCTGACAGCTGAGCTGCTTGCAGTGCCTCAGCTGGCGCTGTGGTCCTGTTGTTGGGTTGTGTTCACATCAAAAGAGCACCCATGAGAGTCACTGGATTGACAGCTTGGTTGACACATAATTACAGCTTCTGTAAATATTTACTTTAGGCGTCAGGGAGAAGGATAAGCACACATTATGGGGTGCTGACTAAATAGGAAGGTACGTGTTAGGGAGAGATTGCTTTTCTAAATAACGAGAGAAGGGTTTCTCTAAAAGGAGTGATTTAAAAGTGTAGGATAATCTTAAGAGAGTATGATGAGCACATTTTCTCAGGAATGTAAAGAAGATGTGTTAGTATCTTAAAAGGTTACTTTACACGTGAGTTCCTTTGAAACATTTCCAATTTTATTCACTTCTTGGTGAGTATTTTTGTGTGTGTCTATGTATGTGTGTATACGTCTCCCCCCCACCCCTGGTTATAAAACATTTAATGGCAGAATCTGTAATAATTGAGGCCTGGATGTATCATAGATTCTATCCTAAATATGACATATTATATATTAAATATATTTTCAAAATAGGATTTAAGCTCATGCTTTGAACATTGTAGGTCCTCCAAAAGTATTTGTTGAATAAATTTTTTGAAGATAACGTGTTCTCTGTAGGGACAGCAACAGCAATATGATTAAAGTTTAAGAACAAATTTAGTTTGTTTATATTGCAGATAGTGTTTTATTAATTGTCAAATACAAAAATGAACACTATTGCTACCAAAAGATTGTTATCTTTTATTAATATTTGAGAATTTATTTTTAACAGTTTAAAGGAAAGAAATATAGGAAATGTTAATATTGGGAATACAAGTCCCACACCCATATTCTCTATTAATGATAAAATGAAAGCACCAACTCTAGGTTTTCATTTTTTCAACATCTTAGTAATTAAGGTCATTTAAAATTTTCTAGACTAATTTTATTCGGTATATAATGAAGTCACATGTCTTTGAAATGGAAAGAAATTGACATTTTCATTTATAATTTATGAATGCCTTAGAGATGATACTAGCAACCTGATGATTTCTACATTGTTACAAAATAAACCTAAGTTAAAAAAAAAAATGACACCAAAACAAAATGGTTCTATGAAAACCTCATTCAGACATATACATCTTGATATTATTTGAAGAAAACTAAAGATATAACATTTGTAAATTTTTGAATCTAAAACTGAATTATATTTCTTTTATATTTACAAGAGATGAAATTAATCCATTTAAGGTGCTATTAAAGTGTCTTACTTAGCTTGCTTTTCCATTCTGTTTTCTTTCCATGTAAGGAAACAAGCACTCAAATCTAAAGGGTCAGAAGTTTAAAATAGTAAACATATGTCACTCAAATCCATGATACTCTAGTGAGATTCAAAGGAAGGAATTTGTCGGAACCCTCTGAATCATCCCATTTCAGCTTTATTCATTAGCTCAGCAATCCAATTTCCTCTTACAATATCTTCATTGATTTCATTTCCTATCATCTCATCACTCATGTGGCTATTTTCACATAGAGGTCAGGTTATGCTCAGTCTCTTTTGTTAATAGAGATAAAAATAAAACCACATGTCTCACTCTTAGGGATACGAATATAAGTGAGTCAAATGGCAAGCATTCTGCCAGGAGAATTTTTAGAGATAGGATTGATTTTAAGAGTAGATTACAAAATTCCTTTTCTCTCTATATTTAAAAGTGTACACTAATCTTATTTGTTTCTAGTGGTCTGGATATGGTCTGGCAGATTTTTAGATATGTAAGTCTAGAGATATATTTTAATTTGATTTTTTTCATTTTTCTACATTCTTTATTTCAAAGTTATTACCTCATGTGTTTCTGCAGGATCTTTACAAGATAAAATGGACTGAGACATCTGGAGCTCTTAACTATAATGTTAATTTTTTTCCTTTTATTTTTTTAAAACCACATTAACTTTTTATATATATTTATTATTTAAGTCTGGGACAATCTACTTGTCTGTTAGGTTTTAGTCTAGAAGCCACTGTTGCTGCCATTTTCTCTTATCTTTGAATTTCCTTGTGTGGAAATAATGTGGGAAGATTTAGATAGCCTAGTCATTGAACAAAAAATGTCAAGACTGTTAATAGTAAGAAAGCAGTTCTTTATGGTTTTATCTAAATCTAAACCAGATTTTGAGTAGGAGTAAATCCCTATGACATCAGGCCTATGTGGGGTTTTTATTTTTCTTCAGAAATAAGTGTGTTTTGTTTGTTTCTTTGCTTTTGCTTTTAAAACCTCAGCCCTCTGAACTTGTAAACAGATTTCAGGGTTTACAACTGTTTGCTGACTTGAATTAGATCAGATTTTACCCAGCATTCACAATGTTCCATGCCACACATTTTTGTTGTGTTCATTAACTATGTGGGTTCCCCTGTTTTTCTGGTTGTGTCCAAAAGAATGCCTCTAAAAGTATGGATTATACCACGTAGCTGATGACATAAAATCAAATTGACAATTCACAGAGAACAGAAACAGAAATGATTTAATAGCTGTATATCTTCATGTCACAATTTTTTTAATGCCACATAACCACATCTCAGCCACGGAAGTATTTCTAATAGCTAACATTTATGGAATGCTTGCTTTGAATTGGGCATCGTGGTAACATTTCTTGGTGAAGAGCATTGTTACTAGCAGCATTTACACACTGCAGAGCTAGCATATGCAAAGCCACATACCTAGTTATTTGCTTCACTGGGATTTGAATCTAAACAGTGTCACCCCAGTGCCCACGTTCCCAATCCTTGCGTACCACTGTTCCCCAGGCAGGCCATGGCCACCTGTGCTTGGTGCTTCTGCATCCCGCATCCCGGGACAGGACGCTGCTCTCCTTCAATGCGCCATGGCTCCTTGGCTCAAGGGCATGGATTAAGCATTTGACCCGATGAACTAACAATATAAATATTCAAACGTGGAACTCTTTGTTTATTACCATTTACATTTACGTTTCAGATCTTATAGAGCAATATGGAAATTATCAGAAGCCGTAGCAGGCAGCACTGAGTAGTAGCATGATATTAAGAACCCTGGACTTAGAAGACCCGAACTCATATTCTGTCTTCTACTTGATATATGAGTGGTTCAGGCTGGTTAGCTGAGCATTGATGAGTCTCGTCTTCCTCATTCAGAATAAGAAGTAATAAAACTTTTCTCTGACTGGATCGTTGTGGAGATTGTGAAGTAATTCACATAAAAGAAAGAGTAAATCAGCTGACATATGGAAGGAAATAAATATCTGATAGTGTCTTTCTTTTGCTTCTTTCTTACAGAGCAGATGGTTTAAAAATAGTTAAAATTCTCTGTAAAAAGTATTTAGAAACACAAAGTGTTTAGCAATGGGTTGTCTAATTTTTGGTAATTGTACTTGAAACCAGAATGTTAATTTTTAAAACTTTGTTTATAAGAATTATGGTTGATACATCATTTTAATACTGTTACTGTAAGTACTGAGATGTTAGTCTAGATGATTCATCCTGACCACAAAATTTAATAATTGGAGATAGTTGAATATTTTTCAAATTGTGGAATTGTGGCCCATCAGAAGGTTATGAAATCAATTTTAAAACCATCTTTTTATTTTAATTTAAAAAAGGGAACAGAATAAAGCAGAGTGTATCACTCAGTAAACATAAATATTATTTTTATGAGACTTTTCATTTAGTTTTATACACACACTTGCCTATACCTGGTTGTATGTACGTATGTACTGGTTTGTGATATACATGTTACTTCTTACCATGGATTTCAGCATTTTAAAAAGTCACTGTTTTAAGGCCCAATTAATCTCTGAACAGTATGTTTGTTTGCTTGTTTTCATTATGGAGATGAAGCTGTAATGCCATTGGTATTGTTTGTCCTCAAGCCCGGTCTTTTCTCTCCTGTGGTCCCATTGCCACACCAACGTGCCAACATACACTTTACAATTATGACACTGATTTTCGTCCCCGTGCTCACCAGCCACCTATCATGACAAGTAATTTAGAAGAATTTCTTGACATCTCTTGCTTAAGGCTAATGCCTTACTTAGCTGATGCACTCTCTTTGCTACTAGGTACTGTTAGCCATCAAAAGGCTTGGTGAATTAAAAGAGAGAAATTGTTCTTTTTCTTATTTGCACTTTGCCTGATAATTCATGCTCATTTTAATGGTTTTTGATGTGTGAAAATGATCTCAAAGAACTGTTTAATAATTGCATAGCCCATTAGGGTAACAAGTCATTATGCCATCTTGAGTCCCTGAGAGAGGCAGGTTCAGCAGGGCAGAAGTGTAAGAAAGACCTGCCAGTTAGATTGAAATTTTCCTGGAGCTGGACGCATGTGAACTTTCGTTCAGGCTGAGGCAGCTAAAGGAAAGGAGATAGAATCTCAGTACAGGACCTTGCAGGCCAGGTTGAAATGAGGGCCATCTGCTTCCTCTCACGGATGTCAGGTACTGGAATGAGCAGAGAGGGAAAGCATGGTGCTGAGTTGTGTTTCATTGTGGATTTTTTAGAGCTTGGAGAGAATCATCACTTTTCTGAACCACATGGCAAAGCATAGCCTTCACTGTCTCTGTTTCACTCACTTCTGCCTTTAGCACACTGGCAGAGCAATGTGTAGCTCAAAGAATAATAGCGCCATGAGAGAGAGGGTGTGATATGGTTGCCTTTTTACTTAAAAAAAATTTTTTTCTGGCTGCATTGGGTCTTCGTTGCTCCGCACGGGCTTTCTCTAGTTGCGGCGAGCTGGGGCTACTCTTCGTTGCGGTGCGCAGGCTTCTCATTGTGGTGGCTTCTCTTGCAGAGCATGGGTTCTAGGCATGCAGGCTTTAGTAGTTGTGGTGCGTGGGCTCAGTAGTTGTGGCACACGGGCTTAGTTGCTCCGCGGCATGTGGGATCTTCCTGCACCAGGGATTGAACCCATGTCCCCTGCATCGGCAGGCAGATTCTCAACCACTGCCCCACCAGGGACATCCTCAAAAATATTTTAATAGTACAGCCTTACAAATTCTTTCACTTCCAACCCTCTTGGTCTACCCTCCAGCCCCATGCAAAACTGAGCTGACAGTACTTAAATATAAAACTGAAAATGAGCGGCAGGGAAATATTTTGCATGTAAATATATGGTTAAAAAATCTTTGTGATTTCTTTTAATCCCTTGATACTTATTTTATGCATAGGCTTAAGAGCTATTGGAAGGGAAGATTTAATATTTTATTTTCCAAGTTAAAGAGTTATATTTTGCTGCCATTAAAATACCCTAGGCTTTGCTTTATTGGATCATTAATTAGCACTTTGAATGGTCGAAGGGACTTATTCAGTTCACATGTATCTTGCAATACACAAGAGGCATACATTAATGAAAGACTAAAACATGCCCAAGAGTCCCTTATTGTTATATTAAAACATTTATAAATGGGACTTTAAAGTGCTGCTAAAGTTACAATGAAATGCTATATTGATTCTCAGGCCAGATGTTCTTTAGAAAATGCAGAGTGTGTATTATTCCCACTCCAAATTATAATTTCACATCTGACCTGGACACACTCAAAGATAATTCTCTAAAGACCAGATGCAAGCATGTAGGGCAATTAAAGTAAGGATCCCTAGGATGACTTTTGTACACAAGGTGGCAGAGGTTTCCAGGAATATTCCTTTTGTATCAAGTACTATAGTTTTGTTCAGCTTTGCAACTGAAGACAAAAATTCATTAAAATGTTGTTCCTCAAAAGTGGACTAAGGGCTGTTGCCTCAGGAAACCCCCTCAAGTGTCTCCTTTTGACTTGAGCTGGCACAGTGGCAAAGTCGACCGGCCATGGCGAGACTAGCCTGTGGCCGAGGTGATCTGAGGGAGCGTGAGAGGGACTTTGAATATCAAGTCATCAGGGTCTGGCTGTGTAAAAGTCCAAAATATTGAGTGTGATAATTGCAAAATTGAAACTGAGTGGGGGACCAGCATCTTACAGTCTGTTAAGAGTCGAAAATTACATATTCAAACAAAAGGAGGTAAAGTGGGAACAGTTTATGGAAATATAGATATTCATGCATCAGCAAAGAGTGCAATTGAAGGATGAGTTTCAAAACTCAACTTTCTTCAGTGTTCTCCACAAGATGGCGCAGTTAGACAGCGTTACTATTCTCCAAAAGCTTTTATTAGCCGTAGGAATTTTGATTGTTATAAGACAGTTTGCATTTTTTCAATCAACTTTTGTTGCTTTCTGTGATTTAGCATAGTATTAAGAATAAAGGTATAATTTTGCCAGAACTTCTGCTGCCAGTGTCCTTGTCCCCAAGATGAGCCACAGCCACACACTGCCTCTGCAGGAGACCTTCCAACACTAGCAGCCATGGGGCTGACAGGATCTTGGTGCTCTGGCCTGGTGTCAGGCCTGAGCCTCTGAGGTGGGAGAGCCTAGTTCAGGACACTAGGCCACTAGAGACCTCCCGGCCCCACGTAATATCAATCGGTGAGAGCTCTCCCAGAGATCTCCATCTCAACGCTAAGACCCAGCTCCACCCAATGGCCAGCAAGCTCCAGTGCCAGATGCCCCATGCCAAACAACTAGCAAGACAGGGACACAACCCCACCCTTTAGTAGAGAGGCTGCCTAAAATCATAATAAGTCCACAGACACCCCAAAACACACCACCAGACGTGGACCTGCCCACCAGAAAGACAAGATCCAGCCCCACCCACCAGAACACAGGCACCAGTCCCCTCCACCAGGAAGCCTACACAAGCCACTAAACAAGCCTTACCCACTGGGGGAAGACACCAAAAACAACAGGAACTACGAACCTGCAGCCTGCAAAAAGGAGACCCCAAACGCAGTAAGTTAAGCAAAATGAGAAGACAGAGAAACACACAGCAGATGAAGGAGCAAGGTGAAAACCCACCAGACCAAACAAATGAAGAGGAAATAGGCAGTCTACCTGAAAAAGAATTCAGAGTAATGATAGTAAAGATGGTCCAAAATCTTGGAAATAGAATGGAGAAAATACAAGAAACACTTAAAAAGGACTTAGAAGAACTAAAGAGCAAACAAACAAGGATGAACAATGCAATAAATGAAATTAAAAATTCTCTAGGATTCAAGCAGAATAACTGAGGCAGAAGAACAGGTATGTGACCTGGAAGACAAAATAGTGGAAATAACTACTGCAGAGCATAATAAAGAAAAAAGAATGAAAAGAATTGAGGACAGTCTCAGAGACCGCTGGGACGACATTAAATGCACCAACATTTGAATTATAGGGGTTCCAGAAGAAGAAGAGAAAAAAAAAAAGGAACTGAGAAAATATTTGAAGAGGTTATAGTTGAAAACTTCCCTAACATGGGAAAGGAAATAGTCAGTGAGGTCTCATACAGAGAGTCTCATACAGGATAAATACAAGGAGAACCATGCCAAGACACATATTAATCAAACTATCAAAAATTAAATACAAGAAAAAATAATAAAAGCATCAAGAGAAAAGCAACAAATACCATACAAGGATATCCCCATAAGGTTAACAGCTGATCTTTCAGCAGAAACTCTGCAAGCCAGAAGGGAGTGGCAGGACATATTTAAAGTGATGAAAGGGAAAAACCTACAGTGAAGATTACTGTACCCAGCAAGGATCTCATTCGGATTCCACGGAGAAATTAAAACATTTACAGACAAGCAAAAGTTAAGGGAATTCAGCAACACCAAACCAGCTTTACAACAAATGCTAAAGGAAATTTCCAAGGCAGGAAACATAAAAGAAGAAGAAGACCAACAAAAACAAACCCAAAACAGTTAAGAAAATGGTAATAGGAACATACATATCTATAATTACCTTAAATGTACATGGATTAAGTCCTCCAACCAAAAGACATAGACTGGCTGAATGGATACAAAAACAAGACCCATATATATGCTGTCTACAAGAGACCCACTTCAAACCTAGGGACACATACAGACTGAAAGTGAGGGGGTGGAAAAAGATATCCCATGCAAATGGAAATCAAAAGAAAGCTGGAGTAGCAATTCTCATAACAGAGAAAATAGACTTTAAAACAAAGACTATTACAAGAGACAAAGAAGGACACTACATATTGATCAAGGGATCAATCCAAGAAGAAGATACAACAATTGTAAATACTTATGCACCCAACATAGGAGCACCTCAATATATAAGGAAAATGCTAACAGCCATAAAAGGGGAAACTGACAGTAACACAATCATAGTAGGGGACTTTAACACCCCACTTTCACCAATGGACAGATCATCCAAAAGGAAAATAAATAAGGAAACACAAGCTTTGAATGATATATTAAACATGATGGACTTAACTGATATATATAGGACAGTCCATCCAAAATCAGCAGAATACACTTTCCTCTCAAGTGCTCATGGAACATTCTCCAGTATCTATGTCTTGGGTGACAAATCAAGCCTTGGTAAATTTAAGAAAATTGAAATTGTATCAAGTATCTTTTCTGACCACAACGCTATGAGACTAGGTATCAATTACAGGAAAAAATCTGTAAAACATACAAACACGTTGAGGCTAAATAATACACTACTTAATAAACAAGAGATCACAGAAGAAATCAAAGAGGAAATCAAAAAATACCTAGAGACAAATGTGAAAACCTGACAACCCAAAACCTATGGGATGCAGCAAAAGCAATTATAAGAGGGAACTTTATAGCAATAAAATCCTACCTCAAGAAACAAGAAACATCTCAAATAAACAAGCTAATCTTATACCTAAAGAAATTAGAGAAAGAAGAACAAAAAAACCCATAGTTAGCAGAAGGAAAGAAATCATAAAGATCAGGTCAGAAATAAATGAAAAAGATATGAAGGAAACAGTAGCAAAGATCAATAAAACTAAAAGCTAGTTCTTTGAGAAGATAAACCAAATTGATAAACCATTAGCCAGACTAATCAAGAAAAAAAGGGAGAAGACTCAAATCAACAGAATTAGAAATGAAAAAGGAGAAGTAACAACTGACACTGCAGAAATACAAAGGATCATGAGAGATTACTACAAGCACCTATATGGCAATAAAATGGACAACCTGGAAGAAAAGGACAAATTCTTAGAAAAGCACAACCTTCTGAGACTAACTCAAGAAGAACTAGAAACTATAAACAGACCAATCACAAGCACTGAAATTGAAACTGTTATTAAAAATCTTCTAAGAAACAAAAGTCCAGGACCAGATGGTTTCACAGGTGAATTCTATCAAACATTTAGAGAAGGGCTAACACCTATCCTTCTCAAACTCTGCCAAAATACAGCAGAGGGAGGAACACTCCCAAACTCATTCTATGAGGCCACCATCACCCTGATACCAAAACCAGACAAAGATGCCACAAAGAAAGAAAACTACAGGCCCATATCACTGATGAACATAGATGCAAAAATCCTCAACAAAATACTAGCAAACAGAATCCAGCAACACATTAAAAAGATCATACACCATGATCAAGTGGGGTTTATCCCAGGAATGCAAGGATTCTTCAATATATGCAAATCAATCAATGTGGTACACCATATTAACAAATTGAAGGAGAAAAGCCATATGATCATCTCAATAGATTCAGAGAAAGCTTTCGACAAAGTTCAACACCCATTTATGACAAAAACTCTCCAGAAAGTAGGCATAGAGGGAACTTACATCATCATAATGAAGGCAATATATGACAAACCCACAGCCAACATCATCCTCAATGGTGAAAAACTGAAACAATTTCCTCTAGGATCAGGAGCAAGACAAGGTTGCCCACTCTCACCACTATTATTCAACATAGTTTTGCAAGTTTTAGCCCCAGCAATCAGGGAAGAAAGAAATAAAAGGAATACAAATTGGAAATGAAGAAGTAAAGCTGTCACTGTTTTCAGATGACATGATACTATACATAGAGAATCCTAAAGATGCCACCAGAAAACTGCTAGAGCTAATCAATGAATTTGGTAAAGTTGCAGGATACAAAATTCATGCACAGAAATCTCTTGCCTTCCTATACACTAACGATGAAAGATCAGAAAGACAAATCAAGGAAGCAATCCCATTCACCACTGCAACAAAAAGAATAAAATACCTAGGAATAAACCTACTTAAGGGCACAAAAGACCTGTATGCAGAAAACTATAAGACACTGATGAAAGAAATTAAAGATGATACAAACAGATGGAGGGATATACCATGTTATCGGATTGGAAGAATCAACATTTTGAAAATGACTATATTACCCAAAGCAATATACAGATTGAATTCAATCCCTATCAAACTACCAATGACATTTTTCACAGAACTAGAACAAAAAATTTCACAATTTGTATGGAAACACAACAGACCGTGAATAGCCAAAGCCATCTTGAGAAAGAAAAACAGAGCTGGAGGAATCAGGCTCCTGGACTTCAGACTATACTACAAAGCTACAGTAATCAAGACAATAAAGTATTGTCACCAAAACAGAAATATAGATCAATGGAATAGGATAGAAAGCCCAGAGATAAACCCACATACCTATGGTCACCTTATCTTTGATAAAGGAGGCAAGAATATACAATGGAGAAAAGACAGCCTCTTCAATAAGTGGTGCTTGGAAAACTGCACAGCTACATGTAAAAGAATGAAATTAGAACACTTCCTAACACAGTATACAAAAATAAACTCAAAATGGATTAAAGACCTAAATGTAAGGCCAGATACTATAAAATTCTTAGAGGAAAACGTAAGGGGAACACTCTTTGACATAAATCACAGCAAGATCCTTTTTGATCCACCTCCTAGAGAAATGGAAATAAAAACAAAAATAAAGAAATGGGACCTAATGAAACTTAAAAGCTTTTGCACAGCAAAGGAAACCATAAACAAGACGAAAAGACAACCCTCAGAACGAGAGAAAATGTTTGCAAACGAAGCAACTGGCAAAGAATTAATCTCCAAAATACACAAGCAGGTCATGCAGCTCAATATCGAAAAAACAAAGAACCCAATCCAGTAATGGGCAGAAGATCTAAATAGACATTTCTCCAAAGAAGATATACAGATTGCCAACAAACATATGAAAGTATGCTCAACTTCACTAATCATTAGAGAAATGCAAATCAAAACTGCAGTGGGGTATCACCTCACACCAGTCAGAATGGCTATCATCAAAACATCTACAAACAGTAAATGCTGGAGAGGGTGTGGAGAAAGGGAACCCTCTTGCACTGTTGGTAGGAATGTAAATTGATACAGCCACTGTGGAGAACAGTATGGAGCTTCCTTAAAAAACTAAAAATAGAGCTACCATATGACCCAGCAATCCCACTACTTGGCATATACCCTGAGAAAACCATAATTCAAAAAGAGACATGTACCACAATGTTCATTGCTGCATTATTTACAGTAGCCAGGACATGGAAGAAACCTAAGTGTCCATTGACAGATGAATGGATAAAGAAGATGTGGCACATATGTACAATGGAATATTACTCAGCCATAAAAAGAAATGAAATTGAGTTATTCGTAGTGTGGTGGATGGACCTAGCGTCTGTCATACAGAGTGAAGTAAGTCAGAAAGGGAAACATAAATACCGTATGCTAACACATATATATGGAATCTAAAAAAAAGAAAAAAATGGTTCTGGTGATCCTAGGGGCAGGACAGGAATAAAGATGCAGATGTAGAGAATGGACTTGAGGACATGGGTAGGGGGAAGGTGAAACTGGGACGAAGTGAGAGAGTGGCATGGACATATGTACACTACCAAATGTAAAATAGATAGCTAGTGGGAAGCAGCCACATAGCACAGGGAGATCAGCTCGGTGCTTTGTGACCACCTAGTGGGGTGGAATAGGGAGTGTAGGAGGGAGACTCAAGAGGGAGGGGATATGGGGATATATGTTTACATATAGCTGATTCACTTTGTTATACAGCAAAAAGTAACACAACATTGTAAAGCAATTATACTCCAATGAAGATGTTAAAAAAAAAGTGGACTAAGTTTTTCCTTTTTATTAATATATGAAGAAGTATTTAGTGAAGTTTTTAACTGCATGTTTTGTTTTGTTCGAATCATCGGCAAATGTAATGCATTTTGGTTTTAGTGAAGTTTTTTCCAAACAAGAGGAGAAATAGGGTTCTGCTGTTCTTAATTTTTAATTTAATTTAATTTCACTTTGTTTAATTTCATTTTATCTTTATTTTAAATTTTATTTTAAAACAACCAAGAATTCATTCCTCATCCTGAAATAGTGTTATTCAAATAAGTGCGTGACAGGGGAGAATGCCTCACATTCTTGCAACACCTGCTTATTTTTAAAAGACCTTTCATATTAATTGATTTGTGGGATCCTTACAATAACCCTGTGAGGTATTATCCCATTTTTACAGAACAGGAAATAAAGTTCAGACAAAGTGAATTACTTCTCCAATATTAAGTAGTAAATTATAGAAGTAGACCAAAATGGTGTTGCCTTTCTTTTTTTTTTTTTTAATGCCTGGTTTCCACGTGAGCACAAGAAAATTCAATAGAAAATTTAACTATAAATGAACGAGGCACTGTATGTATATTAATTAGTGGGAAGGGGAATGGAAATGTAATACGTTATTTTGTTTTTGTTTTAAGTTGGTGTATATGTACGATTTAGTAGGAAAGGGAAAGAAAGAAACCAAAAAAATGAACTGACTTATCTAAAAATATTATCAGCATTATCCCCAAATTACCATAATTTTATATTACATCAAGATTTGTATTTGCACCATTTGGTGGAAGTATTTATAATAGGGTTTCAATACATTCAATGCATTTTTTTCAAGTGTTCAAAGAGCAATGTACTCTTTGTTAATAAGTCAATGCTTCTGCAAGCCTGCTTCACAGACCAATATCAAATTTACCTAGCGTTTATGAAGAATACACATTTCTAGGTCCTCCTCTAAACCTAATTAATCGTAGTCATTGTAAATTGACACAGTTATCTTCATTTTCAAAGAACATCCAAGATTTGGCCACTAAGTTTTGAGAAACAATAGGTTTTACTTTTTTGACATAAATACAAATAGACATTATCTGAACAGGGTTATGATCACTGTAAATATCCTTTTCAAATATAATAAATTTTTATTCCATGTAAAAAGAGGAGATTACATAATAAATTAATAAGTAATGTAGACTTGTAAATAAAAGAAATGGACACACATACACACACGCATAGAGAAGGCACATTACAGTGGAAAGATTTCTAGGTAAATGACTGTAAATGCCTTCAATCAAATATTACTTAATAAGGCAACATTATACTTTGGAAAATAATTTGAGAAGTACAAACAATTTTGTTTCTGCTTTTATTTTTTATCTCTGACTCCTACGTGGTCTAAGAACTAGCCATTTTATTTCCCTGATTTGCTTTAGTGTAAATTTGGCAGATTTAATTACTGGTGACAGTAGTAGTATTTTTGAGGGTTGATGATCTGCTATGCATTTTTGTGAATAATTATAAAACCCCACATGTCATATGAATTGATCAGCTAAACAGTATAGGCATGAGTGTAAAGGGAATTAATCAAGTGGAAGACCAATCATATAGAGAAATATTTTCCACTATTTGTTTTGAAAGACACTCAGAAGAGTAACAAGGAAGGAAAACTTTCTAATAATTTTGGAGACGGTATATTTTAAAAAAATGTTACATACATTTTCATCTGTTTTTAACTGTAGGAATTCTTAAAGCAATGAATAGGCCAGTGCACAGTGAATTCCTTGGGGGCAATTGTATGGTTCGTTGTTTTTTGACAGTATTTGGCAACTAAATGTTCTTGCGTAGGTACCTTGTGGGACTAGCGTAGTATGGAACAAAGTTTAGAAAATCTGAATTTTAGGTACATAGCACCAGTGAACCTTGTGTATTCTTTTTAGCCTACATAAGATAGCTCTTTCTAGGGAAAGAAAATGAATTGTGGATAATTTGAATATAACGTATTTTAAACGTTTTAAAACCACTCTCTATCCTCCTTTCTTCCAGGAGCATAGCTATCCCTTTCACTGTAGGAATGAATTCTGCTTTTTCATGATGTCAAACATGATGTAACAGCCTAAGAGCAGCGGTCCCCAACCTTTTTTGCACCAGGCACCTGTTTCGTGGAAGACGGTTTTTCCACGGATGTGGGGCGGGGGTTGTTTCAGCTGGTAACGCCAGCAATGGGGAGCGGACCCTTACCGGTCCACGGCCCGGGGTTGGGGACCCCTGCCTAAGAGGACCTAAATACAGTGCGAAAGAAACAAGCTTGCACCAGTTCCTTGGGTATTGATTATAGCTCTGCCGGCCTTGATTTTGTGCCTTCCTATCTTTGTCATTCTTATGGATTCTGATACATCCCATCTATTAAGGACTGAGCTCTCTGTTTGCCTTTGAACTGACACTGATCCCATGGACTCTGATTAGTTCTCCTACGGTTTCCTGACTGCTCTCTCATTTGCCTGTTTGAAATCTCATGACTCCATCTCCATGACAGCTCTTCACTGAGCATCTACCCATGATTCAAAGACAGAGATGGCAAGATGGGAAGTCTAGATCTGCAAACTCATACTACAAAAGAGAAAACTGAAAATATTTATTAGGCATGCCTATTATTTTCTATCAACTCCTGCCCACGAAACCTTGTACTGTAATGAGGATTTCTTGAAGCCTCTCTGATTCTTACTGGGTCCTTGGACTTAAGTTAGTTCTCCAGAGTGATGCCTTCATGCTTCATGGAAATATTCGTGGAAATAGGACAAAGCTAAAAATTCCATGCAGCAATAAACCGCTTCAGAGCCAGTGCTAGCATTGTTTTATATCTCTGTATTCCAGTACTTAGCTGCCCAGGTTTTAACTAACACAAAGAAGGCCCTTGGTAACTTCATCTTAGAGGAATGATTAGAAAATATAGATAAACGAGTTGAAAGTTATGGCTAAAGTAAATTTTATAATCATGGTAGTTGTCAGCAATGCAAACTGTAAACCCCAAGGACATGGTCTAAGATTTAAAATTTTAATGTTGTAAAAAGGGCAGCTTCACTATATCTCTAAGGAACATGATTAACTCTCATCCATTTCCGTACCTGTGTAATGTGCTTTGGCATTATATTTGTGTGTCGCCAGGTATTTTAAACTTAGAGTAATTAGCTGAGAGTTTTGCACCTTTAATCTGGTGCTTTACTGTCAGTATTCAATAGTTATTTTAGCCACTACTGAAATATTTTAAATCCACTGGGGTTTAATCACAGTAATTGTCCTGTCTGCAGTTTCCAGTGACAGAGAGTGACCTTATGACTGACAGCTGGTGATGAATAAAGTTTCTCCTGACACTGTTTGCCTAACAAATAAGTGAGAGTCCTTTCCTTTGTCTTTGCCTTGCCTCACCAGTGTCAAAACTGTAAGTAACCTGTCTGCTGGCTGACATTTGACTTGGTAAAACTATGATCGTCTTGTTGGTTGTGGCTCTGTTAGAGAAAATATTTGTAGTCAAGCAGAATGTCAGATCAGATGAATTCCTCAGCTATTCGGCTCACTTTTGCTCATGGAATTAACTGGAAGTTTAGTATTCTTTTTTGATTTCCTTAGAATATAATATAATAATCGAGCTCGTTTCCCCACACATACAATTCCCATCTTCTGCTTTTTTTTTTTTTGGAAAGAGAAACTTTTAGCAGAGTGTACATGTCCCAAAGACATAGTGAAACATAGGTTAAATTTTTATACTGAACATATATCTCATATATATGAAAAAGTATACATATATGACAAAAATAAAAAGGAAACTAACTTTTATAATATCAATCTGGTTTCTGTTATGAAGCAGGAATTAAGAAATAATTCATTTGTTTTGGGGGTATATCTACCTATGAGCCTTTAGGGAAGGTTACAGTGTGAAATCCAAGACTCAGGGATGCACATTTTTCTCAGGGAACTATGTGCAATTAAAAAATAGCACTTTGGAGGGCTTCCCTGGTGGCGCAGTGGTTGAGAGTCTGCCTGCCGATGCAGGGGACACGGGTTCGTGCCCCGGTCCGGGAAGATCCCACATGCCGCGGAGCGGCTGGGCCCGTGAGCCATGGCCGCTGAGCCTGCACGTCCGGAGCCTGTGCTCCACAACGGGAGAGACCGCAGCGGTGAGAGGCCCGTGTACTAAAAAAAAAAAAAAAAAAAAAGCACTTTATTTAATGGGTGGTGGTGTATGGTGTATAGTTGTCCTAAATTGTTACATTACAAGTGAAAAAGTCATATTTTATTCCACAGTGAAACTAGCAGAAATTTGGAGGTAATTCATAAAACAATAAAAATTTATTTTCATGGAAGTAATTAGTGTAATAACAGAGTACTAAACCTGGGGCTGTGAGTTTATCATGTAGGATGACTAAGTCCTGTGACCTCATTGTACTCGTCTTTTGGTAGGACAGCAAATGACAATTATGGACTGTTCATTATGTTCTAGAATTTCTATTAGATATTTAATATAATTAATGCTTTCCTACACATCAAAGAGACATTTATTATTTCCCTTATTTTGCAGATGAGGGAGCAAAATTTAGAGATTAAGTCATTTAACTAGTATTATAGAGCCAGTGAATGGTTGAGCTTAGATTTAAACCCAAATCTGACTACAAAACCAGTGTTATTGCTACAAACTCTACAATTGTATCATTACAACCATCATTCAGTTGCTATCTACTTTATAATCACCACTAACCTAATACCCTAAACATAAAGCAACTTTAAAGTATTTTTGAGAGATTACTTCTTTTAAAAACTGTGATAATAGGTCATTTATTTGTCTGGTGCAAATTGCCTTGAATAAAATGCTCCTATGGGCAAAACAGAATCATTATCACTATCCACTAAAATAAGGACTGTGTTAAATAAGTCTACTCCAAATGGGAAGCCCCAAAATGTTGGTCTCTGCATCCGAATCTGTATATAAAAAATTGTGGCACATCGCTAACATCTTCTTTCTTCAGTGACGCTGCTGCATCACAGCCAGCGTCGAAGTACACACAGCCACTTTCGCTCTCAGGACATTTTCTCAGTGTAGCCACAGTGTGGAGCTGCCGTGTAATGGGACTGAGTCAAGGCTCGCAGACGGTTTGCTGAGTCTAGTGAAACAGAACATAGCAGACAGTGAATAAAGCAGAAGCGCGGCACCTGAAAGCTGGCTTTATGGGCTGAATAACAAAGATCTGTACTTTCAGTGAAGGAAACATTTGTGAATGTGCTACGTGAGAGGAAATGAACTAGCATAGACTCCGACTGATGCTTGAAGTCCAGGTGGTCGGTATAAAAATGTCATTGCTTTGGAGTCTATTAAATCTTCCTGTCCTGTCTCTTACTGTGAAATCATGCCCCACTATATTCATGTGCCACTGTCTTCTTAACATATGCATTTTTGTTGCTTTGAAACTACAGAATAAAGGAACGCTGCTAAGAAGATGAAAAAAATAAGAAAACCCAAAATATTGTTACTAATAAAAAATATTTATGAAGCGCTGGAACACTAGCTCATTTATACCCTACAAAAAACTTGTGAAGTGGTCTGAACGTGTATTATCATTACTTATGTTTTCCAAGTGGGGAAACAGAGACCCAGAATCAACATTAAGGTTCAATTTTTCCTCTTCTAATTCTTGCATTTCTTCCATTTTTGTTTGGTATATTGTCCAATATTCCACAATTTGCTGTGTTGTTTGAGTTCCTCTTCTGTACTTATTTACTGCCCACTTTCAGCATTCCTAGCCTACTCACCAGCAGAGACAGGATAAGTTTCTTGATTTCTGTTAGTTCTGTATCACCAATCACTTAACTGTTAGAATAATGTAAACTTCGAAAGCAGAAATGGAGACAGGGGTTGAAAAATCAGACAACTCTTGCTTTTATTCCTCCTGTCCCAGTTTCCAAGAGTTGTTGGTAAAAAATGTTTGACCTCTTTGGATTGCTGTCAAGAAATATAGCTTAAATGAAGTCTGTACTCCTTGTTTTCCACACGTTTTACTTGTTAAAAATATACTTTGTGCAGTTTAAGACCACAATGTTATATAGCTACTCCATTTCTGTGATTCGAAGCAGAAATTCCAAAGTGAGGCATTTCAATCTATGGATACGTACGTTGGTTCTTTAAACCTGAAAATATTCTGATACTTACCACCTCTTGTAGTTTGTGCAGGTCTGTTCTGATTCTCTTGCAGTTACCTGATGAATATTGAGAGGAGCTTTTCGACATAAATAAAACACGGTTTATGTGTACATGTTTATTTTTATAATTTTTATTTTTGGGGGGTCCACGAAGCCTTCTTTTTTCTTTTTCGTCCTTTTTTGGATTACTTTGATGCACCTGTTATGATCCTGCTGAAAGCTCTCTTGCTTCTCGGGAGCTATGAGAAGAGCTTTGTACCTTTGAAATTTTCATTAGCTTTTGACGGGCTGCCAAGATTTCGGCTGCTGTGGTGTGGTACAGAGGCGGCCATGCATCGGGCTGCCAAGTCTCAAACTCTTGTTTAACATGACAGCGAGGGCCTCCAGACTTCACTAAAATAAAAAGCTTTTGCAGAACAGAATTATATTCTTTGGTAGGTGGTTGGTACAAAGATGGGGTTAGTCCTGGGCGATCCAGGAGCAAGTAGGGTCAATATCAGAAGCGTTCTCAGGTCAGGGAAGGGAGGGTGGCGAGAAAGGGGCAGATGAGGTTTGCCAAGTCTTGGATATAAAGGGGGATATTTAGAAAGGTGCCAAGCACTGATCCTATTCAATTTGCTTCCAGTATCTCCTCTTTGTGTGAAAGCAAGATGCTTTGGATTAGAAATAACCTACTTAATTTAGGAAACCAGATTAATTTAAAAACAAATAGTGCATTTTTCTTTTTGAGACTTAGCTAATTCAGCACTTAAAATACCTCCTCCCCCTAAGAGTTAAATCCTATCAATGTGTACACTGGTTTTGACGATCAGTATTTAGGCTAAGGTTTTTAAATGATCTTAACTGAAAGATTTAACATTGATTTCAGGGATACCTGTATGTACTCTTGAAATTCTATCATATACACATCTATATTTATATCTATTTCTCGTCATGGCTCTGTATACATAGATCCATATCTATCTACTAATCTCCCACTTACAGACTTTATAAATTCAGTTTTAACAGAGTATATGGGACAAGGAGCCTGACACCACCGTAATATTCAGTATTTTTACAAAACTAATACTGAAATTTGTTCTCAAGTTTTTGTTGCAAAGCAATAGTTTTTAACTGCTTGTATGCTATTGTCACGTCAATTGTTGACCAAATGCTATTATATATGAGGATGGTAAACACCTGGGATCTACCTTTTCTACGGCAGGCATTGGAAGATTTCAAAAACATCGTAGGCATGACTTGCATTCTAATGGTCTTCAATGCTGATTTTAAAAGACCAGCAGAAATGGGTGTGCGATAGAATAACTAGAAAGGCTACCACCTTCGTTCAAGAGCGAGACCACGGCAGCCCAGAGCGTGCATTGCTCTTGGTGGATCAGTGAGGGAAAGGAAAAGCAATGTGACTCTGTTTATTCTCCTATGTTCCTTTCTTTCCTTGAATCCTTCTAATACTTGCTTTGTTACAGTATCATTTCCCCAAAACATGATACAGGAGGGCTCACAGGCCATGTGCTGGTCCCACAGGCCCCTGAGTCATGGGACCCACGGCAATGAAAATCTGCACGTGGTGATTCCTACATGGGCAGGACGTGACGTGCCTTCCAGCTGTCGCCACCACCACACGACTCTGGCTCTAGCAGTGCCTCCGCCTAGACTTCTGGTTTTCTACTCAGGTTCCACCGAAATAGGAAAGACTTTTTTCACAAGGTAGAGATGTTTTCTTTTTCCTAAAGCAAAGAAAAATTCAAATGAGATGCCCCCTTTCTCCTCCCGCTTCTTTTCTTCTTTCTCTTTCTCTACTTCTTCCTCCTTCTCTCATCCCACCTCTCCCTCCCACTTCCTCTGCTGCAGCCAGCACATCATGAAATCCTTGTTGAGTCCTTACTTGATTATATCAGGATAGCAAGAGTATAACTCACTGCCCCATTCCTCCAGAAGCTCACCTAGCTAAACAGGGTTACACAGTGTAAGTGCTCTGGACCTCAGGATAATCAGAGAGAGAGACCAATAAGGGCTGAATTAGCCAGAAAGGGCTTCCTTTAATAAATAATTGATGACTTACTGTGTGTAATTTGTTTGTGTTTGACCGTACCGCCTCCTACACGTACCCTTCTGCTACTGTAAGTTCTCTGTGGGCAAGGACTCTGTCTAGTGCAAACTTGTATGTCCTCTGCCTTTGACACAAGGCGGGCATTGGGAAGTATCTGTTGAATGGATGCAGACATATGCAAGGAAAGCCTCAATGAATGGCGTTGGGAGAATTGTAGGAGATGCTGTTTCCTTTCAAGATGCTTCTTTCTTCCCATGATAGGGAAGCTATGACTAGACCAATAGCGTGAGTTAGAGGAGTGTGACAAGTATGATGGATTTAGCTTCAGAGAGAGAAAAGATGCTGTCAGTTGGGGTTACTCATTGCATGCTCCTATTCTGTCTAGTTGAAGAAGGGGTGAATTCACCCCGCATTGAAATCAAGGGGAAGGTAATTAACTGCTTAGTCATTTATATGCCATCATCCCTGGAACCAGCTGTTTGCGGGATCATACTTTATTACAATTTTTATTTATAGTATATCTTTGCAAGGAAAACATCCGGTACAACAGAACCCAGCAATTGATGTGTAATAATGCGTATTTTAAAGCTACACAGAAGACACTTTCTGTGAGTTACCGTAGAAAAGCCGGGGCGCCAGACCCTTTTAGCCCTTTTTAAAACTGGAGGATTTCCCCTGAGGTTTATGGTTGTGGTAGAATGCAAAGAGGATTAGCCTTGGGGTTAAATCTCATGGATCTGAATCCTTATGCTACTGCACATTTTAGCAGTGTGGCCTGAGGAAATTAATTTGGACGTGGCCCAGTTAACACTTGCCACACAAGGGGAGGACGTATGAGAATTAGAGAAAAGATGTCAAGTAAGTGTACTCAGCGCATATCATTTTTTCCTCCTATGTCTCCAGTATAAAGGTCTTTTTGTTGTTGTCTGAAAAATCTACTCACACAATTTAGGAATTAATTCAGCTCATATTATTCTACCTGTGCTAATTTTGAATTTTAGCTTGATTTTAAGCATTTTGCGGGAAGGCCCATATCATATACCTATTCCATTTTATTTGGTAATTTACCTCAAAAGATTACAATTTAATACCATCTCTAGATATATTGTTCTGTCTTTAGGCATAAAGGTCGAACTCCTTCGGATTATAAATGCATGGATTTTGAATTACATTTTCATGGCACATAAATGAAATGAGTTGTTTTTATAATATACTAAAAAGAACAAAGAGTCTTATAATAGTCTAAAGAGAACAAATGTTACAAAATGTAAAGAACCAGGGTTAGAACTGCAGCTTTTGGAATGCTTCATTTCAGCCTTTATTTTGAATCTTTTCAGAGGCACTTGTGGAAATACACAGTCATGTCTGTAGATGGCATCATTGCACCAGATGGAATAACACCGCAAATAAGTATGCGCGTTCTTTCCCAGAGCAGTCAACCTGTTTAGTGTCAAGCACGTGCTTAAGAATCCACAATACCAGTTTTTGGAACTGGAAAATGATGTGTGGGAAGATTTTTTTTTTTTTTGATAAAAAAAAGTGAAAAATCAAATACACCCTGATGGGTTCTATAGTAATTGCATCAATTTTTTAAAAACTGTTTTAGAGGAGAAAAGAGAAATTGATATAGGTCCACATGGAAGGCTTTACTTTTATTTTCTGGAAACATTTAATTAAACTATAGAGGACCACAAGTAATTGGACTTACAGTAATCAATGTCAGTTCTAAGCCACATAAAATAAAATTCTGCAGTCTTCCCTATTTCTTCTATTTCCTATACTTTATGTGCTAAAGGACTTCTTATGCATCTATATTTTTTTCATTTTCTTTTGATTAGTTTTCTTTCTGGATTATGTCAGCGGTTCACTTATTTTTTTACAGATACGTGACTAGAGTTATATGTTGATAATCTTGGCCAGAATAGTAATATTTCATTTTTTACACATACTTTTGTGGCTTATGAATCATTAAGAGAAATTTCACCTCAAAGGGAGTTTGAATAACTGAATTATTGGGGTGTATTATTGGAATAAGTTGTACAGTCTTGTGGTAGAAATTAGTATCTGGGGAGCCCTGTTACCAAACACAATTAATATATGACATGGGGAAGTTGTTTATTTTTTATTCTAAATTGCAGTTGATGGAGCGAAATTTGAAGACAAGGCACATGTTGTTTTTCCTGAGATCTGTAAATTTTCTATTTGTTCATTGTTGTGTCCTGGAACGTCCAGTGGCCTGTGTAGCACAACTTCTGGGCCATATTCACTTTCAACAAATCACAGTGGGACAAATACTGCATCAGACTTCATTGACACAAATAGCTACTACACTCAACTTCACGTCTTTCTATTTATGAATAATAATATTTATATATTATTGATGTTGTTAATATTATCCTAATAAGTTTTACATAAATGAAATCATAGCTACAATTATGTAAATGTAAATTATTTATATTTATCATTAAACATGACACACAGCATGAAACGTGCAATTTAATGAGTGCGTATAAAGTAAACTTCATGTAAACACAATCAAATCAGAAGGTAGAATTTTGCCAGTATTGTAGAAACATCCCTTCCAGGAAACATGGGCCTCTTGCCAGATTACAACCCCCCTCTATTTTCCCAGATGTATCTAATATTCCTGACTTTACTGAGAATCATTCGCGTGCATTTTAAAATAAATATTATATTTTCATCTATCTGTGTATCCTTAAATAACAAAGTTTTGCCTGTTTTTGAACAGTATACTGTGTGTATTTTTGTGTGTGTATTTTTGGGTGTCTGACATCTGATGCTCAAAATTATGTTTGTAAGTTCCATCTATTTTAATATATGTGGCTGTGGTTTATTTAATTGCTGAATATTTTATGACTGTAACACAATTTATTGATCTGTTCTGCTGATGGACATTTGGGTGTTTCCAGGTCGGGGCTATTAAGAAAAATGCTGCCAAGAGCTGTCTTATATATACATACATACATACACACACACACACACACACACACACACACACATATACTGTTGCACACATATATGTTTCTCTACAGTATATACTGAGGAGTGAAATTGCTGGATTTTCATACACTCAGATTTACCAGGTAATGCCACTTAGCATTTCAGTGTGGTTGTACCAGTTCACACCCCCACCCCCATGCAATGAGGCTTCCTGTTGTCCACATCCTCACTAGCATATGTATTGTCAGACTTTAAAATTTTTGCTCAGTCAGTGAGTTTGTAGTGGAATCTTACTTGCTTTAATTTACATTTCCCTCGTTACTAATGGTTACTGGCTATTTGTATTCCCTCTTTGTAAAGTGCCCATTTTTTTTTAAAAAAAATATTTATTTATTTATTTGGTTGTGTGGGATGATGTCTTACACATATATTTATAGTGTAAGACATATAATCCCCAAGTATCTAAATTGATGCTATTATAATGTATTAAATTTTTTTTTCCTTACTGTTGCTGGTAAGTAGGAATGTAATTTATTTGTATGCCAGTTTTAGATCCAACAACCTGGTAGAACTCCTTAATTAATTCTACAAATGTACCTGTTAGTTCTTTTGTATATAATGGTATTACCTGGGAAAAGGTCATTTTTTTCCCCTTCCTTTCCAATCCTTATGCATTTTATTTATTTTTATTACCCTTCTGCATTGTCTGAAACTTCCTATAATGTTAGATAAAAGTAGAGATAATGATTCTTCTTGTCTTGATTCCAAAATCAAGGTGATAGGTATAGTTATTTACCCATAAATGTGAGGTTTTCTGTAGATTTTGCATATCTTATGTCAGATAAAGTTCTCTTCCAGTCTTAGTTTGCTGAGAATTTTTATAATGAATGAATATTGAATTTTATCAAATGGATTTTCTTAACGTATTATTATGACCATGTGATTTCTTCTAATCTGTCGATATGATTATACTAATTAATTAATACTAACTAATCTCCATTCCTAGACTAAATTCAACTTAGACATTACATATGTACATTGCTGAAATCAATTGGTTAATATGTTTATGAGATTTTTGCATTTGTGGCTATGAATAAGAACTGGCCTTAAGTTTTTAAATATGCAAAAAATATTGGAATTGAAAATCAAGGTGTAATGTGTCATATACAAGCAAATAGAAAATATTTTTCTTTAGTTGTGAAATTCTCTATTTTTTCCTAGTAAACAAAAAGAGATTTTTTGTGAAATTTTAGTACTATCTTGTTATTCTAAAGATCTATATAACTTGCCTCACTGGAAATATTCACAAAGTGTGTTCAAGTGTGAAGGTTAATGTTTTACTTCTCACCTCATCCACAGCTTGTCTCTTTTCTATATGCATGGCTTCAGAAGAAAGTGAAGCAACTTAAATTTCATCCTCCCCAACTCCTCCAAAAACAAAAAGTTAGTTGAAATTCATTGGCATCTAAGCTACACCGTCTGTCCATCTTTTCCTGACAAATGAATCAGGGATTCAGGTGCTATAACGTAGCTCTCATTATGATTGATGGCTTGTAGTTGACCGTGACATGAATGACTTCTAATGCTGGGATGTCTGGAGACTACAAACTTGCTCTTCACCTGTGGTTTGAGAAAGACATGTACGAAATCCCACTCTGTGTTCCACCAATTCAGTTACACTTGTACTCTGCAGTGTGGACAGAGGTGTGGCAGAGGATTAAATTTTTCCCAAGAAAGTCTAAAAGCACAAAAGCAATATAAGAAGTCTTTTCTCTTAAGAATGCTGAAAATGTATTGGAGATAAATACCTATATAAAATATTTTTCACATGGTATAAAATAGTGTATGATCTCTTTCCGAAACAGAGTAGCAAACAAATGTTTTAATGCTCAGAAACGTGAAAGATTTGTTATAAGTGATAGTACTTAAACTAGGGCTTGTTGGATTTGTCTGAGAAGATAGATACAAGAGGACAGTAGAAGTGGGGGTAGACAGTATTTGTTTTTTCCTCTCTCACTGTTAATTTTCTGGATCTTCAGAGGAAGAGTCTACCCAATGACAAACATATTGGGTGATTAATATTGTCCCAGCCCTGTTCTAGACTTTACGTGTATTATCTCATTTAATCCTTGGGGCAGCCCTTCAAAACAGCACTTGAATATCTGATGGCACTTGAACTGAGGAATAGAGACCACAGGGAAACTTGCCAAAGGCCAGACAAGAGCTGAGGGATGACAGAGGTTTGATCCCAGGCATTCACCTCAAACACCGATGCGCTGAACTATCATGGTATATTCCTGCTAAATGGTGATCGCGAGGAAAAGAAAAGTTTATTCTTGAAGGGGAATGAAAACGATAATCACTGGTACCTCAAACCTTTAATGTTCCCTCACTCACTCTTAACAAATTACCTGATTCTCACCCTAAGACTAGGTAGATCTCTTTCTCTCTTATAGGTGTTAGAAACTTCATGTTAGGATACATATGGTCAATCAAAGATCTTTTCCAGCTTAATATATTCCCCTGTGCTTGTGAAGTTTTCTTAGAATTACTAGCAGGTATGAGTCATAGTTATTTACTTAAACAGGAATAAAATTTCTTAAATGTTAGTTTCTGACATCTACTAAGCCAATGCATAGATTGGAGTCAGTATTATAAGGGGATAATGGTAGAAAAATAAGAAGGAAGGTGACAAAACAACAAACTGTGTGTTAGTTGAAGTAGCACTTAACACAGGTTTTAAGTCACTGAATAATAAAAGTGGGAGCTAAGGAAATGTGTTCTGTCACCCAGCTCTTTCAGTGTATGTTGTCAAAAACGTCATATGGTGTGCCATGGTCCCCTGAGCTGCCAGTACGTGGAAAAGAACTGTCGTGTAGAGATCCCATAGGCTTAGAGGGGCACTCACCACAGCCTGTACCTGCATGTAATAGACACATGAGAAAAAGTCATTTTTGTTTACTTGATGCTCCACAGATACGAATTGTGACCCCTGAAAACCAATCCTAAATTAGGGTACAATAAAAAAAGAGTATAAGAAATGGATGATCCTCTTCGACTTGGTAAAAGAATTGTTAAGTAATATCCTTAGATGTTAGAGGCAAAGCTGAGAATAGAACTCATTTCTTCTCATTCCTGATCTGTGATGTATCCTCTTTGTATCTTCTTTTACTTTCTGCAAGTTGAGATGGATGGTTCATTTTGATCCCTAATGTTTTTATTAATCTTTTAAAAATTATGACCTAAACTGTACAAAGTATCAAAAATTGCATAAAACCATCTTTAGTATAAAAAGTGAGTACTTTTGAGTAGAATCCAGTGTCATACTCACACTTCATCCATTATCATTGTATGTAACAGTGTCCCCACCCCCTTGATTGCTGTTTCATTTCTGTTGAATCAGTCCTTTCAGTATTTACAGAACTAATGTTTATAACCTTACATATACTATCTGACATTTATTCTCCTATTTCTAAGACCATTTTTCTAATGGCTGAACCACTTTAAAATATCAATATGGTGTACCTTCTGCAGTTCTAATTGAAACCATTCTTCAGGACTGCTGGAAACGTGGGCTAGGACAGAATGCATTAGCTAGGTAAAACAGTAAGTGGCCATATGAGATTTAATCAAATCAATGCAGTTAAAACCTTCAGAGAAGGGAAAAGACTGTATAAGTCTAATTTACTTTCTCAATGCCTAAAACAGTGTACTGTGTGATTATGTACTATGTGAAAGGTTTTTGAGGAACATGAAACTACGTTTTGGCACCAATCCAATAAAAATGAAAGAAATGGATACAGAGAAAGACAGTAGGATCAAGTTATAGTTGAATTATGCTGGCATGAAATTTTGAAGGAAGAAAATTAGGACAGTAAATTAAGCAAGGTAGGAGAGAGACTGAGGAAAAGAAGTTCAGAAAGCATTTAAACAACAGGCTGTGTTTTAATTACAAGCGTATTATAAGACTCGGTACTCACTCTAGACTCACAGTAGTCAGTACTGTCCAAATTTGTTACATGGGGAAGTGAAATGTGTTAGGCAGACTAAGATTCTAATAGTATCTGAGATAACAGTTTATGTTGTTGGATAAATTACTTTAAATTTTCTAAATTTTAACCTCCTTATTTGTGAAAATGAAAGTCATATTTACTTTGCAGTGTGCTGTGAAGATAAAATACAATAATATATTTTAAAATGCCTATCTCAGTGTTAGGCATACAGTACACCTCCAATAAATTTTCATTCCTTTTCTTTTCATTTTGTATTGTATTGGGATTATTTATCCATCTGTGATAGATCAAGTCTGGTACACAGATATCATGAGACAGTTTTATAAAAAACTCTTTTGCAAGAAGATTAAATTCTTAGCATCTTGGAATTAAACTCTGATAGTTATTATAAAATCTAATATCTGTGTGGCACTTTCTATGTATATTAGATAGTCTGCATGAAATATCATATTTAATCGTCACAGCAGTTTTCTGTTATTACTTTCATCCCCTTTTGTAGATTTGTTCATTACCTGTAGGGAGTAGGTGATGAGGGAGGACTAAAAACCAAGTTTGTCTGATTCTGAAGCCCATGACCATAACCACTAAATTATACTGCTTAACTGGTAATCATCAATGGTGTTGACATTTTCAAATTATAGACTTAAGATGTAGTTGCTTGAAAGGGGGGTGTAGAATGAATAGAAATAGAATGTGAAATGACTATGATTGATTTTTACTGTACCTAACTTTTTGAACTTGCTCAAGCAACAATATTTCTCAGCCTTACTTTTGGCAATGTAAAATGCAATAAATATGCTTATCGCCAATGTTATTTTCAGGATTAAATGCAGTTATATTCTTGTGCGTGGTGTCGAGGTGTGTGGGTATGTATAGCATAGCACTGTTCCTGGCAGAGTAAGAAAAAGAGCTGCCAGTTTTTATAGATTGAAAATATTTGAATCATAATGCCTTATGATGACTGAAATAAAAAAGGAACTACTTGGTTCCAATTCCAGGAATAGCAGCAAAGCTGGAACTCCAAATTATAAACTCTGGGGAAAATATAAAACAGGCATAGGAAAATAATCAAAAGGGAGCTGAGAGGCTGGTGGGGATTTGACCCTTAAAGGAAGAGAACTGTGCTGGGTGAGATTCGTATTTATAAGGCTTTCTGTCAGAGGGCACTCCCAGCTATGTGACACCAGATGGCTAGAACTCAAGCCAAAAGCCACGATCTTACTGGCTTGAAGAGTCAGATGTTGAAGTTTGAGTCTATGAGAGAGGCTTGAAAGTAAGAGGGGAATCCAATAAGGGAGGGAACCATGGAGGGAGGGAAGAAACCTCAAATCAAATCTGCATATAAACTCTTCTTAAGTCTTTGGCTAATTCCTGAACTGGGAGGGAGGGAGGGAGACTCCAGAAATCCCAGCACAACAGACAGCTGGAAAGCTAAAAGAACTGAGTTAAGCTTAGCTGCTGTCCACCAGAAGGGAGGACAGTGCTTGGAGTCAGTCCAGCTACGTTAACTGCTAGCCCTAACTAAAAATGTTCTTTTGAGGAAAATAACAGAATCTAAGTTTATGATATAGCCACAAAATTTAGTTTAAAAAATAACATACATGCCAAGAAAAAATGAGACATGGGACCTAGAGTCAAGGTAAAAGAGATATATACTACCAAATGTAAAATATATAGCTAGTGGGAAGCAGCCGCATAGCACAGGGAGATCAGCTCGGTGCTTTGTGACCACCTAGAGGGGTTGGATAGGGCGGGTGGGAGGGAGACGCAAGAGGGAGGGGATATATGTATTTGTATAGCTGATTCACTTTATTATAAAGCAGAAATTAACACACCATTGTAAAGCAATTATACTCCAATAAAGATGTGAAAAAAAAAAGGTGGTATTAAAGAAATCATAAACTCGAGATGCACATGTTTTGCAATTAGCAGGTTAGGACTTGAAGTAGCCATATTAAATATTTTCAAGGACCTAAAGAAAAATATGTTTCTATTGAGAGAAGAGATGTGAAATAATATCTATTTAACTATCTATCTATGTATCAAAAGTACCAAAAGGAAATTGTAGAATTCAAAATAAAATATCTAAAATTAAACATTTACTGGGATGATTTTAACAATATTGGAGAAAGCTTGGAAGGAGCCAGTAAATTTGAATTTACATCAATAGCAATTATCCTTACTTAAGGAAAGAGAATGATTTTAAAAAAAACCCAAACTCAAGAAACATGTAGGACACAGTTTGCCAAACATGTAATTAGAGATGCAGGAGAAGAGGAAAAAATTATGGAGGAGAAAATATATTTGAATAAATAATATACAAGGATTTCTGAATTTGGTGAAAAACAAACAACTTCAAGAACAAAGTAGATCAGCTAACTCAAAGCATGATATAAAGAAACATCAATGATCTAAATGTATCAGAGTAAAACGTTCAAAAACCAAAGAGGAATAAAAAATTTTGAAAGCAACTAGATAGAAAGATATATTAAATACTGGGTAACAGTAGCTACTTTTCAGAAGCAATGTAAGAGAAAGACAATGAAAAGTTTTTTTTTTTTTTTGCGGTACGCGGGCCTCTCACTGTTGTGGCCTCTCTCGTTTCGGAGCACAGGCTCCGGACGCGCAGGCTCAGCAGCCATGGCTCACGGGCCCAGCCGCTCCGCGGCATGTGGGATCTTCCCGGACCAGGGCACGAACCCGTGTCCCCTGCATCGGCAGGCGGACTCTCAACCATTGCGCCACCAGGGAAGCCCTGAAAAGATATTTTTAAAGTATTTTAAGAAAAATCGTACCTGTCTAACAAGAATTCTATAACCAGTGAAATATATCTAAATAATTGGAGAAAAATACCATGTCAATGATTTTAACAGTCAGTATTGTTAAGATGTCAATTCTCCCCCAAATTAATGTCAGGACTCTGTGCAATACCAATCAAAATCTCAGTAGCCTGTTTTATGCAAAACACAAATTATTTTAAAAATCTGTATGATAATATAAAGGACGTAGAATAACCAAAAATATTGAAAATGATGCTTATGATTGCAGGGCTTATACTACCTGACATCAAAATTTAAATTAAAGCTACAGTATTCCAGACAGTGTGGAACTGGCATTAAATTAGACAAATAGATCACTGAAACAAGAGAGTAAGGCCGATTAATGTTCAAGAGAGTTGCTAAAGCAATCCAATTGGTAAAGAAAAGCATTGCCAGCAGATGGTTTTATAAAATGTTCAGTTGAGTGTGTATTTTTATGTGCATGTATGTGTGTGTCACACCATACACAAAAATCAAGTCATGGGTGGATCATAGACTTAAACATAAAATCTATAAAGCTTTTAAATGAATACAGAAGTATATCTACTTGACTTAGGGCACAGAAAACAATAGCTAAAACTTTTAAAAATGTTATTAAAATTTGCTATTTGCTAAAAATGCTAATAAAAAATTTTAAATTTCATCTAAAGTTAATGTATGTTTATTAAGTAACATAAAATGAGCACAAAGTCACACAATGGAGTAAATATGTGCAAAAACTATATTGGGGGCTTCCCTGGTGGCACAGTGGTTAAGCCTCCTGCCAATGCAGGGAACATGGGTTTGAGCCCTGGTCTGGGAAGATTCCACATGCCGCAGAGAAACTAAGATCGTGCGTCACAACTACTGAGCCTGTGCTCTAGAGCCTGTGAGCCACAACTACTGAAGCCTGCATACCACAATTACTGAGCCCGCGTTTCCACAACGACTGAAGCCCATGCTCCTAGAGCCTGTGCTCTGCAACAAAGAGTAGCCCCCGCTCGCCGCACCTAGAGAAAGCCCGCACCCAGCAATGAAGACCCAATGCGGCCAAAAATAAATAAATTTATTTTAAAAAAACTATATTGGACAAAGGTCTTTTATCTAGACTATAAAAAGAAGGCCTACAAATTAATAGTAGAAGAAGACAACCTAATAGAGTGGGTAAGAGATTTGAATAGGCACATTACAAAGGAAGACATGTGAATGGTCATTTAACACATAAAAATTGCTCAAAATTCTTAGTCATCAGGGAAATATAAATCAAAACCATAATGAGATCCTATTTCACACATGTGAATAACTCAACTGAAAAAAGACTTACCAAACTAATTGTTGCTGAGTATGTGGATTAACTCATACATTCTGATTGACGTTTAGAATGGTATAATCACTTTGGATTGTGTTTTGACGTTTTCTCACAGAGTTATAAATACCCCTCCTCATTCACTTGGCAATTATACTCCTACATATTTACCCAAGAGTAATGAAAATATATCTCCATATAAGACTTGTTCATAAATATTCACAGCATCATTATTTAAAATTGCCAAAAGTGGAAAAATACACATATCCATCAAGAGCAAAAAGAATAAGAAAATTGTGGTGTAGTTATACAATGAACTCTATACACTAATAAAAAGGAACAAACTGCTGATACATGCAACATGTCTGAATCTCAAAAATATTACACCGAGTGAAATAAGACAAGGTCAGGAGTACCTACTGTATGAGGCCATACAGTGTTTGAAATAGCAATATAATTCAATGGTGAAAAAACTAGAACATTGGTACTTGGTGGAAAGTGGGCAAGTGAACTTTCTGGGGTGATGGTTATGTTCTGTATCTTGATAGGAGTATGGATTATGAGAGTTTATGTTTGCCAGAACTCACTGAATGGTACCTTTAAGATTTGTGCATTTCACTGTATGTAACCACTAACCATGCTCCCCCACTCCGATACACACATGATCAGTAACTATATACAAATACGGAACACAATTAGTATGATTTATTTTTTGGTAGTGCCATGTGTTCACAATCTTGGAAACATTTTCTCATATTTTAGGCTTGATCAAATGAAAAATACATTGAGGATAATGGGAGTTAGTTCCCAGCTGTTATATATTGTACTACTAATGTGGAAAAGGGAAATATTAAAATGACCTTGGTTTATTGTATTGGAATTGGAACTATAAATGTTAATTCATGGCTTTTCAATATAGATAGATATACAGATACATACTTGATATTTAGATAGATAGACACACGGATAGACACACACACACACTTTCTAGCTCTGTTGAGAGTGTGTAGAAGCAACATCATATCAATATCAATTGCTATATCTATTGCCCAAATCCTGGTTTTTAAATATCATTCTCCATCAACGTAACCAGGGTTCCTTAGAGAAATGGAGGGTCCCAGAGTCTGGACCGGAAGAGTAAGGATAAGCCTAGAATATCTTGTCTAGAAAGTAAATAATTTCTCAAACAATAATAGAGACATGTTAACGGCACCCAGAATCCAGACTGAAGAGTCTCCAAATGGACAAATCTAGTATAATTTGAGTATCAGAAACAAATAAGAACAGTAAAAGATCAAATCCATTTAATATTGATAAAATGGGAATCCATGAGTCCAACCTGATATAAATGAATAAATGAATGAATGAACAAATAAATGGGAAAGAAGGAATAACTCTTCCTTGCAATAGAATATCAACAAATAAATGCAGACTTAATGAAGAGGTTTGAAGATCACCGTGTTGTAGCTATCAGAGGAATACTTCAGTCAAGAATTAACAGATTTTGCTAAAATTAGTGGGTAAATTTTTGATAAAGAGCATCATATTGACATAGTGTCAAACTATTGATGACATAGTAAGCAAATGTGAATTTTACTGGATAGATACAGGGTACAACACTTCAAACCAGTCATCAACCTGATTATCATCAACATTGGGATAAACTGACAGCATGTGCATCCTGATATACCTAGAAGGACACATATGACTTCCGTGGCGTTCTTGCCATAAGGACATAAACTTACTCTAATCATGAGACAACAGTGAAACTCAGCTTGAGGGGGATTCTGCCAAAGAAGGAGGCTGTACCCTTCAAAAATTTCAAGGGGAGGAACGGTAAAGAAATGCTGAGAAACACTGGCTTCCAGATTAAAGTGGGCTGAAGAGATAAGGCAACTTAATGCAGGACCCTGGATTCCATTCTGGACTGGGGACAAAGACAAGATATGAAAAAATCATTGGAATAGAATTATATTAATGTCAGATTTCCTGCTACTGATCATTGTTCTGTGGTTAAAGTAGAATTTCCTTGTTTTTAGGAAATATACACTAAAGTGTGTGTATCTGGGAGACAGAATGAGAATGAAAAATCAAGTGGAGCTAAATGTAAATAATTAGTGAATCTTGTTTAAAAAGTGTACTAGAATCTTTGTATGTTTTGGCAAATTTTCTATACATTTGAAATAATATTAAATGAAATAGTTAAAAGATAAAGCCACATACCTAAACTTCTCCATTACCATTTACATCCTATTTTTTCTGTTTCTCTGGAGAATCCTGAGTATTAGTCCCACGATTTTGAAATATATATATATATACTGGCCACTTTAGAAAATCACAAATAATATTAAGGAGGAAATTAGCTAAAATCTCTTATAGCAGAGGAGAAATGAGACTTTGAGCATAAATGTTTTTGATCTACAATTACTCCAGTACACCATTTACTAATGTCTTAAACTACTGTGGTTTCACTGCTTTGTGGTTTCCTTAAAGATGAAAACAAATGCATTTGAAGTGGTGGTGGGGAAGCCAGATGGAAGAAAATACTATAATACGTGTATATATATATATATATATATATATATATATATATATAAAATATGTAATACTACCAACATAAAATACCATAATTGTTAAAAATGTACTTAAATATTGAATGTTACTATGTGCTCATTAGAAAAGCATTGCTATATCTTTTAAAAGAGTAAATACTCTTTTAATGTTGTAATTTGGAAATACTGAATAGTGATATTATAATAGGGGAGGCTGATGTTATTACAGATAGTGACATTATTATATAGGGGACTGATGTTATTATTACCTTTTTACTACTCCATCAACATCCAAGAAGTTATTTCTCCAGCAATCATTACTTTTTATACAGTTGACCTCTGTGACTTTTCATTTAAATGTTTTCGTTTTCATTCCTTAATGGTTTACATTAAATTTATGAACTTCTTCTTCATCTGCAGTACAGTACATTTTCATGCTCTGTTTCAGAAACAGAGGCATGCATTTTGATTTGGTGCCACTGCAGATTTATTTCTGGCCATATATACAAAGTTATTCTCCCCCAAATATATGTCTTCATATTACTGTTAATTTCTTATGCTGAGTGATTCATAGATTATTTCTTTTTTTTTAACATCTTTATTGGAGTATAATTGCTTTACAATGTTGTTAGTTTCCGCTGTACAACACAGTGAATCAGCTATATGTATACATATATCCCCATATCTCCTCTCTCTTGCATCTCCCTCCCACCCTCCCTATCCCACCTCTCTAGGTGGTCACAAAGCAGTGAGCTGACCTCCCTGTGCTACGCAGCTGCTTCCCACTAGCTACCTATTTTACATTTGGTAGTGTATATATGTCCATGTCACTCTCTCACTTCATCCCAGCTTCCTCTTCCCCCTCCCTATGTCCTCAAGTCCATTCTCTATGTCTGCGTCTTTATTCCTGTCCTGCCCCTAGGTTCATCAGAAACTTTTTTTTTTTTTTTAGATTCCATATATATGTGTTAGCATATGGTGTTTGTTTTTCTCTTTCTCACTTACTTCACTCTGTATGACAGACGCTAGGTCCATCCACCTCACTACAAATAACTCAATTTCGTTTCTCTTTATGGCTGAGTAATATTCCATTGTATATATGTGCCACATCTTCTTTATCCATTCATCTATCAATGGACACTTAGGTTGCTTCCATTTCCTGGCTATTGTAATAAAGCTGCAATGAACATTGTGGTAATTGACTCTTTTTGAATTATGGTTTTCTCAGAGTATGTGCTGGGTCATATGGTAGTTCTATTTTTAGTTTTTTAACAAACGTCCGTACTGTTCTCCATAGTGGCTGTATCAATTTACATTCCCACCAACAGTGCAAGAGGGTTTCCGTTTCTCCACACCCTCTCCAGCATTTACTGTTTGTAGATTTTTTGATGATGGACATTCTGACTGGTGTGAGGTGATACCTCATTGTAGTTTTGATTTGCATTTCTCTAATGATTAGTGATGTTGAGCATCCTTTCATGTGTTTGCTGGCAATCTGTATATCTTCTTTGGAGAAATGTCTATTTAGGTCTTCTGCCCATTTTTGGATTGGATTGTTTGTTTTTTTGATATTGAGCTGAATGAGCTGCTTGTAAATTTTGGAGATGAATCCTTTGTCAGTTGCTTCATTTGCAAATATTTTCTCCCATTCTGAGGGTTGTCTTTCCGTCTTGCTTATGTTTTCCTTTGCTGTACAAAAGCTTTTAAGTTTCATGAGGTCCCATTTGTTTATTTTTGTTTTTGTTTCTGTTTCTCTAGGAGGTGGGTCAAAAAGGATCTTGCTGTGATTTATGTCATAGAGTGTTCTGCCTGTGTTTTCCTCTAACAGTTTTATAGTGTTTGGCCGTAAATTTAGGTCTTTAATCCATTCTGAGATTATTTTTGTGTATGTTGTTAGGGAGTGTTCTAATTTCATTCTTTCACATGTAGCTGACCAGTTTTACCAGCATCAGTTACTGAAGAGGCTGTCCTTTCTCCATTGTATGTTCTTGCCTGCTTTATCAAAGATTAGGTGACCATATGTGCGTGGGTTTATCTCTGGGCTTTCTATCCTGTTCCATCGATCTATATTTCTGTTTTTATGCCAGTACCATACTGTCTTGATTACTGTAGCTTTGTAATGTAGTCTGAAGTCTAACAGCCTGATTCTGCCAGCTCTGTTTTTCTTTCTCAAGATTGCTTTGGCTATTTGGGGCCTTTTGTGTCTGCATACAAATTGTGAAGTTTTTTGTTCTAGTTCTGTGAAAAATGCCATTGGTAGTTTGATAGGGATTGCATTGAATCTGTAGATTGCTTTGGGTAATATAGTCATTTTCACAATGTTGATTCTTCAAATCCAAGAACATGGTTTATTTCTCCATCTGTTTGTATCATCTTTAATTTCTTTCATCAGTGTCTTATAGTTTTCTGCATATGGGTCTTTTGTCTCCTGAGGTAGGGTTATTCCCAGGTACTTTATTGTGTTTTTTGCAGTGGTAAATGGAAGTGTTTCCTTAATTTCTCTTTCAGATTTTTCATCATTAGTGTATAGGAATGCAAGAGATTTCTGTGCATTAATTTTGTACTTTACCAAATTCATTGATTAGCTCTAGTAGTTTTCTGGTAGCATCTTTAGGATTCTCTATGTATAGTATTGTCATCTGCAAACAGTGACAGCTTTACTTCTTCTTTTCTGATTGGGGCTCCTTTTATTTCTTGGTCTTCTCTGATTGTTGTGGCTAAAACTTGCAAAACGATGCTGAATAATAGTGGTGAGAGTGGGCAACTTGTGTTGTTCCTAATCTTAGTGGAAACGGTTTCAGTTTTTCACCATTGAGAATGATGTTGGCTGTGGGTTTGTCATATATGGCCTTTATTATGTTGAGGTAAGTTCCTTCTGTTCCTACTTTCTGGAGGGTTTTTATTATAAATGGGTGTTGAATTTTGTTGAAAGCTTTTTCTGCATCTTTTGAGATGATCATATGGTTTTTCTCCTTCAATTTGTTAATATGGTGTATCACATTAATTGATTTGCGTATATTGAAGAATCCTTGCATTCCTGAGATAAACCCCACTTGATCATCGTGTATGATTCTTTTAATGTGCTGTTGGATTCTGTTTGTTAGTATTTTGTTGAGGATTTTTGCATCTATGTTCATCAATGATATTGGCCTGTAGTTTTCTTTCTTTGTGACCTCTTTGTCTGGTTTTTGTATCAGGGTGATGGTGGCCTCGTAGAATGAGTTTGGGAGTGTTCCTCCCTCTGCTATACTTTGCAAGAGTTTGAGAAGGAGAGGTGTTAGCTCTTCTCTAAATGTTTGATAGAAGTCACCCGTGAAGCCATCTGGTCCTGGGCTTTTGTTTGTTGGATTTTTTTTTTTTTTTTTTTGCGGTACATGGGCCTCTCACTGTTGTGGCCTCTCCCATTGCGGAGCACAGGCTCCGGACTTGCAGGCTCAGCGACCATGGCTCACGGGCCTAGCTGCTCTGCGGCATGTGGGATCTTCCCGGACCAGGGCACGAACCCGCGTCCCCTGTATCGGCAGGCGGACTCTCAACCACTGCGCCACAAGGGAAGCCCTGTTGGAAGATATTTAATCACAGTTTCAATTTCAGTGCTTGTGATTGGTCTGCTTATATTTTCTATTTCTTCCTGGTTCAGTCTTAGAAGGTTGTGCTTTTCTCTGAATTTGTCCATTTCTTCCAGGTTGTCCATTTTATTGGCATATAGATGCTTGTAGTAATCCCTCATGATTCTTTGTATTTCTGCACTGTCAGTTGTTACTTGTCCTTTTTCATTTCTAATTCTGTTGATTTGAGTCTTCTATCTTTTTTTCTCGATGAGTCTGGCTAATGGTTTATCAATTTTGTTTATCTTCTCAAAGAACCAGCTTTTAGTTTTATTGATCTTTGCTATTGTTTCCTTCCTTTCCTTTTCATTTATTACTGACTGATCTTTATGATTTCTTTCCTTCTGCTAACTTTGGGGTTTTTTTGTTCTTTTTCTAATTGCTTTCAGTGTAAGGTTAGGTTGTTTATTTGAGTTGTTTCTTGTTTCTTGACGTAGGATTGTATTGCTATTAACATCCCTCTTAGAACTGCTTTTGCTGAATCCCATAGGTTTTGGGTCGTCGTGTTTTCACTGTCATTTGTTTCTAGGTATTTTTTGATTTTCTCTTTGATTTCTTCAGTGATCTCTTAGTTATTTAGTAGTGTATTGTTTAGCCTCCATGTGTTTGTATTTTTTACAGATAGTTTCCTGTAATTGATGTCTAGTCTCACAGCATTGTGGTCAGAAAAGCTACTTGACACCATTTCAATATTCTTAAATTTACCAAGCCTTGTTTTTTGACCCAAGATATGATGGATCCTGGAGATTGTTCCTTGAGCACTTGAGAAGAAAATGTATTCTGTTTTCTTTTTGGATGGAATGTCCTATAAATATCAATTAAGACCATGTTTTTTAATGTATCATTTAAAGCTTGTGTTTCCTTATTTATTTTCCTTTTGGATGATCCATTGGTGAAAGTGGGGTGTTAAAGTCCCCTACTATGATTGTGTTACTGTCGATTTCCCCTTTTATGGCTGTTAGCATTTGCCTTAAGTGTTGAGGTGCTCCTTTTTTGGGTGCATAAATATTTACAATTGTTATATCTTCTTCTTGGATTGATCCCTTGATCATTACATAGTGTCCTTCTTTGTCTCTTGTAATAGTCTTTATTTTAAAGTCCATTTTGTCTGATATGAGAATTGCTACTCCAGCTTTCTTTTGATTTCCATTTGCATGGAATATCTTTTTCCACCCCCTCACTTTCAGTCTGTATGTGTCCCTAGGTTTGAAGTGGGTCTCTTGTAGACATCATATATATGGGTCTTGTTTTTGTATCCATTCAGCCAGTCTATGTCTTTTGGTTGGAGCATTTAATCCATTTACATGTAAGGTAGTTATTGATATGTGTGTTCCTATTACCATTTTCTTAATTGTTTTGGGTTTGTTATTGTAGGTCTTTTCCTTCTCTTGTGTTTTGTACCTAGAGAAGTTCCTTTAGCATTTGTTTGGAAAGCTGATTTGGTGGTGCTGAATTCTCTTAGCTTTTGCTTGTCTGTAAAGGTTTTAATTTCTCTGTCAAATCTGAATGAGATCCTTGCTGGGTAGAGTAATCTTCGTTGTAGGTTTTTTCCCTTTCATCACTTTAAATATGACCTGCCACTCCCTTCTGGCTTGCAGAGTTTCTGCTGAAAGATCAGCTGTTAACCTTATGGGGATTCCTGTATATGTTATTTGTTGTTTCTGTTGCTGCTTTTAATATATATATATTTTTGTATTTAATTTTTGATAGTTTGCTCAATATGTGTCTTATCGTGTTTCTCCTTGGATTTATCCTGTATGGGACTCTCTGTGCTTCCTGGACCTCACTGACTACTTCCTTTCCCATATTAGGATAGTTTTCAACTATAATCTCTTCACATATTTTCTCAGTCCCTTTCTTTTTCTCTTCTTCTTCTGGGACCTTTGTCATTCAAATGTTGGTGTGTTTAATATTGTCCCAGAGGTCTCTGAGACTGTTCTCTGTTCTTTTCATTCTTTTTTCTTTATTCTGCTCTGTGGTAGTTATTTCCACTATTTTATCTTCTAGGTCACTTATTGTTCTCCTGCCTCAGTTATTCTACTGTTGATTCCTTCTGGAGAATTTTTAATTTCATTTATTGTGTTGTTCATCCTTGTTTGTTTGCGCTTTACTTCTGCTAGGTCCTTGTAAAACATTTCTTGTATTTTCTCCATTCTGTTTCCAAGGTTTTTCATCACCTTTACTATCATTACTCTGAATTCTTTTACAGGTAGACTGCCTATTTCCTCTTCATTTGTTTGGTCTGGTGGGTTTTTGCCTTTCTGCTTCATCTGTTGTGTGTTTCTCTGTCTTCTCATTTTGCTTAACTTACTGTGTTCGGGGTCTCCTTATTGAAGGCTGCAGGTTTGTAGTTCCCATTCTTTTTGGTGTCTGCCCCCAGTGGCTAAGGTTGCTCTAGTGGGTTATGTAGGCTTCCTGGTGGAGGGGACTGGTGTCTATGTTCTGGTGGATGAGGCTGAATCTTGTCTTTCTGGTGGGCAGGACCACATCTGGTGGTGTGTTTTGGGGTGTCTTTGACCTTATTATTTTAGGCAGCCTCTCTGCTAATGGGTGGGGTTGTGTTCCTGTCTTGCTTGTTGTTTGGCATAGTGTGTCCAGCACTATAGCTTGCTGGTCATTGAGTGGAGCTGGGTCTTAGCTTTGAGACGGAAATCTCTGGGAGAGCTTTCGCCATTTGATATTACATGGAGCTAGGAGGTCTCTGCTGGACCAATGTCCTCAACTTGGCTCTCCTACCTCAGGGGTACAGGCCTGACACCTGGCCAGGGCACCAAGACATTGTCAGCCACACAGCTCAGAAGAAAAGGGAGAAAGAAAGAAAGAAAGGAAGGAAGAAAGAAAGGAAGGAGAAAGGAAGGAAGAAGGAAGGAAGGAAGAAGGAAGGAAGGAAGAAAGAGAGAGGAAGGAAGGAAGGGAGAGTGAGAAAGAAAGGGAGAGAGAGAAAGAGAGAGAAAGAAAGAAAGAGAGAGAAAAGAAGAAAGAAAGAAAGAAAAGTTATTAAAATAAAAACTAAAAAAAACTACTGAAAATTTAAAAAATTAAAAATTAATAAAAAAAAAGAAAAAAGAAAAGTGCAACCAAACCAAAAAAAAATCCACTAATGATAGCAAGTGCTAAAAACGATACTAAAAAAATAAAATAACAGACAGACAGAACCTTAGGACCAATGGTAAAAGCAAAGCTATACAGGCAAAATCAAACAAAGAGGCATACACGTACACACTCACAAAAAGAGAAAATGGAAAAAAATATATATCTATATATAAAAAAAGAAGGAAGATAGCATCCAAATCAATAAACCAATCTATCAATGATAATAAACTCTAAATACTAAACTAAAATAGACATAAAACCAGAAACAGATGCAGAAAGCAAACCCCAAGTCTACAGTTGCTCCCAAAGTCCACTGCCTCAATTTTGGGATGATTCGTTGTTTATTCAGGTATTCCACAGATACAGGGTACATCAAGTTGATTGTGGAGATTTAATCCACTGCCCCTGAGGCTGCTGGGAGAAATTTCCCTTTCTCTTCTTTGTTCACACAGCTCCTGGGGTTCAGCTTTGGATTTGGCCCCGCCTCTGCGTGTAGGTCGCCTGAGGGCATCTGTTCCTCGCTCAGACAGAACAGGGTTAAAGCAGTGGCTGATTAGGGGGCTCTGGCTCACAGGCCAGGGGGAGGGAGTGGTACGGAGTGCGGGGCCACGCTGCTGCGGCAGAGGCTGGCGTGACCTTGCAACAGCCTGAGGCACGCCGTGCGTTGTCCTGGGTAAGTTATCCCTGGATCCAGGGACCCTGGCAGTGGCGGACTGCACAGGCTTCCCGGAAGAGGGGTGTGGAGAGTGACCTGTGCTCGCACACAGGCTTCTTGGCGGCGGCAGCAGCAGCCTTAGCGTCTCCTGCCCGTCTCTGGGGTCCGCGCTTTTAGCCGCAGCTCGCGCCCGTCTCTGGAGCTCCTTTAAGCAGCGCTCTTAATCCCCTCTCCTCGCGCACCAGGAAACAAAGAGGGAAGAAAAAGTCTCTTGCCTCTTCGGCTCCAGACCTTTTCCCAGACTCCCTCCCGGCCAGCCGTGGCGCACTAGCCCCCTTCAGGCTGTGTTCACGCAGCAACCCCCGTCCTCTCCCTGCGCTCCGAAGCCCGAGCCTCAGCACGCAGCCCCGCCCGCCCCGGCGGGGGAGCAGACAAGCCTCTAGGGCTGGTGAGTGCTGGTCGGCACCGACCCTCTGTGCGGGAATCTCCCCGCTTTGCCCTCCGCACCCCTGTTGCTGTGCTCTCCTCCGTGGCCCCGAAGCTTCCCCCCTCCGCCACCCGCAGTTTCTGCCCGCGAAGGGGCTTTCTTGTGTGTGGAAACTTTTCCTCCTTCACAGCTCCGTCCCACTGGTGCAGGTACCGTCCCTATCCTTTTGTCTCTGTTTCTTCTTTTTTCTTTTGCCCTACCCAGGTACGTGGGGAGTTTCTTGCCTTTTGGGAAGTCTGAGGTCTTCTGCCAGCGTTCAGTAGGTGTTCTTGTAGGGGTTGCTCCACATGTAGATGTATTTCTGACGTATTTGTGGGGAGGAAGGTGATCTCCATGTCTTACTCCTCCGCCATCTTGAAGGTCTCGATTATTTCTTTTTGATATAAGAAAGGTATTTCTAAAGTCACGGGTGCTCTTTTATCATGAATTTATAACATCAGTGCTAGTTTAATCTTAAGGTAAATTTTATTGCACTTTTAAATATCACTTAATGTATCTTGAGGTTTATTTTATGTTTTAAAGAAAAGACTTTGTGTTCATATTTGCCACCGTATTTATATTCACAATCTAGACTCCTTACGTTTATGCCAGGTGGTAGATTTTAACTGACTGGGACAAAATACTTATATTCCAACCATTTTATTTGCTACTTAAAATACTTTTATTATGCCCAAATAGAAGAGAAATCTGCTTCTTTAGTAGTTAGATTGTTTGACTTCTTGAAATAATTTTGCAAGTATATGGCCAACTTGAATAGTTTGGCAGTTTTTAATAATTGAAGGGCTTTTAAAAATAATTACATCAGGAATTAAAACTATGGTATATTGATAATTTGACATTTGAAATAAAATATATGTATTTCTCTTACTCCTTAGGCAAACTTAAAATTTCCATAATTGTTTGTATCTGTCATGAATTTCTGAGAAATAAAATGACTGTCTAAACAACTATTTATTAGAAGCCCCTATTTTAAAAGAAGATTTTTGTCAAGATATCCCATTCTACAGGAAAGCAAAATTAACCAAAAACTTCCTGATCTGATTGCCTTTCATGTGTGAGACTCAATTATGGTTCTATTTTTGGGAATCAGGAAAGTTATTCCCTGAATAACAGTACAGGTCAAGATCACCTTTATGCTTGTTAAAGAAGATGCTCATCCAGAGACCTTTAGCTTAATGACCCAGTTTCTTCTGCATAAGTTACAGTCTGGGACCTTGCTGGGAACTTTTGAAGCTTCATTAGCCTTTTAGACCGCAGGGGAAACATTAAATTAACAAAAAAGGAAAGAAAGAAACAAAATCTCAAATCAATGATCCCAGAGAGACTGGAGCCAGCAAAGTGTGTTGACTTTCTTGCTTTCCTTAGCTGTGGAACACGGCATTGAGTTGTGTTTTGGTAACTTTGTGTAATTTCTTCTGCCATTTAACATTTGCACCTGTCTGACTCTGTTAAACAGTGTTCCATATTAATAACTTCTGTGTAGTTAGACCATTATTATGCCGTACTCATCACACTCTGAAGTAGAATCACCTTCACTGCAGAGTGGAGGCTGGCTCTGATAAGATGAGCGGGGAGTCAGGGATTATGAATCAGATTCTCTAGAGAGAAATGAGAGACAAAGCTATGAATTTGGATGTCACAGTGAGAGGTGAGAAAACGACATGGATGAGGTCACCCGGGGAGAGTGTTTAGAATCGAAATCCAGAAAGCCAAAGATATGACCTTTGAATCACCAAAGCAGAGCAGCAGGAGATATAGTAGATGAACCTGGAGAGAATAACGTACTGAAACTAAGAGAGGACACATTCAGCAGTGAAGTGACAAAGGGAGCAGAGAGGCCTATCTTCAGATATATTCAAGAGGGTAGTTTGGGCAGTTAGAAGATTCAGTGGATATCGCCAACAAGAAACGTTTCGGTGCTAATCTGTGGATTAAATTGGATAGACCTGAACTGAGGGATAACTAGGAATACGGAGTTTAAGAAAATTTTTTTTTAAATAGTTTTAGGTTCACAGTAAAATTAAGAGGGGTGTACAGAGATTTCCCTTCTGCCCCTTTCCATATGCAGAGCTTCCCTCATTATCAGCATCCCCCAACACTCCACCACAGGGGTACCTTTGCTACAACTGATGAACCTACACCTACACATCATAATCACACAACGTCTATAGTTTACCATAGGGGTCACACGTGGTGTTGTACATTTTATGGGTTTGAATATCTATAATGACATCAATCCATCTGTACAGTATCATTCAGAGTAGTTTCACTGCCCTACAAATCCATCTATTCATCCCTCCCCGAACACACCTTCTGACAACCAGTGATCTATTTTTTTTCTTTTTCCAGGTTTGGAACTTTCTTTTGTTTAAGTTTAATTTTATTTATTTATTGTTTTATTTTATATTGGAGTATAGTTGATTAACAATGTTGTGTTAGTTTCAGGTGTACAGCAAAGTGATTCAGTTATACATATACATGTATCTATTTTTTACAAATTCTTCTCCCATTTAGGTTGTTGCAGAATATTGAGAGTTCCCTGTGCTATACAGTAGGTCCTTGTTGGTTATCTATTTTAAATATACTAATGTGTATATGTCAATCCCAAACTCCCAATTTATCCCTCCCCCCTCTCACCTTTCCCCTTTGGTAAACACAAGTTTGTTTTGTAAGTCTGTGGGTCTGTTTTTGTTTTGTAAATAAGCGAACAGTGATCTTTTTACTGTCCATGGTTTTACCTTTTCCAGAATGTCACATAGTTGGTCTCACAGCATATGTACCTCTTCAGACTGGCTTCTTAGTGACATACATTTAAGTTTCCTTCATGTATTTTCGTGGTTAGATCGCTCATTTCTTTTCAGCACTGAATATATTCCATTGCCTGTATGTGCCGTAGTTTATCAGTTCATCTACTGAAGGATATCTTGGTTGCTTCCAAGTTTTGGCGATTATGAATAAAGCTGCTGTGAGCATCCTCGTGCAGATTTTGTGTGGACGTTAGTTTTCAACTTTTGGGGGGAAGTTCCAAGGGGTGTGATTACTAGATAAAATGGTAAGAGTATGTTTAGTTTGTAAGAAAAGCCAAGCTGTCTTCCAAAGGGGCTGAACCATTTCGCATTCTCACCAGCAAGGTCTGAGAGTTCTTCTTGCTTCACATCCTCACCAGCATTTGGCATAGTCAGTGTTCCAGATTTTGTCTCTTCTAATAGGCATGTACTGGTGATAAATAGCAGTTTAACAAATCATTGTAATTATAGTCTGGTGGACTTTTATTTCGAGAATTGTGCTGTGAAAGATAAGTAAGAAATGGGATGGTAAATAGGTTAGAGTCAGCTAATATACAATGGAGTGCCTTCTTCGTTGTCAAAATTTTGACAGATTTTGAAACTTTAACTTTCAAAATTTGGCAATTAATAACAACAGAAAAAGTGATGGATAGCCACTGCCCAAGCTTTCTTAATGCCCTCGGCCATCCCAGCTGTCGTGGACACTGCACAGGAGCTCAGTGACGATCCCAAGATCCAGAAACTAAGAGGAGCTCTTAGTTCAATGGGAACCACAGGCCCTGACTCAAACTTTTGTACGAGAGATGCTGTATGATTATTAAATAATTTTAATAACATGCCAGGAGGGGGGCATTAGATCAAAGGAGGTTGTGGGCTTTTTGTCTTGTTTTTAAGAAAAGAGAGACTTATGCATGTTCACAGATAGGGAAGGTTTGCATGGAGGTATAAATGTTAAAATCAGTCAGAGATAGAGTGGGAGAAGAACCCAGGGAGCACAGAAGTAGGCATTAGCTTTGGGTGGTGGGGAGACCGTCATTCCCCTGGGGTAGAGGAATAGACTGGGAATAAATATGGACAATTTTTTACACTGATGGGTAGAAAGATGAAGAATTTCCCAGTCAGGGGCCCTTTATTTTCTGTGTGAATTGGGAGACATTGTCATCAGTGTGACTGGTAGTGAGTCAAGAAGCTTGAGGAGAATTGTAAAATTTTCTGTCAGGCTATTTCCACATGCCTCCTATTATTGAGTAGATTTGAAGCTCAGGATACAATGCTGGTATGTGATTCATCCTCTCTTTTTTCTTTTAATTTTTATTGGAGTAAAGTTGCTTTACAATGTTATGTTAGTTTCTACTGCACAGCAAAGTGAATCAGCTATACATATGCATATATCCCCTCTCTTTTGGATTTCCTTCCCATTTAGGTCACCCCAGAGCATTGAGTAGAGTTCCCTGTGCTGTACAGTAGGTTCTCATTAGTTATCTATTTTATACATGGTATCAATAGTGTATAGGGCTGCCCTGGTGGTGCAGTGGTTAAGAATCCACCTGCCAACGCAGGGGACAGGGGTTCGATCCCTGGTCCGGGAAGATCCCACTTGCCGAGGAGCAGCTAAGCCCTTGCATCACAATTATTGAGCCTGCGCTCTAGAGCCCGCGTGCCTAGAGCCCGTGCTCTGCAATGAGAAGCCACCGCAGTGAGAAGCATGCACACTGCAACAGGGTAGCCCCCGCTCGCCGCAACTAGAGAAAGCCTGTGCGCAGCAGCAAAGACCCAACGCAGCAAAAATAAATAAATAAAAAAATAAATTTATAAACAAAAAAAAGTGTATTTATGTCAATCCCAATCTCCCAATTCATCCCATCCCCCGCCTTTCCCCCTTTGGTATTCATATGTTTGTTTTCTATGTCTGTGTCTCTATTTCTGCTTTCTAAATAAGATCGTCTATACCAATTTTTTCAGATTCCACATATATGTGTTACTATATGATATTTGTTTTTCTCTTTCTGACTTACTTCACTCTGTATGACGGTCTCTAGGTCTATCCACGTCTCTACAGATGACCCAATTTCATTCCTTTTTTGGCTGAGTAATTTTCCACTGTATATGTGTACCACATCTTCTATATCCATTCTTCTGTTGATGGACATTTAGGTTGTTTCCGTTCCCTGGCTATTGTAAATAGTGCTGCAGTAAACATTGGGGTGCATGTGTCTTTTAGAATTATGTGTTTCATTCTCTTAATTTTAAAAAATGTATCTCAATAGCAGTCATGCTAATAGCAAGAAATGTAACTACCATGCTTTCATGCTCCTACATACATATATACTCATAACAGGGTTTTTGTTAGTGATAATATTTACAAAGACATGATTATTCTATATACTTACTACCCACATTCAACTCTAATTTTTCTCTCTCATCATAATGTTGTAGTCCTTTCATTAGCTGATGTGTAAATATTCCACTAGGTTTTTTGTTTTTTTTTTTTAGTAATTGTGTAGTATTTGATAATATGCTTTAGCCAAATTGATTCAGTTATCTCCCTCTAAATGAATACTTCTGAAGGTTTTTTTTTGCCCCTACAGTGTGCAGTGAATAACAGCACACAACTTTGTATACATATACTAGAATTTCTATAGGGATTGCTCAGATTTTTATATTTACATTTGCATCGCTTGGACTTTTGATATTTTAATACACTATTTTCCAAAGGGTTCTAGCAATTTTTACTCCCACCGGCAATTCATTCCTCATTTCTTTGCATCTACATCAGTATTGAACATTACTGCTGTCTTTTGTAGGGGTGTAGAAATATGGGGATATTACTCCCTTTTTGTGTATGTATGATTGAAAGTTAATAGAAATTTCTTAAATACCATCAAGCTAATTTTTTTTCAAGAGTCTCCTGACTCTGGAGAAAATTATTTGGTTCAGACAATCCTTCATCCTTCACTCAGTGCTTTGGGAAGATAGTTCAGTTTTTCTCTTTAGAAACTAATGCATACACATGAGCCTACTGTGCTGGTCTGGGCTGAAATAAGAGCTTCAGAAATGTTTGAATACATAATTTTTTCACCCCATAGTTTTGAAATCTGTACCAAAACTGTGTATGTTTTGTTGCCCTGGATACTGAAAAGTTCTGTCAGTTTATTAACCCTGCTTGTTATGATGTGTTATGAGAGAGTAAGATAATTATCAATCATCAAAAAAGGGTGGCTATGATTTCCTTTGAGATAGTACATATTTAGTATCATCAGGAAGGTCTCAGAATTTGCTGAAACAAAGTTCACACACAACTCAATGACAATGAATAAAATCTAATTTAGAGGTGATAGTAACTAAGGCCCTCTATCATGGTCTGAAATTTGCTTTTTATAATTTCTCTCCTTCTAGATTCTTCTTTCCTTATGTGCTAGCAATAGTGAATTATTCATGGTTCCTGAGATCTGCCATACACATACATTTATTTCTGTAATAAGTCAAGCCATTTTATTGAATTAGAATTCATTTCCCACATCTCTGCCTGCAAAAATCATATTCAACTGACAAGATTCAGCTCAATGGCAACTCTTTCTTGAAGAGTTTCCCAAATTAAAAAAATATATATTTCCCACTTTTATCAATTAGGTACTATATTTTATATTATCACTATAGTTACACATCACTGTCTCCTTTGCTAGATTTTAAGAGTTTTGAGATTAGAGACTTTGTCTTACTCATCTTTTTATTTAGCAACCATTTGTATTACTTGACATCTAGCTCAATGCATCACACGTAGGAGATACTCAATAAGATTGAATGAATGGAAGTGTGTGCAGGTGATGGAATAGGCTAGCTAAACCAGGTTAGGGAAGGCGCAGCTGTCAATGTCCACTGCTGGTTATAAATCCTGAGAACACTGTATTAAGGGTTTCAGGATATAATGAAGCTTGCACTGGGTCAGAACACCCTTTCATAAAACCCTCTGAGAATAAAATAGACCAATAGATTACACAAACAACCCGTGGGATGACGAGCAAAACTGCCCTTGTGTGTTCTTCTCCCTTGAGAGTTAATCACATTTGACCATGTGATTTCATACTTACAGTGTATTTTATATTCAAACAATCCCATATGTTTAGCTGGAGAAATTTTACCTAATTTTGATAACTTATAATGCTAGTCACATAGTAATTTATATATTCTTATTTTTCTGGTTTTAAAAAAGGATATTTAGGTGCTTTTTAAGTGTTCACCAATATTCAAGTATCAATTTTAAATACTTGGAGTATATTTGTGAATTAAGAGTAAATATTGCATCGGTTAGAAAAATTTCTGCTGCTAATAGCGTAGCGTGAGTCCAGAGATATCTGCTTCATTTTTAATGCTCTGGTAGTATACTCTCTTTTGTAAATTCTTTCATCTCATAACTAGCTAAATCCCTAAGAACCAGAAAAATGTGATCATAATATTCTGAATTGATTTTTATCTACTACTTTTGGAACTGTAAAATATATATATATATTTAATTTGTAAAGAAATATGAAAGCTACTCTCTGAAGATGCTAGTCCATACAGAACAATCCATATATGAATTCAGAAGGAGCCTGGAGGAAGAGCTTTCTCACATAGACAGATGAATTAGGGTACTTAGCTGACAGGGTCATCACTACATTTCTTATCGGAAAAATGGATTTCTACTGCAGGGCTGGAAAATATTAAAAAATTCTCAAGTAGGCTGTAGCATTCAATGAATCATGTCATAAATTGAATGGGAAGAGACTTTGAGCATGTCTCGCAGAATATGGAGTGAGAAAAGGGCCTGCAACATCAGGCCTGCTAGATAAAGAAAAATACCTATGCCAGCAAAGAGAGCTTTTGGGCTTAAGGTAGAAAATTGAATGGTTATGTTTAAGTGAATGCTTCGATAGCATTTTACATGAAAAAAGTCATCTGTTTTTCAGAGTAATATAATGTGCTAAATGCTGTGTGTATCCTCGAAATTATTTTGCCCCACTTAAAGATTATGGAGAGAAATGCTATCGTTGTAGAAGCAGTCACTTTTATGAAGGTGGCCAATACATAATGCTAATGGTATTTACTCTTTGCAGAAATAACTCAGGCTTTGAATTTATGCTAGTAATTTAGAGTAGCTTAGAAAACCTAAGGAAGGAAAGAAAGGAGGAAAGAAGGGAAGTCAATGAGTTATCTGAAGTAGAACAAACATAAGTACAACTGGCAAACTATATCAACGAGTTTTAGAGCCCATGCATGTGCAGACTGAAGTTCTATTTAAATTTGTCAAGAGACACGATCTTTTTGGGATATTTTAGTGTCAGCTGGACTTAGTGATTCATACTCTTGTTAGTACAATAAAAGTTTCAGTTTGTGCTAGCGAAGAACAACCATTTTGAAGGAGTATTTGAATTTTGATTCTATCCTTCCACTCTGTGTAAACATGACCTTATTTCGTGCAGGAATTTTGAGACTTTCTTTGATTTTTGTACATACCATGCATCTCTAAGCCTTAAAGAATAAGATTACATTCTAAGATTCAAAAAGGGTTTCTTTCCTAGTTTAGACATATTTGGGTTTAGAGCAAAGGAATGTGAACATATTTTGAAGCAAGGAATTCACTTAACATTTATCTAGTTGATGGTATAAAAAATAAAGGGTGGAAGAATAAAAACATTTTGTTTCAAAAGTTTATCATTTAAAAATATATTTTGTTTTTCTTAAATATTTAAAATTTCTGTGATTTGAATTATACTGCTGCCAAAAGGGAGTGCTGTTTTTTTAAAGAAAACTCATGAGGCAAGTTTGACTCATAAGAATGATATTTATTTTATATTCTCAGCGACAGCCTATATTTTAATTTTAGGCATGTTGCTCAAGATTTTCAAAAATCTGAGCTGAGGTAGTATTAAAAATGTTGGATATGAGCTTTAAAATTTGAATTATCTTTAATGGACTCCTCCTAAGACATTAACATGAAAATAGATTTATAACAAATAACTTGAATTGCATCACATGTGGCAACTAATGCTTTTCTAGTATTAGGTGTGTTAACTTGACAGTATTTCAATGACTTTTATTTTGGAAGTTTATTATCTCTTCTTATTACCTTTTTAAGATTTTATTTGAATAGGAAACATAAATCTGCTGAAGCCATGATTGTTGATTTATTGTGTAGTTCATAATTCTAGAAATGAGTTCCAACATTTACTGACCTACTATTTTGTGTAATGCCCTATGCTACACACCAGAATAGACATAAAAAGTGATGATTAATGATCTTCATGTTTCTGGGTATTTATAGTCAGCCTTCTAGGAGGAAAAAATAGATACATAAAGCTATAAATATACCAAAATATCTAACCTTAATAATAAATATATAAAAATGTATTTATATACATTTTTGGGTTCATGAGGGAGGGAGGGAAAATGCATTGGTTGAAGTACTGCATTAAAGGTGAGTCATTGGAATTTAGCCATATAAGGAGTCACATGAGCTGGTGTGTGAAGGGGCAGGGGCATTACAGGAAGAGAGAGAAACATGAACACAGCCACTGAAGTATGCAAATGTGTGATGTATTTTTGGAGTGGCAAATTGACTGGTATTGGTAGACCATGGGTTTTCTGAGGAAAGTTGGCAGAAAATGGGATGAAAACATAATTTTAAATTTCTTATAAAAAAACGTGGAGATCTGCAAAGTTCTTAAATAGGGAAACGATAGAGTCATAACACATTTTTAGAGAAACAATGCTAGCGGCTATATGAAGCACATGTGGCTGGCCCAGCATATTGAGGGAAGGGAGATACATTTGGTTGTATCTGAAAGAATTTTTGGTGAAAGATAAACTTTCCAGATGCGATGTTAATAAAAAGGAGAAAACATCTGCAAAAAATAAAATGCATTTCCTATTGCCATGACTTGGTGACGGACTGGTATGAGAAGTAAGGGAGAAGATAAAGGATTAAAGATGAATGAACTCACGAGTTCAAGCTTTGGTGGCTTCAGGGAGAGTGATGCCTTCCATAGATAAGGGACACAGACACTGTTTTTGTGGAGGGATACTCTTTTAGGCATGGGAAATTAATATACATTTGGGAGTTTTATATCTATCTAATATTGAAGCTTCGTGGTAGATCTTACCAGGATAAGAAGTAAAGTATAAGAGAAGGGAACATAGGCTTTAAAATAGGCTTTAATTACTTCGGAAAAAATACAATTTCAAGAAGGGTAGTGGCAATCAACAATTTTAGAAGTTACATAGAGTCTTAGAAGGATGAAGATTGAGAAGAGGATGCTGGGCACTTCTCTGGTGGTCCAGTGGGTAAGGCTCTGTGCTCCCAATGCGTAGGGCCCAGGTTTGACCCCTGATGGGGGAACTAGATCCTGCATGCATGCCGCAGCTAAGAGTTTGCATGCTGCCACTAAGAAGGCCACATGCCGCAACAAAGATCCCACATGCCACAACTAAGACCCGGCGCAGGCAGAATGAATGAATTTTTTTTTTTTAAAGATATGATAAATTGATGTCCTTTAAGAAAAAAGAGAGAGAGAGAAAAGGATGCTGGATTTGGGAAGCAGGATCATCAGTGATTTTTAAGACTGGGTTCCCTGGAAGCTGAGATTCTAGTGCGAGTGATTTATTGAGGGATTGCTCTCCAAGGAAACTTCTGAAGTTATCAGGGAATCATGATACGGGAAGGAAACAAGCTAAGCTGGCATGGAGTCTAGCTTCAGCATGATTCCATGGGGAGCTCTAGAGTAGGGATTGCACCAGAGTCTTGAGAAGAATGGCCTGGGCCTTTATAGACCTACATCAATCAGTCATTGGTATGGGCTAGTGATTGCAAGTATGAAACTCCAGGCAGGAGATTTCCTTCAGCCAAGGGCATTAACCCAAGAAAGGTGTCTTAATGACCCTGAGCAGCCAACAGCCCAGCATCTAGGGGAGGACTCTGGCCTGGTCAGTGGGATTTGGTGTGGTGCACACAATGTCTTCCACAATCTTTAAGAGAGCGGTCTCATTTGAGTTGTGGTTGCAGATGCTAGACTGCAGTAATCTAAGCAATGAGACTAAGGGGACACAGTGGCTAAAAGGGATATTACAGGGCCAATGTTTTTTAGGTTTAAGAAGATCTGGTAATTTTTGAGAGACCAAGAGTAAAACGGAGAAAGAAATATGGCTCCTATCAGGGTAAAAATGAATTGTAACCGAAGATGGCATGAAGTGTTTTGCTTTGGAAAGTCAAGGTTCCTTTAATAGACCGTTAACTTGTCGATAGAGTAATATGGTAATATGATAACATAAAAATTTGTGTTGTGATTGTTATTTGTTTCCTTTTGTCTTAATAGAAAGGGTAGGTTTAGAACTGCGGTGTGCCAGTAAATTTTTAACTGTCTCTCTGGAGAAAGTTAAAAACCCCTGATTTGTAGCGTTTGTCAATTTCTGTAGTATAAAGGTGTAAATATTCTCACCACAGCCAATTTCAAGCTATCAATGATGACCCCAAGTGGCTTGCAAGAGTCCTGAAAATGTAGCAATCAACTCTGCTTTGGAATAACCTTTGATTACTGTGGGAACTTTCAAATTAACCTTAGTGAGAAAAAAGTTAAGGATATTCTTCTTGAAACCCTTGCCTCTACCATTGAAAAGTAAAAGGTTGCAATAGTTCATCTCTGAGAAGGATGGAGAACATAGGATTTATTCATAAAGCCAAACACGATACAAAGCTGTTATTTTAGGATGGCTCTGATATTTAATATACAGTGATCATCCGCACAAAAGAATGCTAGTAATAAACTCATGGATTCTATTTTTATGATACAATAATTAATGTCTTTAATGTTTGACCTTTGAGAATTTTTAAAAGTGTGTTTCTTTGTTTTAAATCAGTGAAGCTTATTTATTGGGTTCTAGTGTCACATCTCAACACAGAATTCTTAGATATTTCTAAACTGCAAAAATTGGCAAGAGTTTGCTTTTTTAAGTCTTTTAATCTTAATGCGTAAATTCAATTTTGCCTCAACCAGGAAGGCACAAACAAAAGGCCTTTGCTCTTCTCCTGCAATTCTGTTCTACCTGCAGGGTTTTATGAAGAAAGGAACTATTCCATCAATAGATTATTGATAAAAATAGACTAAATAGACTATTAATAAAAATAATAAATATTATTAACCTGTTTGAGTGCTTTTCCTGTATTTTCTAACTTAATCTTATAACAACCCTGTAAGGGGATATTGTTATTATTCTCCCTTAAGAAATAAAAGTTTTATTCTCCCTTAAGAAATAAGAGTTTTATTCTCCCTTAAGAAATAAAACTTGGTTAAAATTCAAGATTTTTCACTTATAAGATGCATGATTTGCAAAGAATATTTAAATTCTCTAAGCTTCTGTTTTTTCATCAGTAAAGTGGAGACAGTAGTACATACCCCATAGCAGTTTGTTAGATCATGGCTAGATTAGACCATGGTTAATAACACTTTAACTGGAGCATTAATCATTGTCATTCATTTCAGTCCCCATTATCTTTCCCTCTTGGCTGAAAGAGGCACAGTGGACAGTTAAATCTATGCACAACTGAATGGGCATGTGGGAAACTGTTTCTTCCTTCTACACAGAAGGATTTTTTGGGGCTCCCCGTACATTCCATGAAAAGTACATGTGTGGTTGCGAGAAATTTTAAACATTACCTAGCCTTTCCCTGACATGCACATGCAATTTACTAAATCATGTAAGCAAACCAAATTCTAATATCATTAGATTCATTTCACAACCTCTCAAATTAACTTATAAACACAAGTTTCATGTTTTATCTTGAAGGAAAAAACAACACCTATTGACCATATTTGTAACGCACTAAATGCTAAGTTCACCTAGGGTAACAATTTCAAGTTTTAGGGTTTTATTGAAAGTTTCACTCTTTTATTAGTCATGGGTTTAGTAAATTAGTGCTTGCTTGGAATAGAAGTAAACGTGTAAACTGAACGTGATGTTTAAGTAGTAACTTTTGGAGTAAGTGAAGCAGCTGTAGGACATTTGTATCTTTTGTGAAGTGAAAATTCACAGAGTGGAGGGCAAATTCTCAGACTGAAGCACCTGCGTGCTTAGGCTTCCCATCCGTTGACTGTTTTGTGGTTTTTTTTGACTTTTGAATGGCTCTTTACTGAAGACAAAATGGAGAGAGCTAAGCGTAATTCTAAACACTTGGATACCTCTGCAAGTGTGGTCAACGTTTTTTTCTCCTCCAAGCACTCTCCTGTTTCCTTTTATCAAATTGGCCAATCTTATCTCAGTGCTCTAAAGAAAGGTTTGGAAGTACCCTAGAATGAGAGAAAGTTTCTCAATGTTTGTGGGAATCAAAGAGGCTTTTGAGAAAATGGATAATATTAATGGAAAAAAATGTATATTTCTCCCTAAATTAGAGAAATCATTGAAGACTAAGTTCAATGAAACAATATATGCTTCATTATAATTTTGTGAAGTTGAAATAGGTATGAAAGTATGATTGACAATTAGAAATACAATTACTGTAAGTAACAACTCTTTTAAAACAGACTTCATTTCTGGTGACAGTTAAATAGGTTTCTGCATGACAGTTATTATGTTTGTACATATACATACACACTTAGATTAGAACAGATTATTGCCTTTATGGTAACTGTGTCATAGATCAGTGAGGAAAAAAATGCTCTATTCAAAGAGAAACTATGTACAGTTAGACATGGTCTCCTTTCTTTCAGCTGTTGTGAATTATGATCCTGGTTTATTATTCAGAGGGGAAAATACTTGTTTTCTGTAAGATTTGATGTAATACTTCTGCTTTGGTTCCAAATTTCAAAGTGAAGAAAAAGTTAGTAACATCAAAAGAATAATGAGAAATATTTTCCCTGGTTAAAATATATCTTATAAATATGAAAGGAAGGAGATAAGGGAGTATTTAGAACTAATGGTACAATTTAAAAAAATTCTCCTAATCTTGTTGATAGTATAATTGGAATTACATCTCCTGGTTTAATTATCTCTGAGATTATTTTTTAAATAAAGACATATGTTGGCAAGAAATTTTATCTCATTTTCAAAATAAATGCCCTTTAATGACCATATGTCTGATTGTCCAATAAAATAGTTATTCTTTGTAGACTTGTAATAGAAAATACATTCTTGGGTGCTATACTCTTTCCATTATTTTGGAGAACATCATTCTAGTTGCGCAAAATACTTTTTATATTTAGGTATAGAAGTAGCCTTCTAGAGTAGTAGTAACAGTAGTAGTAGTATAGTACAGTAGTAGTACTGTAGTAGTAACAGTTGCTGTTACTTATTTCATGTACCTGTTTGGTTTTTGGATAGTGAATAAATCAGTTCACGGTGAAGACATAGGCTGTTTCTTTTCTGTCCTAAACTTTTCGTCTAAGAGTCATGATTACTGATTTGAACAAGTTTGATACTGAGTATTTGAATGCCAGTTTTTATTTGATTGTCCATTTTATCCCTTATTTACTTCACCCAGAAAAGTGATTTGCTCTGTTTTGTTAGAAGCTCAGTTCTTTAGTGTGGCCTCTCAGTTTGTTTGTTGGATGACCTGGACAGAAATTATGTATTCAGTTTTTTAGTTGAAAGAATACTTACTGGATGTTCCGACACACCACAAACAATGGTAGAAACTAGGAATGAATGAAAGCTGTAAATAGGCTCATCCCTGTCCTCTGGAGCTATGATGGGCGGAGAGGGTTGAAGTGGATACAGTGAGAGAGGGGTGCATTTAGGAACGTGCCGGAGGTGCCTTGCCTACAGGGAATGTTTTCTGGAGAGGGCTGTGCTTCGAGAGTCAGAAGAGAAGGAAGTAGAAATGGAGGAGAAGGGGGAAGTAGATGGAGCCAGTGACAAAGGTGGAAAGGAGGGTGTTTGGGAGTAGTTGAACTTGTTTCATAAATGAGGTATATGTTGATAACTAGATTAGAGAAATTCAGTATTTGAACTAATCTCTTAAACCGTAGTGGTCAAGATTTCCCATATGTGTCTTCTACAGAGATTTTCAGAGTTTGATCCATTAAAAGTCCTGTGTATTTGCAAGTGAATTGCTATGCAAATAATTTACAAGATATTATGCCAGTAGCCTTGTATAATGAGTAGCTTTAAAAAAATCCAGGTATTGCTTAAAAGATGTTTTTTATGCAGTATGATTATTTTCAAGGCTTAATCACATTGGCTATGGATATTTTATTATTATGAATCCAGTAATGCTTAAATGTGATGCAATTTTTAGAGATGCTGTGTAAAAATTAGCTCTTGGTTTATTAAAAGAAAGTGGTAAACTCCTCTTAGCTTTTCCTGCTAGCTCTGCAATTCTAAAATCTCTCCCTTCCACCCATGTGTTACAAACCTATAGCTCTTTCCTTGGTGTGATAATGCGTGCGTTGCTCCTATTGGGTCTTCATATCATACACATGCCTGTTTCAAAACCAAAATTCTCCTAATCTTGTTGATAGTATAGTATATAATTTCAACACACTGCCACCTGCCCCTTTAGTAGGATGACATGACATATATTCCTACACTCAGAATTACCAGTGTTTTTGTGTCTGACTTTCCAAGCTTGTTTATCCCAGACAATGCTCTCTACAGAAGCACCATCTCCCCTGACAAAACTGCTTTGAAAAGGAGAGTGAGTGAAATTTGCAATTCATTGACAGTGTACCACACATGGTTTAATAGCCCTACAGACACTTGCAAAAATGCATATATGTGTGTGTGTGTATGTGTGGATATATATGCATACACACACACACACATATATAAAAGCTTTCAGTGATTTTCATATCTAGCCAAGTCCTATGTTCAAACAGTTTTCTTGCTGAACTTTAATAAATAAAATGATGAAATCTTCTGTGTTCTGTTTGGATTGTTGGAGGGGGTCTGGAGCATTACCTGCTTATCTGCTTATCTGCCCTGTAACGTATACCCCTGAGTATCTATAGTGCACAGTTTGAAAATTATAGCCCTAAGTCAAAGAACAAAATATTAGTTTCTAATAGTAGAATTTCAGTCATCTTCAACTAATATCTATTGATGAAGGGAAAACTCCAAAAATCACACAATCTATAAAAATCTTTTATGTTTAATGTCAGCTGTGGTGCAATATGATGCATATATCAGGAAGGAAGTGGTTGTTTTTATTCAGTTGCTTCTGAAATATACATGAGATGATGTCATATAATTATGGAATATTCGATCTGAAAGGGACTACAACATCAAGTCATTTATGCCTTCAGTTTAAAGATGAGGATAGTGCGGGACAAAATTTAAAGAGGATTGCTCAAGGTCTAACAGGGTAGGGGCAAAGATGAGTCAGGAATTTAGATTTCTTTGTTCTCTCTTCCTATATACCAAACTGAGCGCTTAACTATATATTGTTATTGCTGGATTTTCTATCTTGCAACAGAGGGGTTTCAGGTCAATATTTGTTTGAAGTTACAATGCAGATATTTTGTAGAGATATCACATTCAAAGTTTAGCAGTGCAATATAAATATCATCAAATTGACTACAAATCCATCACTTTATCTTCTATGCTTTTAATTAAATCTACCTTCATACTGTAGAACAACCAGGGGCAATTTTTGCCCCTCAGGTGTCAGTCTTCAATGTCTGGAGCAATTTTTGGTTGTCATAACAAAGAATTTTCCAGCTCAAAATGTCAAGCGTGCCAAGGTTGATAAGCTTACTATAGGGGATTTAATGGTGCCCTCTGCAACATCTAAATGTAATGAATGACATGTTTCCCATATTAGTTAAAAAGAAGCCTGGTCCTCCCTATCATACTAGATTTTAAACTTTAGGGTTGTCCCTGCCTTACAGTATTTCATATTTTGGTGAAGAGTTTCAAATGTTGTCATCTTTATTTTATAGGATTTGATCCTCTTCCCTTTTGTTCTAAGTTTTTTGTTTTTTTTTAAGTCTAACCTCGTAAGAATGCCAACGCTTTTCCTTTTTGACTATTCAAGTTCCATTTGTCAGATATATCTCCAGCTCTATAGAAAAATCTGACTGTTGTATTTTAGCTGGGTTTCCGCCATAGATCTACCCTAGAATAAACTTGTGTTTTCTGTTTTTGTGTGTCTTCTGGTATTTATTTGCCTTTTAGGTTCTGTCCTTATTAATGATTTATGATTTCATGTAATGATTAATAATTCTTTTTTATATATTGAAGAAATATTTATTGAGTCCAGGGAATATAAGCTAAATACCTACATGCCCTTTTGGAGCTCAGTCTTTTGGAGGATATACATAAATGAACTTATAAATAAATATGATGATAGAGAATGTGGAAGCTTCTGTGGATGCACATAATAGGGGCATCTAATCCAGGCTTCAGCCATCAGGAAAGTGACATTTGAGCTGAGACCTGATGAATGAAGTGGGGAAACGTATTGTTTCTGGCAAAGAAAACAATGTTTAAACACTTAAGCCATGAGACACAGACAGTGCCCCATAGGATTTAAAAGGCATTTATGAAATAATGTAGAGCTTGGAGAACTCATTTCATATGTATTCACTCATTAACAACCATTGATAGAATGTCTACTCTAGGACTGGCACTATTCTAGGCATCAGAAGAATAGCACCGAAAAAGCAACTGAAGACTGCCCTCATGTAGCTGACATTCTAGTGTGGTAGCTTATTAGTGTTATTTATCTATATAGGTTACTTTTCATAAAAAGGTTTCCCTCTGTGTACAAAGTTGTGAATGCAGTATAACTCTGTTGGCTGAGCAATGCACTGAGTGGTAAATTAATGGAATATATTTTGAAAATCATAAAAATAACGTTAAGTTGTTAATTTGCGAAACATTACAGATTTATTCAAGAAAATTTGATAATCAGTTTCTAATTCTTCAAGCCCTCCTTTCGGTGTTTCTCTTTCTCTCGGAATACATGGCTTGTTGTAGATGAGACTTTTCCTTTTGGAGAGGGTTTATTCCTTTGTTCAGTCAAAGTATTATAGTTGATTTGGCAGATATATTGATCAGCAGTACTTACAGGGGCTTCCCTGGTGGCACAGTGGTTAAGAATCCACCTGCCAATGCAGAGGACACGGGTTCGAGCCCTGGTCCGGGAAGATCCCACATGCCGCGGAACAACTAAGCCCGTGCGCCACAGCTACTGAGCGTGCACTCTAGAGCTCACAAGCCACAACTACTGAGCCCACGTGCCTAGAGCCCGTGCTCTGCAACAAGAGAAGCCACTGCAATGAGAAGCCCACACGCCGCAACGAAGAGTAGTCCCCACTCACCACAACTAGAGAAAGCCCGCGTGCAACGAAGACCCAACGCAGCCAAAAAAAAAAAAAAAGTACTTACAGAAGGAATGTATTTTAAAGCAGCATAGAAATTAAAGCACCTTTTAGAAAAGTGATTCCCTGCTCTTACACTAAGACCTACTAAAAAACTTTACACAGGCATTGCAGCATGAAGAGACTTAACTGACTTCCATTGGGTTAGATATGGCTAAAGAATTAACAGAGGATAAGTAAGTAGTATTCTGTAAAAAAACTGCATTCATGGGAAATTTAAGGAATTTCTAGAAATATAATCAAGCAATTGTATTATTTTTTACCACGCTTGTAACTGGTGAATATTTCCCAACAACATTCATGAAGTCAACTTTGAAATATAAAAAGATTTTATAATTCTTTGAAACCATATTTCAAGTGTCCTGATTTCAGCTTAGTTGTGTTAGAATAAAAAAGTCATTCAAGAAGCTTATACTAGAGGTAGCTGTTTTGAAGTCATAACATTTTATTAGTTACAAACAGAAAATGTGGTGTGGTTGGCAAACCCTACATTGGGTTTTGAAATTACTGTGCTACCAGTGTGTTCCAATCAATGAGAACTTTTCAGCCGTGAACTTTTATTGATTTGTATTCCTCAGAGTAACATAAATAGCTTTCCTTAAGTCTTCCAATTTCACTATCATTATTTTTTTTTCTGAAATCTCTGCTTTTAGAAGGTATATCTATGCACTTACTTTTTTGCTTTACTTTTTTGCTTCCCAATTCCTTCATGTTTTTTTTTTTAACATCTTTATTGGAGTATAATTGCTTTACAATGTTGTGTTAGTTTCTGCTGTATCACAAAGTGAATCAGCCATACGTATACATGTATCCCCATATCCCCTCCCTCTTGCATCTCCCTCCCACCCTCCCTATCCCACCCCTCTAGGTGGTCACAAAGCACCGAGCTGATCTCCCTGTGCTATGCGGCTGCTTCCCACTAGCTATCTGTTTTACATTTGGTAGTGTATATATGTCAATGCTACTCTCTCACTTCGTCCCAGCTTACCCTTCCCCCTCCCCGTGTCCTCAAGTCCATTCTCTATGTATGTATCTTTGGTATCGGTGTTCTATATAAAGTAGGGGGAAAAAGTTATGGTATAACCAATTAAATTATTCCAGAACAGTTAAATTATACTATTAATACTTCAATGGGAACAATACGTTTAGCTTTTGAAGAACAAATAAAGTTTACTGAAAATTTCAAACAGCAAAGAACTGGAATGTTTCAACTGCTTCTTTTCACTTCTAAAAATTTATGTGAAACTCAGCCCTCAAATCCATGCTATTGAGAGATGTATTTTCAAAATTTGTTGAAAAAAATAGGAATTTAGTTTTTAGGCTTACCATTTAATGGTCAGACTAAGAATTCAGTACTTGCCAAGGCACGCTTGGTTTTTTCTACTCTCTAAGATGTTCGTTATTATACATTGCCTAGAAATTGTGAATAAATGTATTAAAGAGCAGTCACATTGCACATTGAAGCATAATTACATTGAAATATTTATGTTGCTGTTTTTAAAAATCATCCATTTGAATTGTTTTTTATCCTGTTTTCAAACATTAGTCTATATTTCAGAAAATATGACAGTAACAATTGATAAGGAAGGGTGATGATAAATGTTGAAAGGCTTTATCTTCTGTAAGGTGAGTTTTAACATGCTTTTCTAACTAGTTCCAAGTAACTATGGAAGAAAGCAAAAAAAATGTAGCTTCAAACTTCATTGACTTTTAAGCTTTTAACATTACAGACATATCTAAGCAGTGAAATCTTGCTTAATCTTCCTTTAAAATATCTATAAAATGTGTACTTTGCCACTAGCCATTACAACCGTGAAAATCTACATTCAAACATGCATATAAAAATCAGTCACTCTTTCCTGACATAATAGAGTTATGGAAAATTAGTCCTAATGGTGTAAGGACTTCTTACTTTGTACTAATCATAGTACTTTCTACTGTAAAATGATAGCAACATTCTAAATTGGATATATGAATGAGTCAAAATTGGCAATAATCCCTAATAACTTAAAATTAACATATAGAACCAAATTCTTGATTAATGCAACCAAAGCAGTTATTACTAGGACATGAAAAAAGGAAAAGTGTGATTGTTTTTCTTGACATAAAGCTTAGGTTTTGTGGTATTCCAAAACTCTGAAGACGTAAAATAAACTCTGTTACTTCTATCTCTAGTACACTTGTAAATGTCACTTTAGATATTCTACTTTCTTTGATGGTTCAGTTTAGCTACTGAGTTTTCAATCTTAGCTTTTCGTTATTTTTTAACATTATTGAAACATTATCTTACTGAGGGAAATTTACCTATATTGAAATGCATAGATTTAATGTTAAATGTACAAGTCAATGAATTTTAAGAAATATATACACCCATGTAGCCAAAACCTAATCAAAATACAGAATATTTCCACACCCTAGAAAGTTCCCTGTACCCCTTTCTAGTCATCCCCCAATTCCCATAGGCAACGCCACTTCTTTTTTTTCTTTTTTATAAATTTATTATTTATTTATTTATTTTTGGCTGCGTTGGGTCTTTGTTGCTGTGGACGGGCTTTCTCTAGTTGCGGTGAGCGGGGGCTACTCTTCATTGCGGTGTGTGGGCTTCTCATTGTGGTGACTTCTGTTGTTGCAGAGCACAGCCTCTAGGTGCATGGGCTTCAGTGGTTGTGGCATGTGGGCTCAGTAGTTGTGGCTCGCGGGCTCTAGAGCGCAGCCTCAGTAGTTGTGACGCACAGGCTTAGTTGCTCTGCAGCATGTGGGATCTTCCTGGACCAGGGCTCGAACCCATGTCCCCTGCATTGACAGGCAGATTCTTAACCACTGTGTCACCAGGGAAGTCTGGCAATGCCATTTCTGAAGTCTATCTCCATGTATTAGTTTAGTGTGTTCTTAGACTTTATATATTTTGCATCTGCCTATTTTTGTTCCACACATATTCTTGATATCCATTCATGTTGCATCCATTGGTAGTTCATTATTTTTATTAATGAGTGTTATTCCATTACATGACTATACCAGAAGATTTTTATCCATTTTCCTGTGGAGGGACATTAGTTTTTTTCCTACATGTCAGTTACTTTTAGTAATGCTGCTATAAACATTTTTGTAAAAACCTTTTTCTGAACATATTTCTATTTCTTTTGTGTAAATGCCTAGAAGTAGAATTGCTGAATGATAGAATACTTGTATATTTAACTTATAAGAAACTGAAACAGTTTTCAAGAATGTGTACATTATTTTAGTTTTCCATCAGCAAATTATGAGAGTTTGAATTGCTTTATATATTCATCAACATTTAGTGTTGTCATTTTTTCCATCCTAGTGGGGAAGGAAATATTTCTTTGTGGTTTTAATTTCCCACATGGTGTAAGATGCTAGGCGCATTTTCATTTGTATCTTGGTCGTTTGTATTCTTCTCTTTTGAAGTATCTAAGTCCTTTGGTTATTGCCAAATTTGCTTTTCCTTTTAATATTGATGTGTAGAGTTTCTTTACCTATATAGGATACAAGCTCTTTGTCAGGTATGTTTTAAATATGTTATCCCAGTCCATGGCTTATCCTTTTATTTCAACAGAGTCTTTTGGCACGAAGTTTTTTTTTTTTTAAAGGAATTTTATTATTATTTGTTCTTTTATATTTATTGGTACATATATCCTGTCTAAAAAAATCTTTCCCTTCCTAAAATGAGGAAGATAGTCTCTTAAGCTTTATTCTAGAATCTCTATAGTTTTAGACTTCACACTTAAATCTGTTAGATACCGGAAATTAAGTTGGTGTATCACGTGATGTAGGACTTAAGCTTCTTTTCTTCCTTTGTGCTTATAAAGTTGTTTCATCTCCTTTTGTTGGAAGAATTTGTCCTTTCCAATTTGAATTGTCTTGATGCCTTCGTTGAAAACCAAATGACAAAATATGTGTTCGTACTTTTTTTTTTTCTGCTTTGTTGACCTACATATCTTCACTTACCCTACTACCACACTGTCTTGATTATGGTAGCTTTTATAAGTCTTGAGCTAGGAATATTAAGTTCTCCAACTTTTTGCTTCTTTATCATTATTTTTATTTTTCTACTCTAGGTCTCATATATTTCCATATAAATTTTTATATCAACTAGACAGTTTCTTCAAAATATCTGATGGGATTTGGATTTGGATTAAATCTAATAACCAAATGGGCTACATTTGGCACCTTAACACTATTGAGTCTATTCAGTCTTTTAATTCATGAATATGGAGTTAGGTCTTATTTAATTTCTCACAGCAATGGTTAGGGGTTTTCAGAGCAGGACTTTTTTATATTTTTGGTTAAATTATTTTTTTTGATGCTAATAAATAGAACTGCATATTGAAATAAAATTTACCTTATTTTTACATACAGATTTTGTGTCCTCTATTATAAATTTCTTATGAGTTTCTACATAAATGATTATCTCTGTTAATAAGACACTTCTTTGGCTTCTTTTCCAAATTTTGTATTTTATTCATTTTTCTTGCTTATTGTGGTGGTTCAGACTTCCAGTACAATGTTAAGCAAAAGTCATAAAGACAAGCATGTTTGCCTCATTTCCAATATTAGGGAGAACTCATTCAATATATAATCATTAAGTATAATCAGTAGTATTATATATTGTAGATGCCCCTCTATAAGACTGAGAAAGTTTCCTTCTACTTTTAATCTGCTCTGAGAGCTTAGCATGAATACTTATTTAATTTTGTCAAAAGTGTTTCTCCATCTATTTAGATCATCATATGGGTGTGTCTTTTTTATTCTCTTAATAAGTTCAAATACATTGACTTATTTTTTCAGATAGTAAAATACCCTGTCATTAGTACACTAAGTCCCATTTACTCATGATGCATATATTATCTTTCTTATTTGCTGAATTTGATTTTCTAATGTTTTAAAAGAACTTTTGCATAAAATCTCTCTGCCAAATTTTGATATTAGGGTGGTACTGAGATTGTAAATCAAGTTAGTGTGTTTATCCCTTAGTCTACTTTCTGGAAGAGTTTATATACAATTGCCATTATTTCTTCCTTAAATGAGAGAATTCATCAATCTATGACTGAAATTTTCAAACTATGAATTTAATTTATTTAATAGATACAGAACAACTCAGGTTATCTAATTCTTCTTAAATAAGCTATGGTAATTTATCTCTTTGAAGAACTTTACCTAATCTGTCAAATTTATGAGCATGAAGTTGTTCATAATATTCAATTATTATCATTTGAGTACCTGCAGGATCTGAAGTGATATTCCATCTTTCATCCCTTTTTTAACATTAGTCTTGCTAAGGTTTAAAATTTTATGAATCTTTTCCAAAAAACAACTCTTCAGTTTGCAAATATTTCCTAGTATGTTAAAATTTCATTTATTTCTTCCTCTATTTCTATTACTTTATTTTTTCCACCTTCTTTTTATTTCATTTGCTTATAATTCTCTTGTTCTTTAGCTGACTTTTAAACATGTAGATGTTTTCCCAATAGAAACATTTTATATGATCAAACTATCCTCTCAACACAAATTTAATTTCACCGCATAAATGATGTTATTTTATGATATTTTCATCATTTTGTATTATTTTCTAAATTATCTTTTGATGTCTTTTATGAACTATGGGAGACAAAGTATTTTCTTTAATTTACAGATATTTGGGAGGTTTCTAGGTATTTTGTATGGCATTGATTTCATATTAACTGCTACTCTGGTCAGAGAATATATTATGTAAGATCTAAAACCTGACATTTGTTGGAACTTAATGTTTGGCTCAGCATATGGCCTATCATGGTGAATGTTACTGTTGTTTTTATTATGGTAAAATACATATAACATAAAATTTACTATCTTAACCATTTTTAAATGTTCAGTGGAATTTAGTATATTTATATTGTTTTGCACCCATCAGCACCATACATCTCCAAGCTCTTTTCGTCTTGTGTAAACAAAACTCTGTACCCATTAGACAGTAACTCTTCGCGACTCCCTCCCCTCAGGCTCTGGTAATCACCACCATTCTATTTTCCTCTTTTTAAAAAAAATCTCCCTTTTCCCCCCATCCCCCAGCCTCTGGTAGCCACTGTTCTACTCTCTATTACCATGAGTTCAACTTTAATTTTTTTTTTTAATTTCACATGTAGTGAGATCATGCAATATTTTTCTTTATTATTTGCCTGTTTCATTTAGCCCAGTGTCCTGCAGGTTCACCCATGTTGTTGCAGATGACAGGATTTCCTTGTTTTTTAAGGCTGAATAATATTCCACTGTTTTATATATGTCACTTTTCTTTTTATCCTTTTGTCCATTGACAGACACTTAGTTTGTTACTGTATCTTGACTAATGTGAATACTGCTGCAATGAATATGGGACTGCAGATATCTTTTCAAGATCCTGATCTCAATTCCTTTGGATATATAACCATAAGTGAGATTGTTGGACCATATGGTAGTTCTATTTTTTAGTTTTTTGAGGAATCTTCATTCCGTTTTCCATAATGACTGTCACAATTTACATTCCCATCAATAGTGCACAAGGTTCCTTTTTCTCCACATTTTTGTTCACACTTTTTCTTCTTTTAATAGCAGCTATCCTAACAGGTGTGAAGTGATGTCTTACTGTGGTTTTGATTTGACTTTCTCTGATGATTAATGATGTTGAGCACCTTTTCATATACCTGTTGATCATTTATATGTCTTCTTTGGAAAAATGTCTATTGAGATCCCTTGTGCATTTTTCAATTGTGTTATTTGCTTTTATGCTTTTAGGTTGTAAGTTTTCATTATATGTTCTTATATATTTCGGATACCTTAACTCCTTATTGATACATGGTTTGCATATATTTTCTCCCATTACATCAGTTGCTTTTTCATTTTGTTGATGGCTCCCTTTGCTGTGCAGAAGCTTTTCAGTTCGACATAGTTCCACTTCTTTATTTTTGTTTTTGTTGCCAGTGCTTTTGGTGTCATGTCTGGAAAAAAATCATTGCCAAGACCAATGTCGAGAAGCTTTTTTTCTAGGAGCTTCACAGTTTCAGGTTTTATGTTTAAGTCTGTAATCCATTTTGAATTGAATTTGGTGTATGATGTAAGATAAGCGTCCAGTTTCATTCTTTTGTACGTGGATATTGTTTTTCCAACACCATTTATTAAAGAGACTATCCTTTCCCCATGATGAATATTTTAATTGCACAAAAACACACTGTGCATTTTTCATTTGTTTGATGTAGTTTATAAATGTCAATAAGCTCAAGGATCTGTAACCATACTGATGTTTTTGTCAGTAAGTCAAAGAATTGTTCTATCAATTACGGACAAAGGTTTTATAACATTCAACTGTGATTGCCAATTTATTTATTAAACCTTTAGTTTTGTTTCATGTATGTTGAAGCTCTGTTATTAGGTGGATACGCATTTTGGAATAGAATTGCTTTTTTATGCATAGTCTAGCTTTGTCCACATGTTTGCTTTCAATCTATCTTTCCTTGTATTAAAAATATGTCTCTGGTATACAACATTATTTGGGTCTTACAATTTTATCCAATGTGACAATTTTTGCCTTTTAATTAGAAAATTTAGTTTATTTGTATTTAACGAATTTACTGTATATTATATATGTATATTTCTATCTTTACATATGTATCTATTGATCTATCTATATCTATATATTTGAGTTAAATGAAACATATTCCTTTTATTGTATTTGTTCAATCTGTTTTTTATTTGTTCATTTTTTATTTCTTCTTATTTTTTCCTTATTTTTGTTTTATTGAATTTTCAGTATTCATTTTTAATTTATCCATTGCAGAGTTAGTTGCATGTCTTTATATTATTTATTATATATATTTATTATTTTTATTGATTACAAAAGTCTTTAATTTATCCTTAGCTAATCTAAATTGTGCGTAGTGGTAATTTTTTACTACTTCACACATAGTGTAGAAAACTGGGAAAAGTACATTTCCTTTATTTCTTCTATGTCCTTTGTGATATATTTTGTAATATAATTTTATCTATATAATCATAAGCCCCATCATGAAATTTTATTTTTTCTTTTAAACAGATAATTGCCTTTCAAAGAAATTAAGAGATTAAAAAATCTAGTCTTTTATATTTGTCCTCATACTTATTATTTCTGTATTCTACTTCTAGATTAGAATTTTGATTTGTTGTCTTTTTGTTTGAAAAACTTTTGTTAGCATTTCTTGTGGTGCAAGTTGGCTGATAACAAATTAACCTTTTTTTTTTCTGAAAATGTCTTAATTTTACCTTTCTCTTTGAAGGGTATTTTCATTATATGTAGAAATCTTAGTTTACATTTTTTTCTTTCATCATTTCACTGTTTTCTAGCTTCATATTTTAATGAGAAAAAAGTCATCATCTGTATTATTGCATCACTGTGTATTTCTTTATTTCTCATGTTTCTGTTAAGATTTATCTGTATGATTTTTACCATATACTGAGGAAGCTGTTTATAGATTCTTTTCTCTCTGTACATTTTCTTCTTAAACTTTGCTGAGATTTTTTTATCCTGAACCATTTTATATTAAGCTGCCAACCTGATGACCCATTATCCCCAAATACTTTAGTAGTGGTTCTTAACCCAAGGGCAATTTTGCCCTCTAAGAAACATTTAATAATATCTGAAAACATTTTTGGTTGTTAACTTGGAGCAGGAGGTGGGGGAAGAAGGGGAAAAGTGCTACTGGCATTCAGTTAGCAGAGGCCAGGCATGTTGCTCAATATCCTACAGTTCACAGGAAATGCCCACAACAAAGAATTAACTGGCCCCAAATGTCAATACTGATAATGCCATGGTTGAAAAACCCTGCTTTAGTGTGTTTTTCCTACATATATACAACAAACACACACACAGAATATGTGTACATCATACACACATGTGTATATGCACAATACGTGTGTCATACAACCATCAAAACCAGGAAATTAATATTAATACATTCCTTCCATCTAATCCTCAGACCACTATTAAAGTTTCAACAATAGTCCCAATAATAGCAAAAAGATCAAGTTCAGAATTTTGCATACTTTTTAAAAGTCAAGTGTTTTTAGTGTCTTTGTGTCAGGAAGAGATCTTCAAACTTCCCTTAACTTGACCATGGCATATTTGAAAATTTCTGGCCAGTGCTTTCTTTACTTCCTTTTTTCCTTCCTCCCTCCCTCCCTCCTCCTCCCTCTCTCCCTCCCTGCCTTCCTTCCTTCCTCCCTTCCTTTTTTCTTTTTCCTTTTTCGAATACCTCAATTTAGGTTTCCTAATGTTTCCTTGTGATTAGCTTCACTTAAACTACATTTTGACAAGAATATCACAGAATTGATGCTACATTTTTTTCATTGCCTCCTACCAGGTGGTATATGATTTCAATTTATCTCATTACTGATGATGCTTCTTTTGACAGGTTGTTCAAGGTGGTATCTACCAGTTTTCTACCCCGTTAGATAGGAATTGTATCTGTTTCTTTACCTGTTTGTCTATTATCTCAAGCAGATGGTTTTTATTCGTTACTGTACTTATAGTTATGATACCTAGTGCACACCTCAAACATATTTGTTACCCACAACTGAATCTATACTTCTAACACAAAATTGTCTCCCAGTAATATTTTTCTCTGTAGTGATACCACCAAATACCTAGTTTTTCAAGCAGAGACTTCTTAGTGGAACAGACTAAAGCCCTTACATCCTTTCTTATTATCCATAGCCTATTATATTAGTGAACTAGAGATATAACAAGGGGTTAACTAGTCCTTCTTGTTAGAATATGAGAGTAAAAATTGTTACTGAACCAAACTTGGGTCCACTCGACTGCCACACATCAAAGTCAATCTCCTGACACCAGGTTGTGGTGAAGGAAAGTACAGCATTTATTGCAGGGCCAAGCAAGGTGGATGGGCAGCTCATGCTCAAAAGACCCAAACTCCCTGTTGGCTTTAAGGGAAGAGTTTTTAAAGGCAACATTAAGAGTGAGGGTTGCAGGGTGCGTGATCAGCTTATGGACTTTTTCTGATTGGTTGGTGGTGAGGTAACAGGGTGATATTTTGTGAGTCTCAATCATCAACCTTCTGAGTCCATCCAGTCTGGGGTCTACATGCTCGTGGTCAGCATGTAGTCACCATCCTCCACTTGGGTGGGTATGTCTTAGTTTCTGCAGAACAACTCAAAGATAAGTGTCAAATTTTTATATATATCCCTTGAGGAGGAACTAGGACTGTTTTATGGCTGAACTATTGTTTAAGCTGTCGTTATTTTTCTTGCTTGACTGTTTTCCCTTTGTTTCTGTATTCCCTCACTTCACTAATTAGTAACTGCTTGTGCCTGCTCCTTGAACTCAGGGAAGGCCTAGGAGACTAAAACGTTTTTCTACAAATAAGAAATGGAGGGCACCAAGGGGCTTTTGTACCCAGGAGGCCCCTGCAGGGTCTTGCTGGGTTTCAGAGTCATGCAGAAAGGAGATAAACAGTGAGGGATCCAAATAGAAACCTTTTCCTTTTTTTTTTTTTCTGGCACAAATCCAGCCTGGATTCATCAAACCCTCTTTTAATTATGAGTGAATGGAAAAATTCCATCATTGGATAGAGTTAGTTTCTATTACATAATAAAGGAAAATGCCTATAGCTCACAAATCATAGAAGAGAAAACATCATGCTTTATCAAGATAACTGCAGGAAGCAGAAATGAAGTATAGAAAATATTGACTTTGTGCCATCAATTTTTTTAAGAAACATAAGAAACGAAGATGGGATGAAAAGATAACAGTGTAAGATGTTTTCCAAAAAACAGCATAGTGTGCAAGGAACATTGAGAAGACAAATGAATGGCAGAATGCTCAGATGTGAAAAGCCTTGGATAGTAAACCACTTTTGTTACTATTCCTGAAAGATTTATGTAAAGTAATTTTTTAGCCAATTAAACACATGAATCAAAAACTAAACTTTCGAGAAGTAAGAAATATAAGTGTTCTGTCAACAAGGCACGGGAATAAATGTAAATCAAGACTTAATTCTAATTATTTTTTTTAATCATACACTGTAAATATAAATCAGAATGTGATTGCCATAAGAGAAGATGTATGATCTAAAAGGAATAACTTAACAATTACAACCTGAATCCAAAATACAGGAGGATTTGGCAGGAAGGTTTGGTAAGATGAGTGAAATTACAGTCTTTAAAATTCCCCTTCTTTTATAACACATGTAAGATAGATTTGGTGTTATTCATTAGGAAAATATGTGGGAAATATACAAGCATATACAGGAAAATATACATTTAAGTATCTCTAAAGCTTTAAGGCATTTAAGAAAGGACATGTACATTCTGGATTACAATGAGAAATGGCATAGAGTTTGTTCAGTAAATATATAAGAACAAAAATATTTAAAATAAGATGACAAAAGTAAAGCTGAACATATCATTTAGGAAAGTAATTTTAATAGATAGTTGATCTCTCATTTGGGTCAAAAAAACTGAAACTGAGCAGAATCCTGGGGGGCCCTCCCAAGTACAAATTCTGTGTCCCCCATTTCTTGTTTATAGGAATAAGCTCCATTCAGCCTCCTTTACCTTCCCTGAGTTCCAAAGGGCAGATTCAAACATTGCTAGTCAGGGAAGGGAGGAAATGCAGAAACAGAGGTCAGTCAAGAAACAATAGTGCAGCCTTGGGGCAGGGTCCTGGCTCCTTCTCAAGGAATATATATAACAATATCTTTGAGTTCTTCTGCAGGAACTAAGGCCCCCATCCAGGTGGAGGATGGCAACTTCAAGCTGAGCACAAGATTCCTGGAACACTGCCCTGTTACCTCACCACCAACCAGTTCAAAGAAAGCCACACACCTGGTAGCCCTTACCCCAGATTTTGCCTACAAAACCTTCTCCCCAGATACCATTGGGGAGTGTGGGGTTTTTGAACATGAGCCACCTGCCACTTGCTCTCCTTGCTTGGCCCTGCAATAAACCTTTCTCTGCTCCAAATTCTGGTGTTTCAGTTTGTTTGGTCTCACTGTCCTTCAGGCACATGAGCTTGTGTTTGGTAACAAAACATTAATAACCAAATATATACTGTGTCAGGGAGGAAAAACTTTTCTTCTGCCCTTCTAAGTTCTTCTGGTTAGTCTGAGAATTAAATTGACGTGAAACAGATTACCAGGAGAAAATCAAAAGAAGTTGAATAATGTGTATACCTGACAGAGACCTAGGAAAACTGAGTAACTCACCAAAATGGCCAAAATCCTTACTATAATTAAGCTAAAGACACAAAAGGGTGTTGGGCTGGAGGGCAAAGTGGTTTGGGACTTCACAGGGGAGGAAAGCAATTCACATGGAGATGGAAAAGCAAATGTTTGATAAATAAATGTTTGCTGGACCATACAGAGACATGGGACTTTGGGTAAACTCTGAATTCGAGGCCTGTCCAAGTTTCCCCCATCACATAGCCTATATTCTTTGGAGATATCTCTGGTAATAGCTGTGTCCTGGGAATGTTACCAGAAGTGGGACCCATTCCAGGGCCCAAGAGTGGGCTCTTGTTTAACACTCAGAAATGAATTGTCCAAGGAGACACGTGTATGGACAAAGCAAAATGCTTTATTGGGAAGGGGTGCATGGGTGGAGAGCAGTGGCATAAGGGACCCCAGGAGAACGTCTCTGCCACGTGGCTCACAGTCTCAGGTTATATGGTAACAGGGTTAGTTTCTGGGTTGTCTCTGGCCAGTCATCTTGCTTGTGCCCATATTTGGGCTGACTCAGGGTCCTTCCCGGTGGCACACACATCTCTCAGCCAAGATGGATTCCAGCAAGAAGGATTCTGGGAGGTTGGTAGGACATATTATGGGCTGGTATCTCCTCCCTCCTTTTTGTCTCTCCCTAATTCTTCTGGCTGTCTGTAACTTGTTAGTTCTGTGTCCCTTATTGGGACCTCGTGTTGTGAGATAACTCATGCAACAGGTCATTATCAAGACTGGCCAGGGCAGGTGGTTTGGGTCAATGGTTCCCTAACAGGAACAGGCCCTTTACCTAAATTCTTATAGGCAGGTAAGAGGAGATAATAAGCAAAACTTTCTGAGTCTTCTGTTTCTTACAAATAATTAGCCTAATTTAATCCTTATGTCAAAGAGACATATTTTGGTGTGGCAAATCTTGCTCCCCTTACAACTGTTAATATGAGAAAAACCTAAAATAAAGGGATTTAGAGAATACAAAGAGAGAAGATAGAAAAAAGATACACTAGGTAAGTAGAAGCAACATTAAAGCAGTGATGAGAATATTAAAATTAAGCAGTATAATGCTTAGTTTTCAAAAGCATTAAAAATGGACCACTCTTTATTGTTGAAGCATGAAACTGTCAATAAAATCATACCAACATTCAAGCACTTTTATGTGCTAAATAATGTGATATTTAAGTGTACATTTAATCAAACTTAACAGCCAACATATAGGGGCATAAAATTCAAATAGTAATAGGAGCTATGAATGCATTGCTCAGTTTTTCCCATGCCAAGAAGACTAAATATGTAAATATATTATTAAATATATAAATGGATATGGAGAAGCTAAACAACATAATAATTATGGTTGATTAAACAAACAGTGAACTCAATACCCTCCAAACATGTATTGTAACCAGGAGTGTCCCCTGGACATATATAAAATATGTCTGCATATTAAGCCTCTGCACAAATGTTTGTAGGAATTATAGAAGGCATGACTGTAGTCACACTCAAATAAAATAAAATAAATTTATAAAAAGTATACAATTTAACTTCCTAAGGAAAAATCTGAGATGAGAACAAAGCTTTTGATATATGAATATTAATCACTGCATTACTTATGATATGAGCATAGCAGTCATTTTAGAAATGACTGATTAAAGACAGTCTGATTTTACTACTATTAATATTTGTCATCTAGAAGTTGTTGAATATTATTTGTGTATGTACTGATGCAGATGTCTAACGATTATGTCTGAATACAAACTTGTACCAAGGATTATACTAATTTCATTCTTATTAAGCTTGATTTTAATTCTCATAAAGTTAATGGTTATTAGAATAAATGCTAATAGGAAATTTTTTCTCTTATTGAAGTATTTTTGTTTGTGTAGTTATAACTATATGTCAGAATTTTGGAAATTAAGGGAAGGGTTGGGTTTAAATAATTTTATTTACCATCTCAACAGTTGAATTTAAGATGTTACCTTTCTTTGTAAGATTTGGAGAATTTCACAATGACTTTTACTTTTGTTAGTCATTGATATTTTCATATATAAAGAAGGTTTACTTGTATAGGCGCAAGCAAATCATACTTTTGCTCAGGCTAATAGTAAGTCCAAAGGTTTCTTTTGTTTTTACTCTAAAGAAAATATTCATTATTGTGTTTAAATTATAGAAGCTTTGTGTCCTTTACATGTAATAGAAATTTGTGAGGTATTGAATGTAAATGTCTCATGGTATATATTGTATAGAACTGGACCCATGTAGCAACTTCTGCCATACTATTTATAAATTATAGTAGTATAGGTTATCTTTAGCAAAATAAATGTAGGAACTATAAACTATGGTTGAAAATGAGTACAATTTTGTTTAAATTTTACTTTTAAGTAACGTTAAGTACCATTACAACGTTAAACAGTAGTGCATTAAAATTAAGTGACGATTAAAGAATAAAACATTTAAAGGTGATAAAATACCCAGAGGTTTCAAGTTAAACAGAAGTGTATTGGGAAAGGATATTTGGAATGACTCTTTTGAACATTTGTTTCTGGGATTTTGAAATCAAAGCTATCAACACAAATTACATCAAACACATCTCTACAGTTCCGTTTTGTCTTAATTTTCAAATAAAATGTCAATGAATTGTTTGGATATTACTTTGTTTGCCAAACATGGAAAGTATCCAAACAAGTTTTTAAAAATTTTATTCTGCCTATCTTTGTTTTCTACTTTCTCTTAAATGAGAATGCAGCCCGTGGACAAATAGTACTATGAATTTAAACAATTAAATGAAAACTTTTGGTGACCATCAATTTGCGTAGACATTAACTTAGCTAATGCACCAGTTTTTTGGTATAAATACCTACAATAAGAAGGAAGTGGAGAGAAGATAATGGAAAAAAAAAAAAGTAAAGATAAAAGCCTCACCTTTAAGAAGGTTCTCTTAGAGTCACCTCTAGTTTTTCTTAGAAGTTGTAACTTCATTCCACTAAAATCACATTTTCTTCAAAACTTTTGGATTTTCTAAAATTGTAACTATTTTAGGACCCCATGGCAAGAAACATCAGGTAACATCTGTTACTCATTCAAATATTCTTGCTTTTCCTTACTTTCTTTTTCTTCTTTTCTTTCCCCATTTCTTTGTCTACCCTCCCCTACCCTCTCTTTCTGTCTCTTCTATTTTTCTGTCTCCTGAGACTTTCTTTCTCTTCATCCCGTTCTTACTCCACATACTATATAATTTTTTTTTTTTTTTTTTTTTGTGCGGTACACGGGCCTCTCTCACTGTTGCAGCCTCTCCCGTTGCGGAGCACAGGCTCCGGACGCGCAGGCTCAGCGGCCATGGCTCACGGGCCCAGCCACTCTGCGGCATGTGGGATCTTCCCAGACCGGGGCACGAACCCGTGTTCCCTGCATCGGCAGGCGGACTCTCAACCACTGCGCCACCAGGGAAGCCCCATACCATATAATTTTAATTGACCTCAAATTTATGCTAATACTCTTAAATTCACAAATAAGAATATTCAAATGATTGAGATATTTAAGTATCACAGTCAGTTGATTAAAAGATAAAAGGAATACAATTTCTCAGAAAGGACGAGGAACTAAACATAAATTCAAACAATAAATTTCTGTCAATTTTGACAATATACACCTTTCAAATTAAAATTAACTCCTAAATTCACTTGTTTGTTGAGGTTGCCTTCTACATTTCCTCTGAAAAATAATGAATTCTATATCTGACCTTAAATGTTCTTGAAACATTTATTTTTTAGCTCTATTTTCAGAAACTGCCAGCTTTCACTACTGACTGAACGTGTCATCATTGGAACACTCCTGCTGAGGTAGCTGTTCTCAGATTCTCTTTCAGATCCATATCTACCCCGTCCCAGGGGAAAGAGGGCATCATCGCACCTTGCAATTAGTGTTTGCTTGAACTTTGAACTCCCAGACTTGTTATAGAAAAGACAAAGGAAGTGGCTGTCCAGAGTAGATTACCAAGTGTAGAAATGATGTCAGTTCAGCATTTCCCTCTGTGTCACAGCACCAAAAATAAAAGAGTGAAGTTAAAAAATAAAAAGTGGGGTGTTAAACATAATTTAGAAATTCTAATAAAGATTTAAGGACACATGAATCCACATATGTTATCTAAAGTGTCATTTTCAAGTGACCTTGCTCATGTCACAAAAAGGCAATGATTTTAGTTTCATTTTGATTTAGCCAAATTTAAATCTATTTAACAGTTCTCAAAATTAAACTAGAGTGATTCAACAATGTAAATTCGCATGTGTTGTGGATGATTTAGAAGTTCAAGTAAATTATTTAAATGAGGAAAAATAATTCAAAACTTAGTTCAAAAAATTCAGGTAGTTCAGATCAAACATTCTTAATTTTTTTTAAAAGAACAAAAAATGTATATAGCATTTCAAAGAAAATGGGTTTTCCCATTAGAAATGCTGTTTAGTAAATACTATTCATGTATCTGTAATATTCAAAGTAAAGTCATAATTTTCAAAAAGGCAAAATAGCTAAATTTCCAAATGTCATTGCTGGTGAATCTTGTCCTCTCAAATGAGCTATCTGGTTAAAGCAGTATGGGAAATATTTATAGATTTACAGATACAGGAAAATGGTATATTTAAACTATTGTATTGAAATCAGGGTGATATTTTTCAAGGAAGCACTCTTTTTTGAGGTCATGTAGAAGAGCAGTCTGCAAGGGAGTCTGAAAAAGAGCAGTCACTGAGAAGGGAGGACAGAAAAGTATGCTGTACCACAGAGGGAGAAGAATTAGAAAGGAAGGACTAGGCTACCATGTTCAAAATAGGAAGATGAGATGACCAGAGAGGCGAAGTCAGAAAGTGACCATAGGATTTGACAACATGGAGATCATTAGAAACTCTGAAAAGTATCAATTTTGGATGATTTATGTGATAGAAATTTAATAAAGGGAGCTGAGAGTAATATGAGGTTAAAAATCGGAGACAAGAAATTTGACTGGGGGGCTTCCCCAGTGGCGCAGTGGTTGGGAGTCCGCCTGCCGATGCAGGGGACATGGGTTCGTGCCCCGGTCTGGGAAGATCCCACATGCCGCGGAGCGGCTGGGCCCGTGAGCCGTGGCCGCTGAGCCTGTGCGTCCGGAGCCTGTGCTCCGCAACGGGGGAGGCCACAACAGTGAGAGGCCCGCATACCGCAAAAAAAAAGAAAAAAGAAATTTGACTGGATGGAACCCAAAAATGAGGAGAGATTGGAGAAGATGTAGGGTATCTATGTTTAATTACTCTTTTTGTTTATGGGGAAGATACTAATGTCAGCTTCTCTGGTCAATGACCAAGAGATGGATGAAGCAAAGCAGAGAGGCTCTAAGATAAGGAACAAGCTCCTTGATACGACTAAAGGCATTGGCCTTAGAGAGGAGGAAAGACATTTTCTTTATGGAGGAAAGAAAAAGATCAGTGTGGCTACCGGTAGATATGGGAAACTGTCTAGGGACAGTGTTTCTCTCCACCAGATAATATAATCTCTTTATTTGGAGGTTATAAATTATTTTCTTAGACAAAGCCAGTACTCCAGAAGAAAGATAAATGTTCCATACTACCCCAATAGCTTATGAAAATTACTTTTGATAAATTAGGTTTTGATTTTTTAAATTTATTATCCAATATATTTGCCTTTCTTTGTCACTGCTGCTATTCTGAAAACTTGCACATTTTCTTTTACATTATCATTGAGATTTCAATTTTGGTACCTCTAATACCTCTTTATCAAAACAGTGAAGCCCAAGTGTTGATTTAATTATCATAATATTAGTATAGCATGACTTACTGAGAACGTTTTTTGTGTTTTTTTTAACCTTTTTGATGCTCCCATTGATAAAGACTATATATGAAGAGTTATATGGCCTAAAACACTACATCAAATACTCATATTTACCAAGGTAAATTGAATATCTGTTTTCGCTTTTTCATACTATCACTGAAGATAAAGCACTCCCTTATTCACTATACAGTGTGAAATGCTTCAAGAACAAGAGAATGGTTCATTAGCAAAGGGGTAGATAAAACTACTTACACAGTGACAGCAATTTCTATCCTGAGCCTTAATTTATCACTCCTGAGGGTTTTCTACAGGAGTGAAACATAATGAAATAGTATTTAAAATATTAGAAAGTGTGGAGAGAAGCTCAACCACCCTAAGCTTTTATGAAATTATCATAGTACTGCACTATAAGGGCTAGCCTCCCTCTTTATGATTATAATTGTGATTAAGTATATGTATTACTCAAAAGCATAAGACATGATATTTATAGTGTAGTTAATTTTACCCATACTAACAGGGTGCTTTTCATGAATCTTTAGGAAACAATGAGTAAGTTTTCTCATCACTTGGAGTCTTTATACTAGAGATACACATTCTGAAAAACTGTGTAATAAAGATACAATCGATGTGCTTGCATTAAGTGTTTAGGAAATAAGTATCCATAATATACAGGATGAAATTAATATTGTTAGTATATTTGAATGAATTTTCTTTTGGCTTCATGCTTAACCAATTATGTTTGAAGAACCCAGTCTTGATTAATTTATTTAAATTGACCAGTGTACCATTTGGAAAGAAATATAAATTTACCTAAGTTAGAATATATGGCAATAAAGCATGGTACAGTCTTTTAAACTTAAGACATATGATGGATGTATAGTTTGTAGCTTTATTTTTGGCTCAGAGTGACAAATTACAAGGTTGTACTCCAATGTTCTGAAGTCTGTATAGATTTAATATCTTAATTCCATTGGTATTCGTGCAATCTCATGTCTTTAATTCAGTTTTTTTCTTCAGTCACTTTCGTCTAGATTTTACATGTCTAACATGATTTGTTTTTGTAAATGTGTCTACTCTTTTACACAGTAATGGGATGAGGTGGAAATAAATGCACTACCATGATTCTACAGAGTTAGTACAGAGCCAAAAGCTTTTTTTTCTTGCTAATAATAGGAAGCCTGCTTAAGGTGTTTGTTGGAAAGAATAAGAAGGGTAAAGAATGAACGTAAAGTTCCAATAGCATAGGGTAAAAGAATAAATAGATTGGAGAAGGCGAGATTATGGTAGAAAAATCAGAATTGGTTGTTGTGACCGTTTACCTTTGAAATGTAAGAACATTGATAATACCATAGGAGAGAGGTTGCCAAGGTGTGGGTGGAGTCACTTCATCTCTCTGGGAACTATTTCCCTTTTCTGTAGAAATGGAAGAGTTAAAACCAGATGATGGTTAAGGTGCCTCCCTTCTAGCTGTAAAATTCTGTTGTTGTAATTGGTACCTTAGCTGTGGTTCCAAGTGTAGTTGGTTAAGAGTGAAATAGCAAAGTATATGTGAGATACCTCAAAATATAGGGAGAAAAAAGACCTGGTGAATCATATCATTGAAATAAATGTATTAGTAAGGGTAAACAGTAAATGGAAAGTAAGCATTCTTTTTTTATTCTTGTTTTCTTTTTTAATCAGCACAAAAAAGAAAACATATTTATATATTCTTTTTTTGTTTACTTATCAGAAATATGGGTATAGAACCTGCACAATTTTTTTCAAAATATTATAACCAAGAGAATGAGCATTTTAATATGTGTATGTCTATCTATCAATCAGCACATATGTATATTATATTGTATATTGGAATATATGATGTATATATACAGATATCAGTCCATGAGCATTACCTTGTTAAAGTTGATTTATTTCTCACAGTAACCATATAACACATACAGTATAGCTTGCCTAATGTCCATGCAGATTAATATTGATGGAGAAGAATATGGTTACTGATTGACTGTTCTATAGCCTATATTCCTTACCATTATGATTTATTGATATGGTTAGCTTATATTCAGTACAGGAATAAAAGTCAATAATAAACCTGGTAAGTAATATTTGGTAGATACTTCATTGGTGTTTAATAGAAAAGGTCCATGGAATCAGGAAATGGGATGCCTCCAGCCAAAGATTCACATTTCCTGATTCCAAAATATATTACAAAGTTGTATTAATCAAAACAATATGGTACTGTCATAAAAACAGTAAACACCTAGATCAATGGAATGAAATAGAGAGCCCAGAAATTAACCCATGCATGCACAATCGATTGATCTTTAGCAAGAGTGCCAAGAATACAAAAGAGGGAAAGGATAGTCTCTTCAATAAATGATGCTGGGGAAACTGGATATACACATGCAAAAGAATGAAATTGGATCTACATCTTATACCAACACAAAAATCAACTTAAAATGGGTTAAAGGCTTAAATGTCAGGCCTGAAACCATAAAATGCCTACAGAAGAATATAGGGAAAAGACTCCTTGACATTGGTCTTGGCAATGATTTTTTTGGATATGATGCCAAAAGTACAGGTGATAAAAACAAAAATAAACAAGTGGAACTACATTAAACTAAAAAGCTTCTGTGAACTAAAGGAAACCATCAAGAGAATGAAAAGGCAACATATTGAATGGGAGAAAAAATTTGCAAATCATGTATCTGATAAGGGGTTACTATTCAAAATATATAAGGAACTCCTACAACTCAATAGCAAAAAACAAATAACCTGATTAAACACTGAGCAAAGGACCTGAATAGACATTTTTCTAAAGTAGACGTACTAATGGTCAGTAGAGATATGAAAAGTTGCTCAACGTCATTAATCATCAGGGAAATGCAAATCAAAACCACAATGAGATATCACTTCACACCTGTTAGGATGGCTATTTAAGAACAACAACAAAAAAGTGTTGATGAGGATGTCAGGGAAAAGGAACTCTGGTGCACTGTTGGTAGGAATGTAAATTGATTCAGCCATTAGGGAAAACAGCATGGAGTTTCCTCAAAAAATTAAAGCTAGGATAATCTTACTTCTAGGTATTTATCCAAAGGAATTGAGTTTAGGATGCTGAAGAATTATCTAGCTGCACTCTGACGTTCATTGCCGCATTACTTACATTAGCCGAGATATGGAAGCAACCAAAATGCCCATGGATGGATGAATGTATAAAGAAAATGTGATATATACATGCAGTGGAATATTATTTAGACTTTAAAAAGGAGAGAATCCTGCCATTTACAACAACATGGATGAACGTGGAGGAAATTACAGAAAGACAAAAACTGTATGATCTCATTTATATGTGGACTCTAAAATAGTCAAATTTGGGAATTCCCTGGTGGTCCAGTGGTTAGGACTCTACTTCCACTGTAGGGGGCATGGGTTCGATCCCTGGTTGGGGAACTATGATCCGTGAGCCACGTGGCATGGCCATAAAAAAAAGAAAAGTCAAAATCATAAGAAGAGAGAGTAGAATGGTGATTGGCAGGGGCTGGGAGAGGGGAAAATGGGGCAGTGATGGTCAAAGTGTGCCAAGTTTTATTTATGTAAGGTAAATAAATTCTGGAAATCTACTATACAATATAGTGCCTATAGCTAACAATACTATATTGTGTACTTAAAAGTTTCTAAGAGGGTAGGTCTTATGTTGTATTCTTACCACACACACAAATAATAATAAAGGGGACAGGAGGAAACTGTGTGAAGTCGTGAATATGTGTACGGCTGGATGGTGGTGATAGTTTCAAAGGTGTAAACTTATCTCCAAACTCATCAAGTTGTGTACATTAAATATTAAATATATGCTTTTTTTACATGTATATTACAACTCAAGAAAGTAGTATTAAAAAAATAAAAAATGATTTGAAACAAAAAAAAGAAAAGAGCTGTGGAAGAAAGATACTAAGAAATTCATTTTTCTTTTAGGGTTTTTTTGTGAGAAAACATTCCCAACTTGATGTTCTTATAAATGCCAGAGAAATTACTCATTTGTAAAGAGGGACAAAAAAGGAAACTAAATGATCATTGTACTTATAAAATCAGCAAATAATTAAGAAAATAAAATTACAAATGGTTTCAAGATATTGATTTGTTAATCCACAATCACTATTATTTTATAGTTTATTTTATACCAAAAGGGCAAATAGGTGCAGCATTTTCTTTTATGTTAATAAATTACAGATTCATTTCAAATGTTTTTCTTTTGAAAATGATATGCAATTGGCATAGACAGTCTAGAAAATTTTGAATCATTTAAGAAAGCATTACAATTTCTCCAAATTCAGTCTCCACTGTTTGGTGTGTTTCCTTCCCGTGTTTCTAGGAAGCATTTTGCACAGTGATTAAAAACATGGACTCCTTAGCCAGACTGGCCTTAAATTCAGACTTGCCAAATTGGGGCAAGTTATTCAATGTCTCTGTGCCTCAGTGTATTCACATTTTATAGGTGAATACTAATGTTATCCACATCCCTGTGTTCTCATGTGGATTAAATGAAATTAAATGCGCAAACTACCTGAAGCCCTGTCTGGAACATAGTAAAACACAACACAGGTAGGGTGAGACCTGTCCTGTGACTCTAGGACATTCCCAATTTAGACCTCTTGTCCTAAACTATTTATTAGTAGCCATTTTTTCACTTAGTAATGGCCTGGATGTCCAATAAATGTTATGGTCACCATATACTTGAAAATGTGTTATTAATTATTCTAAGCATAATTTTCATATGGCTGTGGTAATATTATATAAACAATTTTAATATTGCTTTTGTCACTTAACATAGTATAGCCAGAATTTCTCCAAGTCAACTTTTTATAAATAACTTTATAAATAATTTTTAATGTTTGTATGTGATTCCTCAGAATGAATGTGCCGTAATTTGCTGATGTATACTTCAATTATTTTTAATTTTGCCCACCAAAATAATGCCGTGATGAATTTCTTTCTCCTGGTATTTGGACTACTCTTCTGTGGATTTACTCACCGTGGTAAAATTTAAATTACTGAGTCAAAAGTAACAAACATTTGTTAGGATTTTGTTAATGGTTTATATCTGCTGCCATGGAGAATTTCAGAGTATAGCTTAAGCAAGAAAAAAAGGCAACCAAACTCTGTTTGTCCAGACTTTTGCTGAAACTGCATTTCAGGGTTGACATTACATAGACACTTAGGTTGATTCTTTCATTTGACCTTTATGTGCTGACTGCCCTTCTTATCTTGTGTTGGCAATAATATTCAAGTTTTTCATCTGCTTGGTATTCTTACACCGTATCATAGCTGTCATTTTGTGCTAATTTTCCATAAATTCTCTAGCAAAAACAAACCACTCAATAACAAAGAATGAATTGAGTGTACGCTCCTTTGACTTATGATTTCTGGAGCTGGAGATCTCCTGTGGCTAAAGGAAAATATTCAACACGTCAGTGTTATGTCAAACATCAGTTCTGAAATTATTGGGTAATCTCAAATCTCCAAGTGTGTTGCTGTGGGTTCCAAGAGATTTGCGGGGTTGTTTTAAAGGAAATAGAAAATGTCAGACTTGTGTCTCCAAGGTTTGGTCTCCTGAGTAATGTATGGTATGTGTCCTTTATCGGATGCCCTTTTGTCTGCATAAAGTAGAAATATTCAGTCTGTGTCAGGAATCTTTACTCTCCTAGTGGATTCTAATTAGCCTTGACAATTTCATATCTTCCCTTGGTTTGCATTTTCCAAGAACAGTAACCTTTGTTTTTGTAGCTCCCCTTAGCATACAATAAGGTTCTTTTTAATGGTAATTGATATTTTATAGTACCACTAAATAGGTATGTTAAAGGGGCTACCTTATTTTCAAAAAGAACTGAGATTTTGGAAAACTTCAGATGTAGTGGATTGGTAACTGCAGGGGTTGCTGCTGCTTAATTTCCTCGGATTTTTTTCAGTAATAAATTTGTATTTCATTTAATCATATTTTTTTAAATGTTTTTCCTCAGGTAAGAGTTCTGTTTGTTCCCAGTTCTTTCATTTTGAAGGGTTAAATTCACTGTTTCTAAGGCACTCTCTAATTTGTCTTGCAACTTTTCTCTCTCTTCTTGAATCACGTTCTCTAGGATTTCAGTTTTTTTTACTTTTTATTTCGAAGCAATTATAGACTCACAAGAAGTTACAAACAAAATACAGATAGACCCTCACATACCCACTACCCAGTTTCCCCCAAAGAGGACATTTTATATAATTGCAGCACATTATCTAAACCAGGCAGTTGATATTGGCATAATAAAACTCACTAGATGAGCTAGTTCCTCAGGATTTTGTATTATTTTGAAGCAGTTTATGTAAACTTCTATCTGCGGGAAATGTTCTTATAAGAAATAACTGACCTTATTTCAAAAGTATTATTCTCAGTATTTTTTCCCTTTGATTCTGTGTATCTCTTTTATATCTATGATTAGAGAAAAATGAAGCATTCTAAAAATGAATAGTTTTTAATTCTTTTTTAGATCAAAATAATAGTACTAATATTTATTAAAATGCTTATTGTTGGCAGTATACATATATAGTTTCACTTAGTACTCAAGGCACCCTGAAAATTAGACCACATCACTGATATTTTAGACATTAAGGCACTTGAGGTTCAAGAAAAGTTAATAAATAACCAAATTCGTGTTGTGAGTTAAGACTAAAATAGGACTCAGAGTCAATCTTTGTGATGATGAGATTCAATCTTTGGGATGAACAGTTTGAGATTTTTCTATACAATCGTATTGAGTTTTTTGGGTAGGTAATATAACCCACATAATTTCTACTTTTAAAAATATAATGAAAATTTATTTGCCGTCTTAAATATAATCCATTTTTCATCTTCAGTGGAGACCTGAAAGAAAAATATTTGTCATGGTACACAAATTTTTTTTTTTTTGCGGTATGCGGGCCTCTCACTGTTGTGGCCTCTCCCGTTGCGGAGCACAGGCTCCGGACGTGCAGGCTCAGCGGCCATGGCTTACGGGCCCAGCCGCTCCGCGGCATGTGGGATCTTCCTGGACCGGGGCACGAACCCATGTCCCCTGCAGGTGGACTCTCAACCACTGCGCCGCCAGGGAAGCCTACAAATTTTTGAATATACGTATTAAAAAATATTATACATTAGATGGTCAAATTATATTTTTAATCTTTTAATCTATTTAATCAGTTATAACTGAGAGACATGCTAATTCTATCGCAATTAAATATCTTCCAATTATAATTTTATCTGTAATTATACATTCATGTATCATTAATACATTTTGCCTTATAAATGTTCATGGTATGTAACTCATTGAATAAAGAATTATTGCTGCTATACCTTTAATGACTATCTTGACTTGTATTATTGATATTTTAATTTTTTCCTGTGAACATTTCCACTTAAATTCTACTTTATCTGAAATCGAAGTGTTTTGATTTTTATTTTTCTCGTGGATTATTTCTTTTATTATTTTTCTCATGGATTCTTTAGGTTAGGAAATTCTAGCAGGATTCATCTGGGTGATTCTTCTGCTCCCGTGTCATTAACTAGGGTGATTCAGTTGTGCTCAGCTGGCAAACAAATCAATGCGGAAGGTCCACGCCTTTTTTTCTATGTCTTGTAAATTGGTGGGTGTGGCTTAGCTGAGAGGGACTCTTCACTAGAGGACCTCCACATGGCTTATATATGGCTTCTCCATCATGGTGGTATCAGTGTGGTTGAACTCCTCATATGGTAGCTGGGTTCCCAGAGACTGAGCTTTCCAAGGGAACCAGGCAGAAGTGTATGGGCTTTTACTATCTAGCCTTAGAAGTCCATAAAATTACTTGCCGTACTCTCCTGGTTATAGCAGTAACAAGCATGACCAGATGAAGGGAAGGAAACACAGATCCATCTCTTGATGAGAAGAATGTCAGCCTATTTTGATGCCATGTTTAAAACTGCCAGACATGGCAATTATATATCTGGTGGAAGGCATTTGAGGAAAGACTTGAAAGAGATGAGGAGAAGCTGTGCTTTACTGAGAAAAATGCATCCAGAGAGAACACAGCTTGTGCAATAACCCTGAATCAGGAGCCTGTGGACTTATTCATAGAGTACCATCATGGAAGCCAGTGTGGTTGAAGCATAATGAAGGAGAGGAAGAGTATTAGTAGATGATGTCGGAGAAACAAAGGATAAGAGGCAGATTGTGGAGAGAGGGCCTTGTAGGCCATTGTAAGGACTTTGGAATTCCCTCTGACTGAGATGGGATCTATTGAAATGTCTTAAGTAGAGAAGTGGCATGATCTGAATTACTTTTAATAAGATCTCTCTGGCTCTTGGGTAAAGAAAAGGTGAAGGGGATCAAGGTGAAGCTGGGAGTCCAGGAGGGAGTCTTTTGCCATAATCAGATAAGGAAAAAGGCATATATGGTCTAGACTAGAATGATCATTTTGGAAATGGTCACTAGTATTCTGAATCTGGACACTTTCAGTAGAGCCTACAGGAATGTTTAATGCTATCTCTTGAGTTCACTCAATGTTAGATGGGGGATGTAGAATGCTTTTCCTTCCCTTTGCCCCTAACAATCCTCAATATCTAGTATTATAACTAGGAGTATGAAATATCATTGCATTTATTAAATACTTATTTTCTTTTGAAATTTTACTTTAATCATAATTTTGTGGTAAACAATTATAAAACATGTAAAATGAACTTTAATTGGATCAGTTGTCTCCTTTCAGGATTTTGGATTCACAACTTCCTGCTTCTTGAAAGTTTAATTTTGATAATTTTTCCCCAATATGTACTGATATGTCCTTGAGCAAATTATTTTTGGAAGGATAGATCAGTGGGATATATAGAGATGTCATCCCTTTGCATTTAACCTTGATACAGAACCTGAGAGATATGATGTTTTTGGTCATATTCTTATTAAAGTCTCCACGTCTTCTAATATATTCACACAGCCGAAGAAAGGTCTAAAGTAAACCTGATATAGTTTATTTTTAACTAACGTTTTTTTCTATATATATATTAGTCGGATATTTTCTTTATTTTTGCAGTTTTGGGGTTTGGCTCATTTCTGTCTACATATGGGTAAGTCTTCACTGTTTTCCCACCACAACCACTAGAATCCGGTTAGTTCTTTTCTTCTTCATATTAAGTTATAGCTTTGATTATTGTTTCATATCAAGTTACTCTTGTTTCTTTCTCAGGTTCACAAATTATTCTTGAGTCAGAACTCCCATCTCTGGCATTCCATCTACCATCTTTTCTGTCATCATGTTCTGCCTTTCTCTTTCCCCCTGGGCCCTGATTCAACTGCTGCTTGAACTTTTCAGTGCATCTGTTTTGTTCTCCACAGATCCCATTGTGGATGGAAATTGTGCTATTGCATTTTAGTTTTCATATAAACCTCCTAATCTCACCCATCTCCCATTTTGTCATTTAGGCCCATTTTGTCATTATAACTTTCAGCTCCCGTTTCATAAATGACCTGTCTTTCTACCTACTCTTCATAGTTTAAGTAGTTTAAAGCAATTTTCTAAATATTTTTTCTTGTTCAACAGTAAAATCATTTTTAGGGGTATTCTTTCCCTAAGTCTTCAACATGATATTCCCTTTCTTGTTTTCGCAGGATGATTTTTAGTTGTGTGTGTGTTTTCTGTTATGTTTTCCCCATTCTCTTTACCTAGAAGGTAGTAATATTTATCTAAAATCAGGTTTTTGAATAAAAAATAAATAGCCACATTTACATCTCACTTACCTTTGAGATGATGGCTGAGCTTCTTTTTAATTCTAAACTGGAGGAGAGTAGGTTGATATGCACATCCCCTCAGTAGCCAGCAAGCATCTATTGGAATAGCTCAGCTAGGCTAAGGTGCATACCTGTCCTGTGCTGTCTCGTTCAAGGCACAAGACGCATTGCAATGTTCAGCACACGTGTAGAGTAGGGGACAAGGATGAGTACTGTTTGTAAATGATATACGTTACTGATTTCTGGGTGGGGATTCTAAAGAAAGGCTGTATTTTATTTTGAAATTAATTTTAAATAGCCCGTTGGTATGGCGCAGGTCACGTGTTTATCAGGAATTTCTTGATTTGCTTTATACTCTCTCCATTGTTCCTAAACTTCGTGAAAATCTTTTTGTACTAAATAGCAAAGTTGTAATGTGGGAAAAGGAAGGGAAAATAGGAAAAGAGGCTGAATTCTTGCTAGGGGGAGCGAGATCAGGGAGGGGGCAGCAGCAGAGGGAGCGAAGATGCTGGGAAGCCTATGTGATTAAGACCCGAATCACTTGGGTTATAAATCGCTTCAGGTACCCAGGCTCCTCTGTTGCTTCACCCAACAAGGCTTTTCTTGAGGGAAATATTCTCCAGGTCCTGGCAGAATCTTGCTGCATCTTGTTCTTTTAGTGTAGCTTCAGTCTCTCAAGGAGTCTATATTAGGCCCCTCAGAAAAACAGGACTGGGGCTGTAGGAGAACAACTGCTGCTTCTCAGGGCTCCTGCAGGAATGGCTCAGCGACAGGCTAGGGAGAGCCAACTGCCATCTTACCAGATTTTATATAGAGGAAATTCTTCCCTCCTGTGAAGTAAAATATGGATAGGAAGGTTTACCTTAATTGTTTTTACAGTTAGTTTACATATTGAGTGTCAGTTTTAGGATTTAGTGTTTATGTTGTTTGTTCTGTTTTACTCATTTATTTTTATTTCTAATGAGACCTTGGATGAGACTCCATTAAAAAGTGCTATTCAGAAACTATTTAAAACCGGACCACATCAGCATTAAAATGAAATTACAGATTCATGGGATTTGTTACCAAATTCAGGAACATTGAGGAATTTCATAAGAACCCGTTCTGGAAAAGATAACTTAGCTCCTGAAAGTTATTTTGTGGTTTAATTTTGTATCAGTCATATATGCACTCAGATAGCAAATATGTGTTAAGCTCTCATATTCAAAGCATTTTGTCAAGCCCTGGAACTAGAGGATCATTAAGACAGACACACTAATTGACCTCAAGAATTTACAGTCTAAACGGTGAGCTGTGACAAAGCGAGAGAGAGGCAGGACATATATACACTACCAAACGTAAGGTAGATAGCTAGTGGGGAGCAGCCGCATAGCTCAGGGAGATCAGCTCTTGGTGCTTTGTGACCACCTAGAGGGGTGGGAGGGAGATGCAAGAGGGAAGAGATATGGGAACATATGTATATGTATAACTGATTCCCTTTGTTATAAAGCAGAAACTAACACACCATTGTAAAGCAATTATACCCCAATAAAAATGTTAAAAAAAAAAGAATTTACAGTCTAGAAGGGAGTTATAGGCACTAACTATTGTGCAGTTAATTACTTGATTAAAATAATGATACATGTATCCCAGAAAAAAAAAAAAGTGTCAGCAAGCAATAGTTACAAGAGCCAACAGCCTAGAAGAGACACCCTAGTTGGCAGTTAGTTGTATTAGTTTCCTGTGACTGCTCTAGCAATTTACCAGTGAGTGGCTTACAACTGCAGAAGTGTGACAGCTAACAGTTTTGGAGGTCTGAAGTCTGAAATCAATATTGCTGGGCCCAAATCAAGTTGCACTAAGGCCGTGGTTCTAGGGGAGAATTCATTCCTTGCCTCTTCAAGCTTCTAGCATTCTTGGGTTTGTGGCAGCATCACTTCAGTCCCTGCCTAGTGGTCCTATTGCCTTCTCCTTTTACTTCTGTAAAAAACCAAAAACCAGAGGCTTCCCTGGTGGTGCAGTGGTTAAGAACCCGCCTGCCAATGCAGGGGACACGGGTTCGAGCCCTAGTCTGGGAAAATCCCACATGCAGCGGAGCAACTAAGCCCGTGCGCTACAACTACTGAGCCTGCGGTCTAGAGGCCATGAGCCACAACTACTGAGCCTGCATGCCACAACTACTGAATCCCACGTGCCTAGAGCCGGTACACTGCAACAAGGGAACCCACCAAAATGAGAAGCCCGTGCACCGCAAGGAAGAGTAGCCCCCGCTCACCACAACTAGAGAAAGCCCACGTGCAGCAACAAAGACCCAACGCAACCAAAAGTAAAATTAATTAATTAAAAAAAAAATCCAAAACCAAAAAACTCCCTCTGTCTTCCACTAAAAGGGATACATGCCATATGGGCATTTGGGGCCCACATGGATAATCCAGGGTAATCTCTCTATCTCAGAATCTCAAATTTAATCCCATTAGCAAAACCCCTTTTAAAGCTTGGTGTAGTGACTGGGGAAAGAGATAGAAGTTTCTAGGCAGGAGGAACAGAGTGTAAACCGAAGGACCTTGCAGAAATCATTTAAATGACTGAAAGAGGGGAAGTAGAGGAAAAGCACAGAGAGTGAGGGAGAGGTTGGCCAAATTTGCCTCGAGGTACAGAATCTCCAGGTCATCTGGACCAGAAACACCCATTCTGTTTGGGCTCTGCCAGCCATCAGAAACCTCCCGCCTTCTGTGTATGCATCTTTTTCACATACTGAGTCAGCCAAGTGTGTCCAGAGAGGAATCACAGTTGTAGGAATCTGAAAGTCCCTAGGCACATAGAGTTCTGTCTATGGAACTAGGTCCAGCTGTTTTTTTGCACTGCATAACTGGGTTTGCCAAGAAATAGCTGGAGAAGCAATTTTCTCATATATGCAAGTGAACACAAATTAGAGTCCATTACACAAGTGGATTGTTTTTTCAGGACTGTCTGATAGTAGGAATTTGGCTGTGGTGTAGTTAAGATGAGGATGGACAGAAAGCTGAGCTATTTCCCCACCTCCTCCAGCTTCCTCTCCATAATAACTGTGATTTGAAAGCTATCAATTTTTATTTTTTGAGATTCAACAGACCACAAAATGGACAGAACTTTAAGTTGGGATTGGAGACAGGGTTGAAACTGGGTATTCAAATGGATGTGTTATGCTCAACTTCTAATTGTTTTCTATATACTAATTAATTACTACAGGCTTACTTTCCTTAAGAAAAATTATTTACAAATCTTTTAAAATTTCAAATCTCGTTTATGGGCCCAGGAAGTCCACTTTTTTGCTATTGAAAATGAATGTAAAGAAAGTGAATACGGGAACAGTAGGGTATGTGTGTGTGTAAGTACATATAAATATATGTGTATATTATTGTGTATATTTTATGTATATATACATATATATACATTGTGTTTATTTTATGTATATATAAATGTTTATATGTATATACATTATATATTATATTATTATATATTATGTATATGTTATATATAAGCATTTTTTCCATATAGTTCTTCTTATGTTATTATGTCTGACTTTCATTAATATTCTAACCAATTTATTTGGTCATGCATAAAATAAGAGCAGACAGAAGTATTTTCAATAAAAGCTACATAATACTGAGCTTGTTGGCTTCCTTGACAGATTCCCACCCCCAATCCACAAATACATGGACCAACCACATATCAAAACTGTCCAATTAGTAGAGTATTGATGATGGATTTAAACTTTGAAAACTGTATTTGTCAAAGACTGTCCTTTATGAAAAAAAACAAGCTACAAATTTCCAAAAGTAAAGGAAGAAAAAAGAAAATGATGCCATTAAAGGTAGGATTAATAAATATATTAAAAAATATTTAATTAATTGTCCATCAGTTAAAATATATCTTACCATTATGACTGCCCTTCCCCCTCTCATTGGTGTTTATTTGTAAATTGCTCATCTGTGTTTCTATTTGCTGTGTAGGATTGTGGAAACAGCTACTTTGTGGTAGTTTGTTATTGTGGCCCCAGGAAACTAGTATGCTCTGAAATTCAAAGTTTCTTTCTCTCTGATTTTATTGTGTTACGTATTGGTAGGAAATACCTGGGTGGTTCATTTGCATGGTATGTTGATAATCTGAGAATTATTGTATCTCGCAACTAATTTTAAAGTATATTTTGATGCAGTTGTTAGTTTCATGTCTGAAGTTTAACTAATGTTGGTGCCAATTACATTTGCAAAACAATACAAAAACCTGTGTAAGATTCTAGGGACTTTTAGGATTTTGTAATGTCTCTATCAAAAGGTTGATGAGATGAAATTTATATAACGTTATATGCAGTGATCTGCTAAAAATTCCTTGTTGATTGCTATACAAAGCATGACATTACCTTATTAGAATAATGTTTATGAGTGTTTTCCATAAGATATCACAAACTGTGATATCCTCAGTAGATATTTAGTCATCTATAAATGATAATAAAGGCCATAATAAGGTCTCTATCAATTCTATTTATTTTGACTTCATTATTTAAGGTCAGAAACATATATTTCAAACTTAGACATTATTATCTATAATTATAAAGTCAAATAAATGGTAGAAATTAACTTAAATATAGTTTGTGTCTCAACAGTTGAAGTGAGATAGTGGAATCACAGAGGTTGAATCGTTTTGAATTGATTCTACAGATACCTGCATTCTCTAAATCCCCTGTAGTCCTCTTACCTGTCATGAAAGGTTATTCTCTTAAACCTGGCACATGAAATCAATCATATGACTCCTATCTGTTACGAGAGTTCAAAGATTAAGACCTTCACTGTCAAGGAGAAGGGCTGTATAGAAGCTGCATGTGCACAAAACAGCATTCAGCAGTGGCAGCGAGTGTCACCCAGGTATTTGAGAAAAAATTACAAAACACAGATCACTAGTACTTACTTCACATTTGCTACCAAAACCAAGAAGGGGGGCCCAGAGATGATTGGAAAGAAAAAATCTGTTCTGGAGGAAGGGGTTCACTGATGAATACCTAGCTTGTGCTTCCCAGACCTTTAAACCAGAGACAGCAATGCATTTACCAGAGTCAAAAACACCTCCTAAAACTAGGAGACTCAGAACTCTGGAAATGGAAGGAATTTTAATATGCAATCACCTAACCAAGTCAGAAAAAAGGATATAAACCAAACATCTACTACTGCTGCTACTATTACCACCACCACCAACATGGCCCCATTCTCAATCTTGAATCTCTAACAGAGTTGGCAATAATAGTAGAAAGAGAAAGCCCCTGATAAAGTGTTCTCCTCATCTCTGATCAATGATCATATTCTTAATATCTTGTCCCAGTGAAGCTATCAAAAACTTCTAAGACAGATCACTTTAATGATTCATAACGAATTCCAGGGTCAGATTTTATATATTTTTCCACCTGGAATTGTATAAGTGCACATCAAAATACCATACTTTTGATGTGAATCTGAAACAAATTCTATTGCATTCCCAAGAAAATGAAATTAATATCAGCCAAGAGAGCATGGTGTGTTTCAAATAAGAAATGTTGGTAATGTCAGGAGAAATGACTTCCTAATGACATACCGTGTGTAGATGTATTAGCACTTCTTTTTAATATTTCATCTGTTGAACACAAAGAGAACTGGAATCTTGTTAATCATCATTTTAAAACATTTTTATAGAATGTAAATATATCCGTACTTGCCTTTTTGCCATGTTAATGAGAAGCAAGTCATACTTGTGGAATGAGTATTCCTATTAAACTGCTGTCATCCATTCCCAGACCTGCTTAAAAGAAACAGGCACAGATGGTGGGTCTATTACTTCTCTAACAAAAAATTTGCCTCTTTTTTGTGTGTGTTTTGTTCCCTCCTTCTCATTGAAATGTGAGCAGTTTTTCAAGTCAAGAAGCCTCTGTAGGGTTCCTTGAAATGTTTTATCCATTACTTGTACATGTAGGAGGAAAAAGAGTGATTAATGATTTATTAAAATTTCATAATGAGAAAAACTCATATAAGAAGTCTGTTGGAAAAACTTTGATTTAGTAACTGTATTTTTTGCATGCAAATTAAAGTCTTCAGGGAGTTTTTGTGTCAGACTAGGAGCCTAAATTACTAATTTTATGATGACAAAACCATTTAGCCCGTGTTAAAAATACCTATGTTGATCTTTTATTTATACATTGTTCAATGCAAATTTGTCTGTTGTATGCATATTAAGAAAAAGAGCACGAGAAGTTTTCAACGTAAATGTTTCGTTTAGGTTGAAAATACATGTATACAGTGAGGTATCCAAATTTTAACTATGCAGTTCTATTTTTTTTTTTTTAATATAAAATGAGCACTCTTGTGGAGCCAGGATCCAAATCAAAAAACATATTACTAGAACCCCAGAAACCCCCATCAAGCTTCTGCACACTATCTCCTAGAGTAGTACTTACGGTGATTTGGAACATCATTGATTAGTTTTTAACTTTTAATGAATGGAATCATAGCACATGTTCCATATGTTGCTTCTTTCATTTAATAGTTCGCTTATAAGATTTGGAATACAGTTGTAATTCATTCACTCTCATTGCTATATAGTATGACATTATGTAAATATTCTACCATTTATTTGCCCATGCTAATGTTTAGGGATATTTGGGTTTTGTCCAGTTGGGTGCTCTTTTGCATAGAACTTCTCCGAAAATTCTATACCTTTCTTTTGGTAAACATTGTTTAGTATATACCTGAATACACGTCAAATAGTGGTTTATATCAGTTTAAACTCCCATCCACAAGGAGAGAGGGTTCTAGCTGCCCTACGTCTGTGCCAATGCTTGGTATCATCTTTTTTCATTTAAATCATTCTGGTGTGTGTATATCACTATTGCACTGTGGTTCTTCTTAACCTTACAAAAACAGAAAAGAATAATTTTATTAAAGCATGTTTCACTTAAAGTATCTTAAATGCCCTGCTTTGCAATATTTTTTTCTTACTTAAATGATACATAAGAATAGTGATCCTGAACTATTCGGTAATATACTAGCTGGGAAGGAGATTATTGATCAATTGTAATTCTGATACATTTAACGAGTTATTTACTGTAATAATTAAGAACAAAAAATAAGCAATTCTTTGGATTAATGTGGAACAATATTCTTGAATGTTAAAAGAAAGTTCCATGGTCTATAAATAAATCAAGACGTGAACCAAGTAAGTGTTTATTTAAAGTTAAGAGAGGAGTCTCAGTTTCCATTGTTGGCATTATGTCTGTATTTCAGGTGAAACAAAGGAAAATCTTAAGGCAAACTTGCAGTCTATTAGTTCAGTCTCACCCTGCCAGCAACTGTTATTTCATTCTTTATCTAGTAATATACAACTGTTCGCTGAAGAGGTTTTTGAAGAAAATAGTATATCCCTTTTAATTAGAAGCAGTGAAGACTTTGAAATGGTATAGTTACAGTAAAAAGAAATCAAATCAAAACAAAACAATTAAAAAAACAAGCACTTTGCACCAAGCTAATTGTATCTTTATGTTAGTTGGTTTCAGGAGTTTTCATTCATAATTATTGAATGATTGTATCTAGAGCTCACATTCCCTGTGTTCATATCCTTGCTGTATATTTAACGAGTAGTGTTGCCTTGGGAGAGTTACTTAACCTATTCAAATCTTAGATCCCCAATCTACAGATAGGGAATAATTATCGTATAAATATTATATGGTGTACTGTTCTGGGTCCTCCAAGAAGCAAATGCCAAAGAAGGACTAAACACAAGAGGAGTTTTATTAGGTGAAATGCCTATGAGTGAAAACGGGGAGGAATCTGAGTAAGGCTGGAAGAGCTGTTGGCCATGAAGCAAACATGACCCGGAGTGAAGGAGAGAGGGAAGCAAGGTGGAGTGGAAGCATTCGGCATGAGGTGCCGTCTAAGGCAGGTTTAGCAGGGGCTGCAGGGAATCCTGAGTCAAAATTGACCATTAGGGGAAAGCTATGTCTTCCAGTGATGGGTCTGTGTTAGTATCTCTGCTGCACTCAGTCATTGGTTGGAGGAGACAAACAAATAGATTTCAGAGTAAAGCGGCAGGTGCCCTAGTCAGTGACACTTCCAATATTTTGAAGCCTATGAGGCATGTTCTCATGGCTGCAACAAATGATTGTCACTGAGATGAACTGACAGACTCCAAAGAAAGTAATTAAAACAATGCCTGAGTCATAGTCATCATTTATCCATTTATTTATTCACATTATTCATCATTATTATTAATAATCACACTAATAAGGGAGCCACATGCGTAATCTACTTGAAATATTTGGAAGAAATATATAACAGTGCTACAGAGAAGTTAAGAGAAGCCTAATACTTATAATTTACTTGATTCTTCTTAACTAAAGAATATTAGTACACATTAATAGTATATGCGTAATTGTTTTCCTTCTACTATTTGTTATTGGTATATATTGCTAAGTTACTAACTTACACTGGAATACCTAACTCTAAAACCCTCTATTTCTGCATAAAGAAACGAGTTCAAGGTTGTTTTAAAAATAAAGAGTTATTAATATCATTATTCTTATCACATCCAATTGGTATTATCCATACCAAAGAGTTCCATCATTTACTATCATTGGAAGGACATAATTAGCAATTGTTTGATCTACTTTTGAAAATTGATCATTGGGTATGCGTAATATTGGGAATAACTGGATATTACTTGAAACTCCTTTTGTTTGGCCATATTCTCAACAGTGGAACCTCTTTTCATCTTTTCAAAGAGTTTCCACTGCTGTAGAAAGTTCAGAAGGTTCATGTGCATAATTGTGATACTCTGCTCAAATACAGAGAAGGGATATTACATTACAAATTATGTGAAAATGCTTCCCGAAAAGTCTGTGAGGCCACTTTATCATGATACTTTAATGTAAGCAACATTTTACTCAGAGGAAAGTCTTAAACACAGAGGGGATGGAACCTCCAGGGCATGTCCCCCATCTCTTACTTTCCCCCATTTGTTCTCTCCTTTTGTAAATAAAAGCCTAGTTATTCTTCCCGGTGTGTGTTACTCAAGGGCCTTTGCGATTTCCCCTGCTGGGATGTCATCTTTTGCCCTAGAGAGCACATTAACTACATCCAAGACCTATCCTTACCTTAATATTTCAAGGGCTGCCTCAAGCTATAACTCCTTGGTCCAATAAACTTCTCCATATGTTCAATGTTTACTACTTGTGTTATCCCTCCCTCTCACTTGGCGTATACTCTTCCTTCTTGCTATCCCTACCACACACTGAACGTCTCCTTCATTCCTACTGCTGTGCTTTAACTGTTCACTTGTCATTATGCTACACCACACTGTCAGGAAAATAAAGATAGTTATATTGCTGGAATCTAGTAAGAACTTTTAAATATAATGTAATGAATGAATGCATGAATGAACAAGTTAATTGATACATTATATTCCCAGGTATATAATGAGTGCTGTGAGGATAAGAATTGAGTCTTATAACTCCTTATAACCCCAGTCATGTAGTATAGGACTGGAATATAGGAGGGGGTGCTTAGTACATCTTTGTGACTGATGAATCTAAATACTTGTTTGAGTACTAAGTTGACATTATGTGACATATATATGTGTATATATATTTCTTTTGTAGTCCAATATGTAAAAAAAATTACTGATTCATCTAAATACTGTGTAAAATGAAGTGAATTGACTCAGATGATATGGATTCAGACGTGTGTAATTCAGCAAAGATTGGTAACAAAGTGAGATGTATATTAACTTTTTTTAGTATATTGGTAAGTAGTATTAAAAACACAATTTTTGGTTGGGTCTTTTGAGAGGATAACAATAGGATAGTCTGTATTTGCATGCTAAGTGTTTTACCAGGAAAAAAACATTGCAGCTGGGCCAGATTCTGGTCCAAGAAAAAATACATTATTTTATACTCTTGAGGGAGTAAGATTCTGAACTCGAATCTGTTCCAAAAGTTGTGGCAGATAATACTGTGACCAGATTATTAAGTCATGTACCTTTCACTTTTCACTTTGTTAGCTATACTCAGCGTGTGGTTGGAAATGGAATCAAAGCCCAGTCTGGAAATCCCGAAGTCGAAGTCAAAGGAACTGATCCTGTGATAAATCAGATTATTGATAAACTGAAGCATGTTATTCAGGTAAGTGCCAATGCTCTATTTATTGGTATAGTCAGTGATAACTAGTAAATGATGACTTTCCATTATATGTCATCAACCTGTTAATCCTATCTGATAATCCTCCCTGAAGCTGAGTACTGGAATAAATTATTTGTATCTAGAGTTTTGGAAATATTTGGTTGAGTGATTTTCATATACACTCAATGTGCAGCAGTGTTTTAATGGATGGATAATATCTATCTGTAAAAGGAAACATGGTTTCAGGGTTTCAATAAATAATGAGAATCTCAGGATGAGTTTCATCCCTAACGAATAAGCTTTAGACATGGGAACTACTGTCACCATCTAAGAAAACACATAGAAGAGCATGGAAGATGCCAAAGGCACCTTCCAGGCAACTTTCTGAGCCTTGCTGTGAAGGTTTTTGCTGCATTTTCAACAAAAGTTAAGTCATAAATTAATCACATGCATTTCTTGTATTTATTTCCTGTATCACCTTTTACATGTTACCTAATGGTTGTTTATGAAATACGTGTTTTATCTTTAATAATATTATTTAATTAAGTGAGTATGTACTGCTGTTTTTAATACATGGCAAGTAAAGCATGAAGGTATCTGTCAAAGGAATATTTCATCAAACTATTTGATTAATGAAAGCCAAATATTATATTGCATGTTGTAAAAACCACCTTCCATTCTGCATCTGTTGGAGTTTGGGCTAAGAAGGGCTATTTTTTAAGTTATTAGTCTTTTTATAACAATTTATATTTTAATTTTTTCTAAGCAAAACTTTGTATGGATAGTTGATCCTGACTTCTAGTGTTCTATGTCAGAATCGATACCTAAGCATAGTACTGAGTTTTTATTGATATTATTCCAGAGTCGTTGGTATGCTTCTCATAACTGTTCTGCAAAACTTAAGTTTATATGGGGCCAGTTCTTAGGATTCCATTTTTATGGGAGTCTCTACAGATTGAGCAAAGCAAGATATGGGGGCTTGTGTCCAATACCAGAGACTTCTCCTTTTCAGGAGGCAATAATGGCTACTTTGCTCTTTCTACGGCTGGTACATTGGGAAAACAGAGCTCTCACCCTGGAGAGCAGAATCAAAAATAAGTTCCATTAGGAAAAGTATAAGAGAAAAGTAGTGCTGCTCACGGGCCCAGCCGCTCCGCGGCATGTGGGATCTTCCCGGACCGGGGCACGAACCCGTGTCCCCTGCGTCGGCAGGCGGGCTCGCAACCACTGCACCACCAGGGAAGCCCCTAGGATATCTTTTAATTCTTAAATTTCTAGTGGGCCAATAAACAATCTATTAGGAACTTGACACATAAACAAACTAGATTCCTCAGTATATGCCGATGTATATATGTTTTTGTTGGAGTTCCCCGGGAAAGAGACTGTGAAACAGAGATGTGTGTGCAGGAGGTTCACGGCAGAGTGCCCTGCAGTCAGTAAGGGGCTGGAGGGAGGGGCACAGCACAGGGGGAGCAACTGAACTGTGTTGTAGCTTTAACAGAAGCCTCGCCTGAACCCAGTAGGACCTCAGGAGCTGGGAGGCCTCTTTCAGGTTGTCCTGAGTTGAAACAAGGAGGTGGGTCTTCATTGTCCCACACTGACCAGTGATTGGATGAGGGCTAGTGGGGTGGAGGTTGGGTGTGTTAACTCAGCTCTGAGTCAGAGCCAACAATATTACATACAGCTAGAGGAACAAATGCCTTCATCTAGGTGGCACCTCACAGCATCACGGGCTATGATATGGTATGTAGATCTGTATTATTCAAAAACTCTAGTGCACAATGGACCATAAAATCCAAAGAGCTTTAATAAAAAGTGGTTCCTCTCGCTGAGAGACAGCAAAGCTCAGTGGTCTCCAGCGTGGGCTAAGCATTCCCCAGGGAGTTCACAAGCTGAGCCACTGGAGGGCAGAAAGGAAATATCGAACTTCAAGATATATTTATTCTGTCACATTCTTTTACGTTTTTTTTTTTTTTGGTTGTAGGAAGGTATATAAAATATGTAACAGTGCAATAGCACATGCATATAGTTTAGAAATACATAAATATGTGTCGAGTGGGTGTGTGTTCAAACTGTTTTAATGGTATATGTATATACACGCACACACATACATATGTATATATTATAAAAACAGATGGAAAACCCTGTTGTAGGCAATAAGGATGGAGCTGCTATATACAAAAGAGTACATGTAAAAAAAACATATTCACAAAGAAATAAGTAGATACTCAAAATGTAGGGTTTATTAAAAATTCTTCACAGGAGGATTCACTGATATGTTGCCCATTTGGCATGACATTTGACCCTTCTTGCTTCATAGATTTCAAAGCCATATCCTTTTCAAGGTGGCAGAGGGAAATAATTCCACTTTTTTTTAGCACCCATGTTAAACTGAGTCCCATTCTTTCATCTTTATATTAGTGTGCAGATCTCCAATTATTCATGCTTAAGTTTCCTTCCAGAGTTACAAGAGAATATGAAATAAAATGCTACCTTTGAGGTCTATCTTTTTAAAGTCTACTAGGGTGATATGATTGAAATTTAGATTTTTACAGAAGATAGCAGAAAGTCATATTTTGTACAATATTCACCTGTAATGTCTTAGAACATGTTCTTTCCTAAGACACCTGTACTGGAGATGAAGAGAAATTTTTGACTTTGCCAGACTTCTGACACCGTCACATGTGTGTGTCCTAGTGGGAACCGCTGCTGTGCTGTAATATCCAGGGGCAGTTAAAAAGACCCACCACAGGGTCAGGTCTGAAAAGGTTCAGAAAATCATCTTCTATAAGTGAGAATTTATTAATTTGAGAATAAGTATGGAGCAAGGGAGGAAGTAGAAGAAGGAACATAGTTCAGCATCTAATCTGTAGATTTAGGTGATCACTTATTTGTGTTTGGAGTTTGTTTTTTATTGTAATGGATATTAAATGCATTTGTCGAGAATACAGTATACTATAAAAATGCCATCTCTCATCATAGGGGTAAGCAAAAGTTCCTCTTGTCCTTTTTTTTCCATACCTGAGTATATGGAAATAAGCCAGCCATATTTATTAGCAAAAACTGTCTCCATATGTTAGCCCCCAAACATCTTTCTTCTAGGCCTGCCATTGAGCACACCTCATTTTCTACCCTGTAACCTCTGCAGTTAGAGTCATTAAACAAGTGGGTAGGGATTTTACTTTGCACATGCCACTTTGTAAATGTCTTAATCATTAATTTATTCAAAATATTCCACTAATACTTATTGAATTCCCACTATGGGCCTGGTTCTGCACAAGGCACTGAGGTTACATGGGTGAACAAAGCAGACACAACCCTGCTGTCATGGGATTTATATTCTAAGGAAAAGGACAATACAATGCCTGTAGCTGACAAACGTGAACAAATCCAGAAAACAGAACAGATGAGGTAGGGAAAGGCACTCAAGAAGAGAGAGCTTGTGGAGGCCTTTCCAAGTTGCGGGGCGGCTGGGTTGATACTGATTGACAAGGAATCGTAGGAAAGGGAGAAGGAATCATAGGAAGATCGGGGAGAACTGTGTTTGAGGCAGAGGAAGTAATACATTCAAGGACTTGTGGCAGGAGTCGGTTAATTGTATTCAGAGAACGAAGAGAAAGCCATGTGTCTGGAACAGAATGAATACAGAAGAGAAGAAAACATAAAATGAATTAAGGGGAAACTAGTAGGCTCTGGTAGGGCATTTCAGTTTTCTCCTAAGTGGGAAAGGAAACCATTTAATGGCTTTAGGCGGAGTATGATGAATTTAATTTATGTTTTATAAAGATAATTTTGGCTTTACTATGGAAAATGGACCTGAAGAGCAAGAGTAGAAATTGATTGGGGCTAGAATAAGAAGAGTGGGTAATATGAGAAACAGATGGATTTGGGTCAATCTGGCAAGTGGAGTTATCAGGAATTGTTGATGGATTGGAAATTGGGACAAGAGAAAGAGAATATAAGGAGGATAATCAGGGGGGATGATAATGTCATGAAGTGAAAAAAGGAATTCTGGAAGTGGAGCGCATCTGGGGTTTGGTTGTTGGAGTTGACCAGATATTAATAAATGAATGGTTCTCTTAAATTTGAGATGCCTGTTAGACATCCCTGAGGCACGCGCAGAGTTCATTGGCGACCCTAGAATAGAAACGGACATTTGGGAACATCAGTATACAGATACTGTTCAAGTCGTGAGACTGTATGAGATTGCTACTTTCTTGTGAGAGTTTGTACCAAAACAATTAGAGGAGAATATAAAACAGCAGAATTCTATGAAAAATGTGTACTGTAAAAATCTACGAATGGAGAAATCATTTATTTAATGTATGTGGTACCTTGCAGATACTTAGAGAGTTGATCTTGGACAGACAAGATATTTAGTAACATTAACTTTTTCTTACTGAAGAATTATGTGTCTATTATAATAAACCAAATTTTATTATTTTAGAAAATTTTACCAATAGAAAGAGTAGAAAATAAATGGTATACCACTTACGAAACAACAAGCCTCAGGAAATAAGCCTTCTAGACTTTTTTGTACTTATGTATACATTTGACTTTTTTTAATAAAACAAAGAGTACATTTGGTTTTGTGTCCCAAACTACTCACCTAACAACACATAAATTTTTTTTCACGGAATTAAATATTCTGCAGTATGGTTGCTAGTGCCTGAATATTCTATCATATGGTAGGACTATCATTTTATTTAATCCAAGCACCTTGAGTTGGATATTTAGGTTATCACCAATTTTCACAATAATAAAGACTACTAATAGGTATATCCCCTATACATAAATCTTTTTGCAACTTTTTTCTCTTGTGATAAATTTCTAAATGTTGTAACCAAGAATCTGTTCATTAATAATTTTAAGTATTTTGATAAATATTGCTAAATTTTTCTCTAGGAGAATTATAGGAATTTATATGTGAAGCAAATTATATATTTTAATTTTCCCCGCATATTGAGGGTGTAGGTGAGAGATGGCAGTGACCACACATCAGTGTTAGGGAATATTATGGAGCTCTAGGAACCAAAGTAGTCAAACCAAAGTAGAAATGTTAGCCTCAGCTCCTGTCACCTGAGAGTACACCAAGGATGGCCAAAAACAAAAACAAAAACAAAAAAGGCTTCCCTGATGGCACAGTGATTGAGAGTCCGCCTGCCGATGCAGGGGACACGTGTTCGTGCCCCGGTCCGGGAAGATCCCACATGCCGCAGAGCACCTGGGTCCGTGAGCCATGGCCGCTGAGCCTGCGCGTCCGGAGCCTGTGCTCCGCAATGGGAGAGGCCACAACAGTGAGAGGCCTGCGTATCGCAAAAAAAAAAAAAAAAATATATATATATATATATATATATATATGGTCATGAAGAACCTAGGGGCAAGACGGGAATAAAGACACAGACCTACTAGACAAAATAAATATTTTTAGTTAGAAAATAGTTTATAAGATTTTTCAGGACTTCCCTGGTGGTGCAGCAGTTAAGAATCCGCCTGCCAATGCAGGGGACACGGGTTCAAGCCCTGGTCCAGGAAGATCCCACAAGCCACGGAGCAACTAAGCCCGTGCACCACAACTACTGAGCCTGCGCTCTAGGGCCCGCGAGCCACGACTACTGAAGCCCACGCACCTAGAGCCTGTGCTCTACAACAAGAGAAGCCACCGCAATGAGAAGCCCGCGCACCGCAACAAGGAGTAGCCCCCACTCGCCGCAACTAGAGAAAGCCCACACACAGCAATGAAGACCCAACGCAACCAAAAATAAATAAAGATAAATAAATTTATGAAAAAAAATTTTTTTCAAGTCTTCCTAGAGAAAGCGAAAACAGCTTTAATTTTATTTAATTGTTTAGGACAAGCCCTATCTTTAAGTCCTGCCAAGAACAAAAATGCCAAGAAAATTCAATATAAATGGATAACTATGGATTATAATTTGGTCCTCAGGGAATATTTCAGGCGCTTCGAAGTCCCCTCACTGTCTCTGCAAGTCCTTCTGAACTGGGAGCAAGGACCTTGGACAAAAGAGGGAAGTCATTCCCGGCTCCCCTCCATCTGTGATTTTGGCATCTTTCTCTAGATAAGCCACCATACAAACCCTCAGAGATACATTCCTGCAGTTTCCTACATTCCAGAACCTGTGCTTAAGGTGGACATTGCTTGTACCTTTGAAAACGACCCGTGATAAATATAGGGTAGCTATTAGCCTTCCAGTGAAGAATTGTGTAAAGGATGGAATTTTAAAAGGTTAACATGAGCTTTCTTAGATGTTTGCATCAGCCTGAATTGCCCTTCGATAATAGATAGGAAACAGCACTTGATTCCTCTTAGTGCATCTGACAGAGGAAATGTATGAACATTTTAATTCAGATTGTCTCTCCTAACAAACTTATTTTGAAACTTCTCGGTCATATTGACTAAGTTTGTTTAGGGCAAAGCTGTCAGCAAAAAAGTCACAGTTATGCAGCAATTTACTTTTAAGCATTAAATAGCATCTATCATTTTTCAAAGAAAATGATGTCAGTGGTTAAAATCCTAACTGCTGAGCACTGTTAGTTGTGGACGGTAATGACCCACGGCTTAGAAATTACTTTACCTACTTTCAGTATGAAACATAAAAAGTAATATCACAGCAATTTTCTATAATTCTTTTATTGTAAGACCAATAAATGTTACAGTGTTGTTAAAAGTAGTAGATTTAAATAACATTTCTTCAAACAATTCCAATACATATAAGATATTACCGGTTTCTATTAAATATTCATTTTTATAGAAAGACTAAACTTCTTTAGAAAAATGTCTTCATATATAAAATAAATTTGATTTGTAAATGTGAGAAAGAGCAATCATCATAACCATTTGCTTAAAAGCACAAAATACGTAGATATTTTATAATGTGTATTTCAGTAATCGCAACCTATGGCTTCAAGAAGAGATGACAGACTTTCTTATTTTATGTAGGGAAAACTATGTTAAATTGCCTCTTTTCTTTTATCTCATTCTGTTCCTAGGATATCAATATGATAAATAGTGACTTAATAGCTATGATAAGTTAAGATGAGATTCTAATTGAAATCTCAATGTATGGTTATAAGGTTAGTGTTTATAAATACAAAAAAATGACACAGAATTTTAAAAAGATATTAGTATCTCAGAATTTCTGAATTATGAAAACTGTCCAAGCTTTTTTCATTAAATCACCTACTATGAAATGCATTTAGAAAAACGTTTCCTGTTGTTAATAGCTTATAACTCTGGCAAAGCCACTTGGTCAATTCCTAATTGCAAACTATTTTGACACCATGAGGTGTCAGCTGACTCTGAACTTCTTCCACTTCTACCAACTCATTTCCTTGCTTAGGAAATCACTACAGCACCCTGACTCCTTCCTCCTGATCTCCACTACACACTAATATCATGTCCCCCGGCATACTTTATTAATATTCCAGAAAGACAGTCACTTCTTGATTTTGTATTAGCAATGCAGTAGTGACCAAAGCCTGCTTAGTTTTTGATTCAGAGGAAAGTATTTGAAATGCACTCAATAACGTTGAATGGTCATCTAATTTAGCAATTAGTTTGGTCTGAGTAAAGTCAAGGGAAGTTTGCTTTCTGGAATGTGTGGTATAATGCATTGACTTCACTATTGGCCATTTCATTAAAAAAAATCAATGGTCAGCATAAAACCAACCTTTTAAATTAGTGGGCAATCAACTGGAAATGCAAGTTTCAAAACTCTTTTTGAAAGTAATGGGGTTTGGGTTGGCCATTGACCATTTATTTTTTATTATTTAAAGAGTATGTAGCTGTTTTATGTTGGGTAAATATTTGACTTTATATTTACTCTGATGCTGCCACATCATTATTACCTATTAAGATTTGAGCCATTTATCCAGCAGATTTTCTGTTTGTCAAACATATTGAGAGAATGTTGGACACTAAAACTTTTATATTTTTTATTTAGGTGATTTTTTTGTACATTTGTAAAAAAAAATCTTTTCTTAATTTTGTGCATTCGTACAAGAAAAATTGTACATTTGTACAATTTTGTGCATGAATGTTGACAGCAGCATTATTTGTAATATTTGAAAAGTGGAAATAACTCCTTTTTCTCCCTTGTTGTTTAGAGGTGTGTTTTCTGGGTGGGGGACACTGTTATAGGAAGATTCGTGGCTCATAACTACTGCTAGAATATAGAACAGAATGAACTACAAGACAGGAAATAGAGGAACTAAGTGAAAAGTTACATACTGACCCGCTTGTTTTCAGAATGCTAGCATAGAGGTACCAGCTACTCATGTAGAATATTAGATGACTCTTCTTTGAAGAAACTGATCAATTCTAGAACAAATAATTCCACATTCTGATTGGGCTTATACCCATTGAGAAGTTAATTTATCATCTAATTGAATGGTGGTGAAATCCTCTATTATACCCTATATACATACAATAACTTCCAGTTGGCTTCTGATACCCAATACCAATGAACAATCAAAGATCACTGTGCATTGAAGGAAAATGGGAAAAAAATAAATGTAAAAGAGAAAAAGAAATGGAAACATTTAGATGAGTATGAAGAAGAAAATATACAAAACTATATGAATATCCTCCAAAAAATGAGAGAATAGGTTGTATCTTAAAAAAATACTAATATATTGCTTCTAAAAAATTAATGAAAGAATAAGAAGGAAGTTCAAAAATTAAAAGTATATAAAAATTTAAAATTCATTAGAAGGGTTTTCAAGATATAGTCAAAAAATATTCTATAAAATAACAACAAAAAAGAGAGAAGGAAATAGTAAAATGATGAGATGTTAGAATTTTACTCTAGGAGATCCTTGTAATAAGAATTTCAGAGAAAAGAACCAAACTAATAGAAGGAGTTTATCATATAAATAATAAATCACTTTTTTCAGAAATGAAGAGTCTTGACTCCAGATTGAGCTCACCAAGTGACCATTACAATGAATGAACACACACACACACACCACACACAACAATTATGAAATTTATGAATATTGAAGAGAAGATATTAAAATCTTCCAGTGAAAGAAACGAACCAAACAAAATACATACAAATGCATACGAAGAATGGGGATCAGATTTGTAGTTTCTTACTGACAGGAGTACTAGAAGAAAATGGAGAAGCAGTACCTTCAAATTATGAGGTAACTGATTTCTGACCTGAAATTCTATACATAGCTAAAATGGAAATCAAGTATGAGGATAGATTAAAAAGCTTTTCAGATAAGAATACACAAATTTATATTTTATATACCTTCTGTGTAAAGCTGTTGGCAAAGAGTGATCAAGAAATGAGAAGATATGGGGTCCAGGCAACATGATGTTGAATACATCAGGTTAGGGAAAAGGATGACTGTGGGAAGGAATTTTGCAAGCCAAAAAGAAAAAAAAAATTACTAAATGTGTTGGAATGTATGAAAAAAAACATTTGACAGGCTTCCCTGGTGGCGCAGTGGTTGAGAGTCCGCCTGTTGATGCAGGGGACACGGGTTCGTGCCCTGGTCCGGGAAGATCCCACATGCCGCGGAGCGGCTGGGCCCGTGAGCCATGGCCGCTGAGCCTGCGCATCCGGAGCCTGTGCTCCACAACGGGAGAGGCCACAACAGTGAGAGGCCCGCGTATCGCAAAAAAACCCAAAAAACAAAAAAACATTTGACAGATTTGCTAGAGCATTTAAGGAAAAAGTTAGATAAATATAAGGCAAATTATGCAAATTGATAGATACCATGGCAATTGTACATTATAGGAAAGCAAAAACCTTTATATGAAAAGATATATAATCATAGTACACTATTTCCCTGAACTGAATAAAATATTTGTAGATAAAACTATTACTGTAATCACAACTTTGCTAAAATTAAATTAGTTGTATGGGAAAAAGTAAAGTGGGTTGTGGTGGTATAAACAGAAAGTCAATAAATATTGCCAAGAATTGATAGTAAGAAACAGAAAATAAATGCCAATTTAATAAAGGTTTAGACATGTAAGGTTAATGCTAGAACAATCAGGTTGCTTATTACTTTCACCAGGAGCAGGAAACATGGTCTATAAAGTGCCTTTGGGAGTAGAAATGCTTTTTTTTTTTCTTTTAAATAGACCTTTTGGTACTACTTGGTTTTTTACTAAATATATTTATTACTCTGATAAACATAAATATAATTTAAAAAACTAAAGACAAACTGCATCATGTTTTATGTGGAGCTGCATCATCTGGTCTTCCATATCTCAAACCTCATTAGCTAATTCCTCCCCTTCTTACTCTAATGTTACATCTACTCTCCCTACATACACACTCATTGTTTCAGTTCTTTCAATATCCCAGGTTCTTTCTTACTTCTAGTTCTTCCATTCTATTTTTTTTAAGCAAAACACATTATTATTAACTTTTACTTGGAAAAAAATTGTCTCTTTTTTTCTGTATCTCATAGTCATCCATTATGTCTCAGTTTCCCCCAAAGAAGGGCACGTGTATTCCTGTGTTCTTCCTGGCACTCTGCAACTGACCTATGAGAGCGCTTCTTTAGAGAAGAAAAAATCAACTTTTTCTGTACCCAAATATCTTGGTTAGTCTGAGTTTAGTGTTTTGAACCATATCTTGCAAACTTGGCTAATATTTCTGTTTGGACTTGGCCGATCTTTTTGCTCTGATTAGCGTTGCAGAGAAACTCCTCCTCTAGCTTTTTCTGGATATTAATTCAGGTTCATAGTTCTACCACCCTCATTGAATTCTGGGAACCTAGGGTTATAGTAGTTCATAACGCTTCCCAATCAAACAATCCAGCTTTTCTCTTCTTGTTATTCACAATTTTCTGGGCCATGTGCCGTCCTCTGCTGGCAGCTGTCACAACTTGATTCCAAATACCCCAAAGTGTGGCATGCAAAAAGGACTCCATCTAATGATCTTCTGTAGCACTCCTTTGCCATATGAGTGGCTCACGCATATTCTCAGCTTTCTGCAGGCGTTATGATGAGTCCGTAATGCTTTGCAGACTCAGTAAATGTACTCTATAATCACCTGAATGTCATTTTATGAATGTGCTTTGAAGACGTAATTTGTCAGAGCAGAACAGTTTCTGGATATGTTTCTTGCAATTCAGCAGCACTTAACCAGATGGCCTCCTATAGTTCTGAAGCAGTGAATGCACCTTGAAAGTAGGCTGACTTATGAGAGGAATATGGTCACTGGGGATCAATGGGAAAGTTTCTTAGGCACAGGATATTGAAGAAGTGAAATAAATACTGTATAAAGATTCATTAAAAACTAAATTAAGGGCTTCCCTGGTGGCGCAGTGGTTGAGAGTCCGCCTGCCGATGCAGGGGACACGGGTTCGTGCCCCGATCCGGGAAGATCCCACATGCCGCGGAGCGGCTGGGCCCGTGAGCCATGGCCGCTGGGCTTGCGCGTCCGGAGCCTGTGCTCCGAAACGGGAGAGGCCACAACAGTGAGAGGCCCGCGTACCGAAAAAAAAAAACAAAAAACTAAACTAAACTAAACTAAGTAAAAGTCCTATGATAAAATGAAAATATGAATTGTAATAACCTTAAGAAATGTGATAAGTCCTATGAATATAAGTTCTGCATCATTATGTGTTTCACATTGATATGGTGGAAACTTAATTGGTTTCATTAGAAATAAAACAAATCATGAGTTTTATAGTAATGAGTTTGAATAGGCATTTATATACCTTTATACAAGGCAGGTCAGTTACTATTTCTGAAAATGGTCATTTTGAAATTTTATATCTGGAAATATATTATCAAACCAAGCCTGAAACTCATTAAACAGATGGTAAAATCTAATTTAACTTCCTTTAATGCTCCTTTTCTTTTTATCTTATAAAAGCAGATGAGCTTGTCAGCCTTTAATTATAAAAGAGTAATTTGAATTTATTAGGTATATATAACAAACCAAGTTATTTACTATACCCTAGTGACTTCCTACTGTGCACATTCATTTTTAATTTAATGATAAGAAAATCTTCTCAAGATTTTTGTAAAAGAATCACATTATCAGAAGAACAGTTTAAAATTTCTAGAAAATAAATGTTCTTAAGGCACCTAATAGATGTTGAAATGAGACCTAATTCTTAAGAGTTTTCAAAATATTTGATTTGCACCCATTAAAATTGGTACAGAGTTTAAATTTCATAATTTCCCATTTAAAAAAATGTGAAACATGCCTCAGACATATCAAAGTGAGTTATTTATATACTTCAATTATGAAATATATAGTTTTGACTGTATTGTGTTTTTTCATTGATGAAAATGGAGTAGCAAAATTATTATATGTCATCCAAGGACACAATAACTTTATTAGAAAACTAATTTTCTATGTCTGTTTCACAAATACTCTCATGACTAGTGGCTTTTTCGTGTTTCTGTGCTAATTCATTATAGTGTCACCTTTTACCCAACCTTAAAAATATCTCTTTTTCTGATATTTTAAGAATGTATTGCATCTCAACATACAAATGCATTTCTTGGATTTGTAAAAAGGGAAAATATCCAAGGAATTATCCATTTAAAATAAACTTTTATGCCTAATGTCGCTTGTGATGCCTTTTGACTACCATCTCCATTATGTTATGGGCCATACTTGTATTTCCTCATTGTGTCTAGCAGAGAGCATGGAAACATAAAAAATGTTCAGTATATATCTGTTGAACAAATGAATGAAATTTATAGTTAAATTGATCACTATATGTAAAATATAAATGAAACAGAAAAGTGAATCTTCCTAATGATCAAATACTAACAGTAACTATTTAATATCATTCTAATTACAAATAATATGCTTTCAGTCTTGGATTATAATTTTAAAATTCCTGTACTATTTTACTCATTTGTCTACTCATTTATTCACTGAATAAGGCAGTTTAGGTGTCAGGCACAATAATAGATACAGGGAGTACACAAAATGATTTAAACGAGGATGTTGATGAGAAACAAAGTGTATTACACTTATGAACTAGTCTGCTTCTCATCAAGTAAGGAAAGGGAGTCTGACCATGTCTCTTTACTTGATTCAACAAATATTATTGAGGCTGTATTATGGATCAGGAGATTTCCTAAGTAGTGGGCATACAAAATTGAAAAAGACCGTACCTACTTGCAGTAAAACATTGTCATAATAAAAAGGTAAAGGAATTCATTTTGTAAGCTTTATAGTAAGATTTCTGATCTAGCTTCAGAGAATTTGTCCCAGTTCCAGGAACCTAGAAGCCATTCAACTGAGATTGAATATAAAATGAATGAGAGGATATTTAATAAAATACTGTGGTACCATTTACTTCAATTAGAATATAGTTATAACTTATTTTTTTTAATTATGATGTGTCCATAATAGATGTGATGACTGAATAACAGAAATGTTGGACAGTGACACCTTTGAAGCAGTCAAGCTATTGCCATGATAATTTTGTGTTTAAAAACCAAGTAAAACTTAGTGAAATACATCAATAAGTATCTTTGTTCACTTGTTCATGCATCTGTTGTCAGCTGTGATTCAGCTGGTCTCTGCTGGGCTGGGCTGGGTTTTGCTGGAAGTCCAGATCGGTTGCACGTTGGTCATCTTTCTCAGATCACAGAACCGGAAACATGTTATTGTTATGACAGAAGTCAGGAGTTCAAACCCACCTGTGCAAAAACATACCAAGCTGCTGCTGCAGTAGAGCCTCTAAGATAAGCCTTTGGCCAAAGCAAAGTCACACAGCAAAGACCAAAGGCAAATAGTGAGAAGTACATCCCTTCCCACCCTCAATCCCCCACCCAGGGATGGAGATGGGGGAGAGAGTGAACAATTGCCCCAAATGATCTAATCTACCAAAATCTTGAAGATTTTAAAGTCATAAAGTCATTGGCATTGTTTTTCTTTTTTTGAATAAAGCTTTGCATAGACACAATACAATAGAAAGGTCCTATTTGAACTCTTCCTTCATATTCATGAGATTGCTACATTTTTTCCACTCTGATTATTTTTTTCTTCGTGTACAAATCTGAAAACTGTATACTTAAATTTATTAGATCAGGAAAGGCACAACAACTTAAATCATCGCATAAGAAATATTTCTCAATATTTTTAACGTTTCATGCAATTGTTAGTATTTTCACAGCAAAATACTTGGAATGATAGAATTTATCAATAGGTCTAAGTCAGATATTGATTTAACAAACTGCACAAATCAGAATAAATGACAAATGAATAAATTACACTTGAAATATTTGTTTGAGCTGCAAGTGAGATTGGATTTTCATGTTAAACATTTGGATTTTAATTATTTTGTTAGGATTGGTTTATTAAAACATAATTAGTAACATCGGTAGAAAAACATGAGCTATAATTGAATCATTTAAATAATCACTTCTTGATGTCTTAATAGGCCAGATTTCAATTAATTAAAGCAGATAAAAGTTCTCTATAAGTACAATTTATTATCAGTAAGTTTGCTTTTCTAGAAATGATAGGAAATTTAGAATTCTGCATTAGCATTTAATAACAATATGCTATTCTGATAGTGATGCATTACAGTTATCTACAAAACATGGTACAAGGCAGAAATATAGGTAATTAGAATGATTGCAACCTGTTTGCCTTTGGGAATTATCAATAGTAGTAGAATTTTTTATCATTAGAAAAATATAGATGATTTTAGAAATGGACTAGTTCCATTTTCTATCTAGAAAGAACTACTTATATACTGAGGTTGTGTTTACAGAATACCAGTGTTTCCAAACATAATGTGTTATCTTCTGTTTCTTCTATTCCACGCTGAAAATTTGTTCAACCAAACAAGCTATTAAATCTAATAGTACAGAGAAACTAGTATAGATATCTCAGACTGTTTCTTGTATTTTCTTAAAGGAAAAGAAATAATTATTAGCAAAGGATCTACCTTCCCAATGACTTCATTTCCATGTCTGTATCGCAGTGATAAATTTCATGGGTCGGGAGGAACAGTCTGAGATATCTATACTGGTTTCTCTATACTGTTAGATTTATAACTTGTTTGGGATAAATTGAGAGATTGGGATTGACATATACACACTACTAGATATAAAATAGATAACTAATAAGGACCTACTGTATAGCACAGGGAACTCTACTCAATACTCTGTAATGTCCTATATGGGAAAGAATCTTAAAAAAGAGTGGATATATGTATATGTATAACTGATTCACTTTGCTGTACACCTGAAACTAACACAACGTTGTAAATCAAGTACACTCCAAACACCTGTTTCACTCAGGGACAGTAGTTGTTGTAAATAACTTTAACAAGCGTTTACTCTACCTGCTTTTATCATAATGTAATTTTATATGACAGTTCCCATGGGAACAAGCAGAAGGGCTTGTATGGAGTATCTCTACGTGACTCCATTAAGTAAAGAAAGAAAAGTTGTGTTTGGAAAGTGATCAGGTTGATAGACTTTGTCTCTATGAAACAAGTGGCCATGCATTATGTTTTAGTATGGGAGGTCAGAGAGAAGAATTCTCAAAATTTATTTGTTTTGGCAGCCAACGATTGGTCACACTGCACGTTTCAAGGTTACAAAGGAACCTTGTGGTGGTGCAAATGCAGGTCAGGAGAAGACACTTAATTGTGCTCAAGGCTTTAAAATGAAGCCAGAGCAAGAGTTCCAGAAGTTGGCAATATCAAGAAAGCAACCTCTGGAAGCAGACAGCCAGGGGACTCCAGAAATCTCTTTTCAGACCCTACATCCCTGGACTCTCAGAAATCATCACCCTGTTCTCCATTACTAAAATGTAATTCATGGTCACAACAACATAAAAATCAATTAAAAAATAAAAACAAAAAATACCAAGGTCATAGATACAGAGAACAGATTGGTGGTCAGAGGTTGTAGGGTGGGAGAAGTGGTGAAAGGGGTCAAAAAGTAAAACAATTTTACAAAGAAAGAATTTCAATACTGAAAGCCTATTTGAAACCACAGCTCTGTGGCTCATCTTGATGGATATAAAATATTGTTTATATGAAATAACATTAAAAAGAAAATTGGAATATAAAATAGTAATTTTAATAGAAAGTAATAGATTGATTATAACCATAATGAATTCTGATATGTACATTAGTAAAGATAGATTATTGTGAATAATATAAATGGTTTAATATTTATTATTTTGGTAAGTTTAAGTTTGGAAGGAAGTTACAGTGGAAGAATAGATGTGCAGAAAGATTCAATACAACTTAAGAAAAACCAGTTTGCCACAAGTGACCCTCCAATACTAGCCCATGAAAAGCCCCCTTAGAAATCTCTGACGTTCTCAGGGTCAAATGTCCACAGTTCAGTGGCCATCACTTTATCTAAATCCATTGACCCATCCTAGTCACATGCTCCACTATCACCTTTATTTTTGTTGTTCTATGCTCTGCTCAGATCAGAAGCTACAGGTTGTTTGAGAACCAAAAGTGCAGCCTTACGGGGAAAAAAAAATGAAAAAGATAGTAAAAGATAGATCAAGGGACTTTATAGCCACAACATGTCTGAGGTCTGAGGGAGCAAAACATGAAGAGAGAAAATAGTGAAAGCTAGCAGGAAAGGAAAGGGGCATAATACTAACTAATTTCTTAAATTTTGACTCCAAAGAAATAACAGTATTTCACAGACTCTCTTCTAAACACCAGTTTCACAAATGTAAATTTTTTGAAAATTTCACTCTTAATCCCTTTCCTTGACAGTGAAGCCCAGAGGAGGATACTTGGATTCAATTTCCATCACAGCCACCCTCCCAATCCTATTCTGAAGGATTCAGAAATCTTTCTTGAGTTGAGCAGGCTTCAGATTTCTTTCTGATGGTTCTGACATTTCTATTTAGATCTGTCTCCTTCTAGTCTTAATACTCTGTAATCACTTGAGCTTTTTTGGTTATTAGTGGACTGCTTGTGCTATTATTTTAATAATAACAATGTAACGGATGATTTGACAGTTTATTCTTAAATGTCTATGAATTTTACTCATTAACGTTTCTAAAACATTCACCAGAATTTAAGTATTCCAAGTCAAGTGGTCACTAAAGTAGGGAAAAAAAACCCATATTTATGCATATGCCTTTCAAAAAACAGAAATGTACCACTTACTTTTAAAATGCATATACTTTGTTCTTTTTTTCTAGAGTTTTGGCTGGATTGTTTGCTGTATTGCAGAGAATCTTATCAAGCACAATCTTAATTTTCTTCTTTTTGAGGATTTCACAATTAAGATTGGCATTGATCCACCAATTAATTCTTTTCTCCTTATTGGATGAGTGCACATAGATTGCTTTACTTATATCTTAATTTTCAACATAAACTTTTAGCAGAATCTTTCATGTTTCATCACCATGTAAAAAGATGATTTTTTTTTAAACTCCACATCTCTGCTTTTAATTATATAAAGAAAACAGCATGACTGTCACAGAAAAACAGTATAGAGAAAGCACAATACTGAGCCTATGATAGAAGCTCAGCAAATAGTTAATGTATCAGGTCTGCTTTCAAAATATTATTTCATTATTACATTCATCACAGTGGCTGGGTATGGGCTCAAAATCATTTAGTATACAAAGAAAAATTTTACAAAGCTTTCAGCATTTATTAAAATTAGGATAACTGCTGTATTTCCTTTATAGAATAAGTTTAAGTAAAAAATAAGGTTTCAAAAAAAATAAGGTTTCATTTCTAGAATGTTGAACTGAAAATAAGTTTAACAGAATGAATTATTTGTATATGGAAGATAATAAATATTTGTTTAATGGAATTGGAACTATGAATGCTAAAAATTAAAAATATTGCACTAAAGATATAGTACATAAACCAATACATTAAAAAATTCTATCAATACTTAAGAAACAGAACATTCTTGAGTAATAAAATCTTTGAGATACAGTGAGGAAAAGTTCTCTTCAAATTTTTAAAAACAAAGATCACATGACTCTTTGGCTACAGTCTTAACTGAATAAAGAAGCGAATATTTACTAATCTCTAAATCATAATAGTAAAATCATAACTAATAACTAGAAGGATATGTTTTCCTAAAAATTAACGGAATCAACATTTCTTTTGTGTATTTAACATTAGTTACAGAAGTTAACTTTTCATTGATGACAGTCAGAACATTTGCATATGGACCAGTTTCGAGAACCAAATTACAAACCCCAGAATATAGAAACAAGCAGATGTGATTTTTATTCTTTTTCCTTTTCATTGAACAGTTACCTCATTTGAAATTTTTCACTGATTTAATTTAAATTTTTTTTGATGGTAGATACATCTGTTGCTACCTATGTATGGTTTTCATTTTAATGGGTTGCCCTGAAGCTGTGACCATAATAATGGTGCATTTTCCTGCTGTTCGTTTATTCTTTATTTCGAGAATGCCGATTTTCAAGAAATAGAATTGTCATAGATTTGTGTTTTGCTTCTCCAAAATGTTCTTCCATTATTATTTCTAATTAAACATTCTATGGTTAATTGATGCATAGAACACCAAAGCTCCTTTAGAAATTTTTCAGTTTCCCAAATGCACATAGACATAGACTATTTAACAGTTACTACAAAATGATCTTTGGAGCAATACATTTTGTAATATAAGGACAATTCCCAATTGTAATTTAAAAGTGATACACTAGCTTTTGATGGCCTAGAATTAATGCACATTTATCATGTTAATCTTCATGCAAATTGAAGAAGACTGTGTATTCAGGATTGGTTACATAATTTTCAAGGTCCAGTGCCAAATGAAAATGTAGATTCCTCTCTTCAAAATTTACTAAGAATTTCAGAATGATCACAGTAGCACATGGATGGGGCCTTAGTAAACAGGTTGTATGCCAATGAAGACAGCCCTGTGTGTAATTTGAGAAAACTAACATCTTTATCAGAATGGTTTAAAAAATATAGAATATGAGATAAGTAGAAATAAAAGCTGTAATGAAAGATGACATAGCCAATCTCAAAATCAAAGCATGGAATTCTTACATGAATTCTCTGATAGAACTCACCTTTAAAACCTAATATTTCACCTATATTTCTACTTTTGAACAAATCTAGCTAGAATTTCTATCTTATTTTTGCCTAAAATCTAACTTTTATCAATTCTAACTGCTGTCCCAAGTTCTGCCCTAATAAATAATTCACAGATGACTGTATTTCCTAGTGTATTAGTTGGAACCATATGAAATTATCAGTATCCAGCCTTCTTTGATTTACAAAGAGGGCAGTTTTATGTGTTTCCACCTAAGACATAGCAGCTCATTAAATATGTGAAGTCAGGAGCTGTGCAGACCCCACTCCCCCTTATGAAGCACATTCATGTGCTCCTCCAAAAGCCACAATCAATCTTTTCTTACCCAAACTAATTATTATTTGAGTCTTTGACATTATTCATATGAGAAATTTTCCAGATTCTTCACCATGTTGGTTGAGTGACTCTAATAACTAACTTTATTAATTTTCCTCCTACAGTTTGACAGTCTTTATTGAAAAGAATGATCCAAATGTTGACTGATAGAGTCCATAGTGAAACATGTTTGCCAGTCCAATGACCTAAATAAGACTAAACCCTGACTCCCAATGTTTTTCTTATCAATTTATAAGCAATATGTTTGCTAGTATAAACTTGTGTAATTTTACGTGAAACCTGAAGAACCTTATTTACGTATATTCTTTTTATTTTTTGTTTTGCCAACAAAGAACCCCTTTGGTAGTGTCCCATCTTCCATTTTCTATCCTATTTTTTTCCAAAATTCTTTCTGTTAAAACTGTAACAGTTTCTGTGGAGAAACCTAGTTCTTACCAATTCTGAGATCTGGGAGGCATTCTTGCAATAGGTCTCATAAACTCTGTCTGACATGGTGGGCAGTAAGATCAATAATATCTGTATAAAGAATAGAATTGTGAGTTCTGTTATGCTCATGTATAACACGAGAAAACAAATCAGTAAAAACAATTCTCCTATAGAATATGGCCTAGATGTGTAATTTTCTGCTGGTTTCAACTGACATGAAAATGACATAGATACATTGTAGAGCACTGGATTTCTAAAATTTTCATCTGCTGAACATTTTTCATCAACAAGTTTTATACAGAAGTCCAACATGAGAAAACCCTAACTCAATGGAGATTTTCTCTCCACCTGGGCTCTGTATTAATCCCACTGTGTTACCCACCCCCCAAAAACCCAAAACCCAAACGAGAAAACCAAACATTAAATCTGAATTCTCAGTGGCTTTACCAAACCAAAGCTTGTCACACACATAAAGTCCAAAGTTGGTCAGGCTAACAACCTCCGTGTCTAAGCTATGGCACTCATTACATGTAACCTTGGAGTACTCAAGGCAGATGAAAAGAGAGCTTAAAATAAGGCAGAGGTGTTTTCCTGCATTAGCCCCAAAGTGATACGTATCACTTCAGCTCCTAGTCTATTAGATATTTTCATAACTGAAGTCTCAACCTAACTAGAAGTCTCTGAAATATCTGGGAGTGTGTGGATATTTACTGAGCATGAAATGTCTGTCATAGACTCTCTTTGGCTTTCTCAGATACCCCCTGATTCTTCTCCATAGGAACTCCTAATGCCTAATATAATATAATATAACACAATAAAAACTCTGATCTTAAGGAATGATTTCCCTATGCTTCAAGCAATTCTCCATGAAATATTGTTCTCCTATACCAAACATTCCATGAAATGGGCTGCAAAGAATTCAAAATTTTTTTTTCTGAAGCAGACTGGAATGCAAATTTTGTGTAGCAACAAAAGGACAAAGCCATGTGCTTTGATAGACTGCCCAGTGTGAGGTAGGGATGGTGTTCTTCTTTGAAAGTTGGGTCTCTCAAGGATATCTGATGGTGACACCTGACCAAGTCCCAGATTTCCCCCTGAAAGCTTTCTGGGTCTGTTGTAATGCCTGAGTGAGTCCAGAAAATCTAAGACCCCAAGAGCAGAGATAGTGCCTTATTCATCTTTTGGTCTTGAACATGTAGTCCTGAATCTGGCACCTGCTGGGTTTTCAATTATGTTTGGTTGATATGAAATGAAATACTCAGCTGCCTGCTATACAGTTCCAAAGCAGGCCCTAAAGCTGAGCACTTCCAGGATCATTCCTTTTGCTCCAAATCTTGGTCTCCCTTCAGAGTTTCCAATTTTGATTATAGATACCTCCTGTCATATGGTCTTTTGAGCTTAACATTTTAGAGTCTCTATTGGGTCTTGCACATTTTTTACTCTTTATATAGTCAATCATATGCCAAGGGTTGTTGCTTCTGATTCATGCCTTTCTCTCAATTTCATTTCTAAATCTAAGTCATTCACATATTAGCTTGCAAGTGAGCTATTTTAATGGGCTCCTAGCATCCAAGATCTCCTCTTCCAACTGAGAGTTCTGCCAGAATTGTCTTCTTAAAGCAGAATTTAGACCACCTGTTTCTAAGTACGTTCCAATGACACCCCAAATAAGGGTTTTTAGTAGGTGCTATATTCAGGGAAACAGAGATGGAAGAGTTTGTTTAGTAAATAAGTTTATAAAATCTGGCTTGAATAAAGTTGAATAGGATTTACTTTTTGTTGTTACCGTGTTAGTGTATATGAGAAATTTCTGAACAGCTTTGCATGTACAGAATTTCTCTAATATTTTTAACAAAAGAATATGTTTTCTTACAAGTATTCTTTCAGATTTGCCATAGACTAAACTTTCAGGGATTCCTCATTATCAACAGAATCACATCCAGATGGTTTAGTATTATATTTAAGTCTTTCCATGACAGGCTTACTTACAAAACGTTTTTTTTTCTCAGACCAGTTTGTACTCTTCAACTTGTGCATCTTCTACTTTATGTGTTTGTTCTTACTGTTGTTTCTATGTGGAATCTCTTGCAACACAATTCAGTTTCTTTTTTGAACACTGAACTCACTTATCATTAAAAAATCCCCTTCCTTCGCTATTGAGATTTCCCTGTCTTTACAGGTCACAATAATTTCTACACAGATGGAAGAGTTCTAGTTTAATGGAATATTTCCTGTGTACCCAACAAAGTACTAGGTGTTTATATATGCTATTTTGTTTAATCATCTCATCAATCCAATGAAGAAATATTAACCAACCCGTTGTACTAAGACGTGCACAATTAATGCCACGTGTGTAGGTTTTCTCAGCTGTCAGCTAGGGAAGCTGTGATTTAAAGAAAATTCAACTATCTTCAAAACTTCCCTGAGTTACTTACACTGCGTTCCACATCACTTGGCTTTTATTTGGTTTTGTAGTACTTACTGTATTCTACCATGTTTCATGTAATTTGTAGTTAGAAGTCATTCCCATTAGAATGCAAGCTCTATGAAGAGAGACACTATATCTTGTTCGGTGTCTAGTTATTATAATTGCATGTTATACAGCTGAATGCATATTAATATGAACTTGACCAATTTTGTTATCTTAGCTGCCTTTGTGATGTTTTATCTGTTTCTGTATGCTGCATCAGGATTTTCTTCATTCAAGTTTGTGTTAAGATATCTCTGGGAACAAGATCTTACTGTATTACTTGTACTGTACGTGTGTCCTCCGAATGCCTGTGCTGTGCTTCCCAGGAACTCTTTCTGACACTCTTGGTCAGGGCTAAGCTTTAGGATTTCAAGTTTATAAAGCAATTTACTTTAAAAAGTGACAATAATGCCTCCTAGCCAACGTCAGTACACAGAAAAGGAAGAGGTTTCCTAGGTCTGTACCAAAGTGGACAAAATCAGAGAGAGGCCAAGAGAGAGGTCAGCAGAAATCTGAAGGCAGAACTTTTAAAATAGTTAATGGAAAGCATTTTTACGCGTGCCTTGCTTTGTGACCAGAAGTGAAGTACTATAAAGAATGGGCTAAGCATCAAGAAACGCTCAAAAGTAGTTTTCTTTTGAAGGCCCACACCTGACCTTGAACAGTTACACATTGCAGATTGCTCTCTAAATTAGCATCTTGAGAGTAATATTTGCTTTTAAATATGTATTTTAATGTAAATATGTTCTGTGACTGATGGTGGCTGCCTGCTCATCACTGAAAATAGGAAGGCTTCATTTTTATCTTAAAACCTGGGTATCTTCCAAGGTCAAACTTGGGATTCAAATCTTATTTCAGAACAGACTAGATGGCAGCTAGAGAATTTACCCTGACTCCTGGGCAAGCCCCAATCCTTTTTGGTCCATAAACACTAAGGGTGTCTCAGAAATGATTTCGATTATTGAACAATGTGTTTGATCCTATTCACTTACTAGGAAAAATATAGATGGTTGGGAGTCCTCATAATTCTTTCCAGGGGCAAGTAGAACCCAGATGTTTTCGACTCCTTCAAGTTTCAGGGGTCATACTTCACTTCCAGCTAAGGAGGCAGTATTGTGAAACCCACTGGTGTTGACCACAAGACCGTCCAGTCTTCTGCCAGGTTCTTGTCTCCAGACATTTATGGAAAATCTTGAGAAATAAATGAGTGGGCTGAAAGCTGTCCTGATTGCTTTTGACCTGTCACAGTAATCTTGTAGAAGTATGTTTCATTCTGTGTAGGTCAGCTTTTGCCATCTCAAATCAGACTTCTCCAGAATGACACTGCTCTACGTTTCTTCCATTGTCCCAGGTAACAGCACAGGTCTTTCACTTAATTCCTCAAAGCAGATTTCATACCAGGCTCTTATATTGTCATTATGTTTTCTGGGGTTTGACTACACCCAGGGGAATGCTTTAGACGATGTCTTCCAATTTCCATTTCAAAGAATAAAATTATTTTCTATCACTCCCATCAAAAGTCATCCTCTTCTATAACTGTAATAACCTATGTGAAAGCAATTTGAAGCATTAAAATAATAGTCACCTTTTCTAATATTAGAGAGGCTTACAGCCTCACTGTCTCAAACCTTTTAATTTCAGAATTAGATAGTTGTTTACCCTTCCTTATTCAAAAGTCTCACTGATGTGTGTTCTTCCCAAAGGAACAAATCGTCACACTGTCTCTCCACCAGGTTCATTCATTTGTTCAAGAAAAAATGTACTGAGTTCCTCTTCTTTGACAAGTATTGTTGAAAATTCAAAGGCTAGGAGAACCAGCCATAGCCTTTGTCCTCATGGAACTTACTGTAGTTGGAGTGACGGATATGAATCAAGTGATAATATGTATGGTTACAGCTAGGTTATATAATGTGAAAGAAGGGAACAGAATGCTACAGGACTGTAACTCACTGATGAAGCCACCCTGCTCTGAGAGATAATTAGGAGTTCATGAGGTAAAAAAGAAAATGGCGTAGAGTGAGAATACCAAAAAGAAAAAATGTAGAAAGACAGCATATGGATGTAGTGTGTGATGAGAAGAGTGTGAAACAGTAAAGACTGAAAGAAAACTGGTGAGACTGAAGCTAAGAGAGCAAGGGGAGGAATAGAAATAAGATGATACTGGAAGTAGGCAAGAATGGGACCACACCAGACCCGGTGGTATGATAAATGATTTGATGTTTATCAAAGAATAAAAAGTTACAAGAGGGTTTTAAACTGAGGCATGGGTTAACTAGATTTGCATTTGAAAAAAAAAATCCCTCCAGCTGCAGTAGGTAGAGTAGATTGCGCAGTAGGTAGTGTAGATTGCATGGAAGCTAAATAAACTTGGGAAGATGATACAGTGGATTATAACAGCAGTTCATACAGTGCTATGGATTAGGATAGTGGAGAAAAGGAGAGATACATGGATGTGAAGGCCATGTCAGAGGTAAACTTGTCGGAATTGATCATTTGGCTCTGAAAAGCGCGGGGCACCGTGGTATCGGGAATAGCTCCTACTCAACTAGATCGATGGTGTTGAGGTTTCCCAAAATAGAAATCAAAGGAATAAAACTAATACATGAGAAGGAACATTAGTTTACTCTTGGATATGTGAAGTTTGGAAAGTTTTTAAGAGTTGATACCATGTAGAAATTTGACTTTCCTGCTTTAAACTTCAAAGGATCAGTCCGAATTCGAGATATAAACTGTATCATCACCAACCAACAGAGGTAATAGATTTCGTAGGTGTGGATAAAATTTTCTAGGGGAATACTCAAAGTGGTAAGAGAATTGGATGTAGAAATTCTCTGAGCACTGAGGAAGAAACTCAGCATGTAATATGGCCTGTCAGAGGATGATGAGCCTCTCCAAAGAAGCAGAATATTCAGCCAAAAATTCCGGTGAATTTAGATTTTCAAGTCCAGAAACAAACAAACAAACAAAAAAATGAACACCTAAAAAAAAACAACAAAAAGACCTGTCTGTCTCATTTCTCCGTCTACTTATTAATCTTTCTATACAAGTACTTATGTCATGGTTACAGTGTTCCAAATACTGTTCTAAGTTCTTTATAAATATTATAATTTTGAAATAGCATCCTCTCCATTTCCTACTCCTAACTCTACGTCCCTATACCAACAGACTTTAGTCATCAAGGTATACATGTTGTAGGCATAACAGCAATTGTATTAATTAGGATAAGTAAACTACTCTAATAAGCAATATCCGGATCTCTGTGGCTTATCATAATAAGTTTATGTCTCACTATAACGGCCAAGAGAGGTAGGCCATAGGGGTTTGCCTTGAAGAGTGATGCAGGGATCCAGGGTTCTTCCATCACGTGGTTCCTCCCTTCTCCATGTTAATGGAGTCCTCTCCATCCAGCTGTTGGATAGAGAATGGGGGAACTTAATCACACAGGAAGTTTTAATGGGATCTTCTGGGGAGTAACCTACAGCACTTCTCCCCATTTCCCATTGACAAAAACTCAACAACGTGGTCACTTAACTGCAAAGTAAGCTGGGGAAAGTGGTCCTACTATGTGTCCAGGCTGAGATGACCACAAAGCATTATTTTTGCCACAGAAATCTAGCCAAAGTTAAAGAAACTTGTAACCAAAGTATGTTTATTTGTTTTTATTTTTCATAAACCATGCAGTCTTCTTATTACAGAATTCAATCCACCACATAAGGAGACGTACCCAGCATGTTCCATTGTCTAGGGAAAATAGAAAACAAATATTCATCTCATTAGTCTAGGACTTTCTTTGCTCCAGGATCTCAAATAGTACCATACTGTCTCTCCTGCAATTGGCTCAAGTTTCTTAGAAAATATATGGAAGAGAACAAATTTAAATCATGGAAGTCAATTTACTCTTGAGTCTGCGTGCCCTCCTTATGGGGCCTTGGGAGCCACCTACCCAGCAGCCCAGGGATAAATTCCATGGCAGCTTTCACATTTACATGCCAATAGTCCATTCTTTGCTGCCTACCACCAAGGTTCTCAAAATTAGGCAAATTTAACCACTACATGGGAGACCATCTTCTACACTGCTGATAACTTATCTTTTAAGCACAGTGGTGGAGAACTGCCCCACACATTGCTTTCTTTAGCAGATGTGAATGCATTCTGGATTATTCATTGCTCAAGTTTTTACCCAGACATACCCACAACAGAAGCAATACAGTACATCTTATCTTCCCAAATTAATTACAAATTTTTTATTATCACCACTTTTCCATGACTATGACCTTTAACAAATACAGACAGTTAGGTCAACAGTCGTGTGACAACCACATCAAGTAAAGATGTTCCACTGGTTTTGGAGTCCCTCTTTCTCCTGTTATTTTCATTCAAATATCTTTACTTTGATTAATATAAACATGTTTTGTTTGATGAGAGAGAAAGGTAGTGCAACTCATTTTTTTTTCAAATGTTGAAAATATTTTGGAAAATAAAGATCTATTTTTATGTGAAGTGTATGATTAGATGTAGCTCTGTTTCTACAGAACAGCAAGTTCAGAAAGGGGGAAACAAGTTAAAATCTATGGCACAATGTTGAAATCCTCACAGGCAAATGCCTTAATATTGATTTTTTATATGGGTTTGGAGATGGGCCATGACGATCTATTGACTTATGTGACTTGTGGTGAAGGTTACAGATACTTTTCCCAGATTGTATTTATCTACACAAGGTTTTACAAAAATATAGCTGGACTTGTTTTAAAAGATACTTTAGGAGAGAGGAAGTGTATTTTCTAAGACTTGATATACAGAAACACTGGGTTCAATATCTGACTTTATGTCTGAATTGTATATAGGTTTATTTAGACTGAACAAGAGAATGAAATATAAGTGGAAACTAGAAAGATAAATTTGGGAGGGAAACAGCCATGACTCGAAAGACCTAGGGCATTGTGTTGTCTGGGGAAACCCAGAGTCCAAGCACCTGCCATTCTCCTGCAGTATGAGGGAGTGAGGACATAGCAGTAATTAGCCATAACCCAACTTCCTTAAATAGCCCAGATGTCTGATGTCTATTTGGGGGATATTTTATGGACTGAGAATTCTTGAGACCACTGTGAAACACAGTGAGAGTCCTTGAAGGCTTCTGGAGCTAGCTCAGTCCAGATTTGCAGCAGCTCTCAGCTCAGAGATCTGTACTAAGATTAGTTCCTTCCAGCTAAAAGTCTAGTGATGTAATGCTTGTTTACAGAATAGGGATCATCACCATTGCCTACTGGTCCATGTTAGAAGAGCATCCGGTAGCCAGAAGGTTTGGGGATAGAAAGTAATGATGTAAGCAACTCATTTCTTTTTTTAAGAAAGGCATTTAATTCTTCCATGGTATATTTTATCTATTTATGTAATACTTGTCTCTTAATGACTTGTTTGCTATAAAGATTGACTAATGTAAACATGTAAAAATGTTCAAATAACAATTTCATAATTTAATGTTGCTGAACATTGACCAAAAAAATCAAAGATACTCAAACATTGTATAAAATGTCCTTGCAATGAAAATTGTCACTGTTCAAAATAACAGTGAAAAACAATATCATTGTACTCAGTTTTCGATTTACTATAAATACACAAAAATATAGTACCTGTAGCAGTTGAACTCTTTGAATTATTTAAATAACTATTGTCATTACTTAGATGTTACAATATTTTAGGAGTTAGCTAAAAATATAACTATTAGAAAAACAGCTGCTTTTTGTTCTTGCCTTTCTGATGATGCCTATCTATAAATATTTCTGTCATTATTCATTGAATGATAGAAAAATATTTTACAGCAGGACTTAGTGACTTGCTTCAAACAATAAAAATGGAAAAATGGTACATTACAGTAGAGAAACCTGGTAGATACTACTTTAATTAAGTGATCAAGGTAAATATCACCAGTGATAAGTCATGTTATCAGTACCCCCTGATATGATACAATGAGAAAGCCACTTCACCTCTGTATTACTCTTCACCTAAACCCATAATTCCAGTCTAATCATGAAATTACTCAAAAACTCAAATTGAAGGAAATTCTACAAAATATCTGTCTATTATTCATCAAAACTGTCAAGATCATAACAACAAAAAAAAAAAAAAAGGAAAGACTGAGAAATTGTCAAGGATTATAGGAGGCCCCAGAAGGTACAAAGACTAAATGAAATGTACTAGCCTAGATTTGGGTTAAATCCTAGATAGTTAAAGGACTTTAGAGAAACAAATGGTGAGATTTGAGTAAGTCTGTAGTTTAGTCAGTAGTTTCATACTAATGATAAATTCTTAGTTTGGGCAAACCGTGATTGTGTAAAGTGTTAACATCAGGAGAAGCTGGTGCATATGGGAACTCTCTGTATATCATTGCAATTTTTCTATAAATATAATATTTCAATACAGAAAGTTTAAAAATTCTATTAAGGAATGCTGTCTTGTACGGGAGAAATTTCTCCATGTTCATCTTCTATGCAGACTAACCTGCTATGGCATTTTATCTACATATAACTGATAGCAAATTAAGCAATCACAGCATTTACCAACTGGAAGCTATGTTAGAAATAATTTAACTCTCTATATATGAAGATACCAAGATTCAGAGACAATATTTTACTTGTCCTGAGAGTGCTGAGCAATTTATAACATAGCCAAGGCCAGAACTCAGAACATAGCCAAGGCTAAAACATAGCTAAGGCTAGAACTCAGATGTCTGAATTCTCTATCACACATAATACTGAGTGAATCTGTGTGCCAGGCACTACTACCCATGTTACCAATATTAACTCTCTTAATTCTCTAGGCTGTCTCTGAGTTACCTATTTTTCATTGTGCCTGGCATAGAGCAGTTGTTCATGTTAGTTATTTTTAACATGGATTTAATCAAGCAAATGACCTCATTAGATTTACACCTTAGAAAGTTAGCTCTGGGATTTTAAAGGATCTCTTGGGTTGAGGGGAAGTGGGATTGGAGACCGAGGCTCTTTCAAAGGCTCCAGCGGAAGCCTAAGGCTTCCAAGGCTTTGCCACTGGAGCTGAAAAAGGAGTAAATGAAGGTGGGACTGATGGGAATTAGTGATTTATAGGACACATGAGATAAAGAAGCTAGAAATACTCTACCCCTGAAATCAGAAATGCAAAACCTCTCTTTCCTTTCTAAGCTCTTTCACCCTATTGGTTCCACTACATTGATTTTTGGCCCAGTATGCTTGTGTGGCCTCCTGTTGTGTTTATCTTTCCAGCCTAGATGCCATAGCATGTCATTCAGGAACTCTTGGCAAAATACTCAATTTCAGTGTCCTATTTATTCCTACCTGACATACCCGCTCTGGGGTTTGAACACTAAATGAGCCTCTCCTCTTGTCTGAGGTCAATTCATCCACCTCCATATAGACCTGGCCTTACGCATTAACTGTTTTTTGTCATCAACATTTTTTCTATACTGGGCTCCTTTTTTTTTTTTTTTTTTTTTGACATAGTAAAGTCTCTCGAAGCCTTACATCCAGTCCTCCCTCACTTCTTAGATCCCTTCAGTTACCACCCTGTCTCTAACTTCTCCTTCCCAATCAAGCAGTTGAGTCATCCTGGTTTTGTTAATTTCCCTCAAGATTAGGTCCTAGATCCTCTCTCAGCTCAGTCTGTTTGGCATTTCTGAACCAAAGTCTGTTCCCTGTGCCCTCCTAGGTGGACTGAGAACCTTACTCCTCGATATTGGTGCCTCAGAAGCATGAGTGCAGCCACAATGGAATTCTCAAGTTGGCTCAGATTTCAGTGTGTGGGGAGGGATCGTGTTTTATCCAGGTTTCTGTCTAGAGTCTGGTGCCTGGCTCCGAGTGGGAACTTGACCTATCTTTCCTGAACCACTTGAATAAAGAAAATGAAATAAATTTCACTGTTAAAGCTAGAAGGTAGTATCCATCTGTAATTTGATTGATTCCAGATGTGGTCTGCATGCATATTTTCTAGAACATCTCTTTGGTAAAGCAAGGCAAAGTGATATTCTTAATCTCATTTAGGAATGTTTTGACCTATTCTTTTCTATGAGGATTGATTTAAGTGTGTACCTGACTTTTTCAAAAAGCACCGTTTCTACTCAGAATACTGTGATTATTATTCTAAAGTTTGGTCTCTACCTCTAATTTCAAAATAGACTTAATTCTGATATATCCTGACTTGCTACTTCTCTCATCCTAGTCATTTTGTCATTTAAACTGGTGCAAATAGTCCATCAGGTCTAGAACAAGAGAACAATGACACAAAAAATGGAAATCTATACTATGAATAGGTCCTGTATCAACCCTTTCTGATTAATTCTCCCTTTCTTCTCAACGTCCCACTCATCCTGACTGAATCAATCAAAAAGCTATTACTTTCATACTTGGAAGTGTTGGTTTCAAAATCAATAAAAACACAGTTCATTTTTAATATGCAATATATTACAAAAATGAAAATTCCCATTTACTTGAGGTAGAAAGTTTAAAAAAAAATGTATGGTTGTTAGAAAACTTGTTGGCTGCATATATACATGTATATGTGCATATATATTTGTAATTCTTCATTACAGTCTTTATATTTTATTTTACTAAAGATTTTCATCACTATTAACTTTTTGTACATATATATGTGGATGCATGATATATATTTGAAGAGAAAACAATGGATTGCTTCATGGTGAATTTCTGCTCAAGTCTTATGCATCTGAATTGTAGGCACTGAATAAATCAGCATCTTCTATAAAGCTCTAGCTGCAGTGGATAATTCTACATTACAAAACTTACATGAGCCATTCAAAGACACCTCTAGCAAAAAATGTGTTAAGTTCTTAATGGGGACATTAAAAGCAGCTAGTTGCATAACTAATAATCATATTATTTATTAATAGGGAATAAATAGAAGCTCTGGTTACTATTTGAGAATAATTAATTGTATTGTACATCTGTATTCAGGAATGTCTATTTTCTGATATGCTTCAATTGCCGTTCATCTGTATGTCTGTAATAATTATGCATGTTTGTAATATTGAACTAGAGACCATGATTTCAGTCAATTTCTGAGTAAGATTCTTTCGTTCTCTTTGATTTGTTTCATTTGAAAACGTGCAATCTGGTATGAGATGATATAATCATATATAAAACTTGCTTAACAGAATACTTTAATATCAGATTATGTCAGTAAAATGAGTGCTATAGTATGTAATGAAAGGTATTATTTTGCTATTTATTATATTTATTATTGTGTCACTACAGCCTTTTTTACTGCCCATCCATGAACTTTCTGTATTCTTTCTTTGAATGTAATCAAATGGTCATGGAAGAAAAGTTTCTAGATCATCGGAAGTTGACAGTTTTCAATGTGGTGTGTGTGCTTAGTCTAAGATAGAGTTGAGTTTGGTATATGGGTGATGGATGAAGTTTTACTGAGTAATGGATAACTCCTCATTCTGATAATGGCATTTCATCTATCAACTACTTTTTATATGGTTGATCACAAGATGTTGCTGACTCAAATTTTGTGGATTACCTGAGGTGAAAGTGATACCTGTTTGAAGTTTCAAGAATACAAAATTTCCCCTCTTGGGAGTAGGATGGATTATATTATCTGTTGAGATGCTTTTCCATGTGAGTTCTTTACTGTCAACTTTCTTGTTCTCTCAACCATATCTCTTCTGTATTAGCTGAAATAGAACCTTATGTTGTTAAATGATTTTTCCATATCGTGGAAAATTCATGTCTCCGAATCTACATTCCTTCCTACAAGTTACAAATGGGAAATAACTTCTTTTAAGAAGATGAGGTGGATTTCTGGTCCTCTGTGCCAGGGTAAGCTCTCTATAGCCCATCCTTCACATTGATTGCAACTGAAAACTTGAAAAACTACATAAAACAACTAATTGAGGTCTCTGAAAAGTAAACAAAAGTGGGAGGATTATGAAATATCGTCAAAATTTAGGGAGGCAACCTGCACTGGTACAAGTTTCCTGTTGTTTTTCTGTCAATCAAAAAAGAGAATAAAACAAAATCAACAACCACAAAACAATCCAGGAAAATAGATATTATGAGAAACAGGAAAAAAACAAGAAACAGAGTTAGAACCCTAAAGTTAGAATTATCAGAAAAAGAATATCAAAGAAGAGATTTTTAGTATCTTAACCAAATTTTAAAAGGGAATAAAAACATAAGCCAGAAAAAATGGTGTAAAAATAAACTGATTAATTTATTTGTTCGCATTTGCCTTGTTTGTATTTAGCAACTCTTTTTAAAGACACTTTTGGATCTCTTTCTTTAAAGGGATATTTCTTGTATCTATCATAAAATTGAGTACTGCTTTCTAATTCATATTATTCGAATTTTTAAAAGTAAATGATCATTTATTTTTGTTGACAGGACAGATATATTTTTATAGTCATTATGTTTAAAATTTTACCTGTATTTAAATTTCTTCCCATTTCTTTATACAACATCTAATGGCTCCATACTGTGAGTGGCAATAAAATTAGACTAGGTGCTATTTCTAATTTCTCTACTCCTCCTGTGCTATTCAGTTTTTGTAATTGGGCATTTATTAATATTTGCCTTGTAATTTTAATATGTTTATATTATTGTAGGTGAATTGTGAGCCTTAAAAATATTCTGTTACTCTCAGCTGTAACATATGAGACTACCAGGGAGCTAATTCTGCTTTCTACATCTTGTACTCACTCCCTCCTCTTAATTTTTATGGTTGGGTTTTGTACATTGTCAGAACTGTCAATAGAAATGTGTTTTCACATTTTCCACGCCATTTTCACCTTAAATCTACAGCTGAATGTATTGGATGCTCACTGCTAGTTTTAATGATAGTAGTTCTCCTAATCAGCACTGGGTTGACTGAAGTTTGACCTCTAGTAAATTTCTCAAAAAGACTTTACTTGCCTGAATTTGTGGGTGTTCCTAACTGTCGACTTTATAGTTGATGGATATCTTGGGAGGATAAAGATAAAGCCACTGGCTTCATTCTCTTCTCAATTACTTTGTAGATATTGCCTCCCATATTCTGGTGTCAACTTGTTGCTGTGGAAAACTCTGATTCCCCATTGGTTTTCCTTTCTTAAGAAACGTTTTGACCTTTGTACTTAACCTTCCAAATAATGCTTTCTTAATCATTAAAGTTCAATTATTATACAAGGATTTATCTTGGATTTGAGCCTTTTGATAACATAAATATATATAATATGGATAAGTATACCTGTATGGTTTACCTTGGCCCAACATAATGTATATTTTTTCTAATTCTGTTTTATTTCCTATATTTCTGTTTCTTTAGAGAGAGGAGAGGGTTTATTCAATATTTTGTTTTCTTCTCTCATTTCTCCTCTTTATGATTCTTACTTTCTTTGTGGACAAATCTTTCTTGTTTTCTTTGTATTAGTCTCTTCTAAAATGATTTCTACTTTTAATCCAATTTCTTTCATGAATCCAGCCAGTTTCAATTTCACTCTCTGGCCATCTCTTCCCCTAGAACTTGTATGTCATCTCATGGTCCCTTTATGTGTTTTAAGTTGTTAAAATTTACGTTGTCCTGTACAAGTGTCCATTACATTTTTCTTCTGTTGCATTACAGCGTTTCTGATGATTAAAAGAGTTGATGTGTTCCTTCTCATCTTTGTTCTTATAGTATCTTTTATGGAAGCTAAGCAAAGTCCTTTAGTGTTTCTCATATGGGAATATTGAATTTTCTTGACTAGCTCACAACAGGAGTTTCTTGTAGGAAGTGGGAAAGAGGTTATAGAATTGTGCAAGCATTGTAGCTCAAGGGACCTCTCATAATTTTCTATAATGATAAACTATTGCCTCACGGTTTGAGATATTATAGGTCCACGGCTGTTTTAGTTTCCAGAACCCAAACTGGTTTGGGACACTTTCCATCTGTAGGCTTATTCTCTCCTGTTTCCCACTGCCCTGCTGCAAGTAAACAACGCTTGCCTTCCAGAATATTCATTCAGTGTTAGAAGTTATATTCTGTAGGTGTTTTCCGAGGTTTTCCACCCCTGAGTTCCACTGAACATTGTTCAGTATTCTCTCTCCACTTCCCTGAGGACTCGGTCCTAGTAGTTCTTAATTCTGCTCTAGCATTTCTGTCTCTGGCTGGGGCTTCTGCTCTGGGTTCACATACTTGCTTGTGGATTTCTAGTGATCTACCACCATTAGCTGCTCCTGTCCTCTCAATTCTTTCTTCTACTGAAGCTTCACTTCCCTTGGGTACTTCTTACTCAGTTCAGTACGGTTTGTGACAACATGTTGTATGATTTGGAGTTAGAGGGTCTTTCTTTGTTTTATGCACTTTCTGAAAATAAAGTTTATAGTTTTTATTTTTGTTTTGTTTGTTTTCTCTCTTCTTGTTTCTAGGAGAAGTGAGACGACTCAGCTGCTGCTGTTGAAGTGTACAAATCTTTGCACATGTTTAAATGATAGAAATGTAATATTGAAACTTACCATTGCTCCGTATGCTTCTACGTCTACGAGTTTTATGAAAATTTAGTTTATCTGTTTTAGGTTTTATTTTTTAATATAGTTATATATAAAATTTTTTAAAAATTTAGAAAAACAATTCCAAAAAATAATCAGTTAAAAGTAACCTACATTCTTTTGCAAGGAAGTATAGAGGCCCAGTATTTTCAGAAGATTTTATTTTTTTTTTTGGTCCTCATTTCTGAGTACTTCCCTGTGTTATACGCTTGACTTTATTACCTGCATAAGTGCAAAATTATCCCGAGCCCCTCAGGTTACCTGTTAACGTGGCAGCCTTGATAAATCTAGTGAATGGACAGCAGATGTCACTGTTGGATGAAATGAGCCATTCTGCTAATCCCACCCTCTGTCATCTGAAAGTACCTCTCTCTCTAGGGTCCAAATCCTGGGGTTTATTATAAAGAGAGAAAAAGAATTAAACTGAGAACCTGAGTCAGTTTCATAACTTGGCCTGGCACCTTAGGGCATGGGATGTAAGCCAGCTCTGCAATTAACTGAACTTTTTCATTGGAAACGAAAGCATACTTTTTAAGAGTTTACTCTGCATGGTGGAAAATGACTTGTGATGTTAGGATTCTGAATTCTTGTGTCTTACTTTGTGCGATTGTTTCCCATTTTCTTCAACACATACCTGCAGATTTGTAGCAGCATTCCATCTGTTCACACGGTGCTTTTAAAACGGATGTGACATTGGGAATCGTGGCACACAGCAGAGCCATTTAGTATTAAAGTGTAGTATTGAGCACAGAGTGCTTTATTTTAGTATATCCATCTCCTAAAGTTCACCTCCTAATATCTTTTAGTGTGCATTGTTATCTTTTGCAGGTGCCCATATTTCAGTCCTTATTCACATTGAGGATTCAAAGCTGGATGCGTTCATTTTCCAGATAGCTTTTATTCTTTGTAAGAATAAAGAAAATAACAGCATTTCCCGAAGGTTTCTAAGATATTTAGGCTCTTACTTGTGTCTATTATCTTGCTATGTCGACCTGCTGACTTTTTGAGTGATTTCTCACTTTCTGGGTCAGAAATTCTTCTGGGTTACACCTTATGTCCAACTAGTGTACTGTTTGTTACTAATTAATTAAGTTCAACTTTGGTTTTTAATTTTAAACTTCATAATTTATTGCTACTCAACTATTTTAATTTTCTTTCACAATCCTTTTATGGAAGAAACGCCAATCAAAGTAGCATGACATTTTAATCTTAATTTCATCAGCTCCTAATTGGCAAGCTTATATAATTCTTGCTGCCTGATGTGCCGGTAGAGTGGTTGAGAGTGACTAAGAAAAGGTGGCATTTAAGACACATTCTGTCTTTGGGAAACCCTGCAGTTAAAATTATTGAGTGGATTTCTGTCACTATTTGTTTTGATCCTAATTCTACATGGTAATTTTGGTACTTGGGGATGGGATAGGGGAGGAGAGAGTCTTTTTTTTCTCCTGCCAGCAGTGAGCACAATACTTGACCAAGAGTAGAAACCCAGTGGTTGTTCAATTAATGAAAGAATGATTGAGGCTATCTTAAATACTTATCATGCTTATTACTGGCACTAATAATTTGAGGTTAATAACATGAAACACACAAAAATAGAAGAAAAAAGTGATATTGATTAATTGAGATATTAGGATAGAGATTTATACATTCATCATTAAATCAATTTCTATTGAGCACCTACTGTGTGCTAGGCATTATTCAGGGTTCCTCTGTTGTGAAACTCACAATCTAATTTGGGAAAGGATCTAGTAAATATTTTTGTGGTTTTGTTTGAAAATAAAAAAGCAATCAACTAAAGTATTTCTCCAAAAAAGATCACTTTAAAAAATATTAAAAATACCCCAGAAATTCATGAAATGTGTGTTGAGACCAAATCAATATAACTTTAACAATATAATCATTTATTCAACTTCACAATTCGTCTGGTGGTTAGGTTTTGGCAGACATGATGTGGTAGGTATTAAACTTAAATCCATATTGTAACAGACTGTGTTACAACTTATGTTCTAACTTATGTTCAAATACCAGCAACTGAAATGCTGCAAAGTCAAAGTGAATTCTCCACGCAATGGCACAAATGCAATTTTAGCATGCCTTGTTGGTATACATGTCAGTTTGGTTATGTTTTTTTCCTTTTTCTACACAATTATTACCATCTAAGAGAGACATATGTTGTGTCAATGGTACAGCTTATTAAGGTGTTTAAGGAGGAAATATTAAGAATGTGCACCAGATGGTGTTTAGCTCCATAAGAGCGCAGATGATTACCAGGTAGTTGCTACTGTCTTTTCTCCTTGATATTCATATATAACTCATAGCACTGTGGAAACAACATTTTAAAAATACCAGTGTATTATCTTTGAAGAGTTCTATGTAGGTTATGGCACATTTGTTTGGTGTTAACTGACTACATTATCTCCAACTGTAAAATAATCCATTTAGGGTAGAAGGAAAAGACACCTATCCCCATGTGTTTCCAGAATTCTAATTAGAAAAAAACCTGATGCCACCTCCCGATTTAACTTGGGCCCCCATTCATGTGTGTGCACACAATCAAACTATGCATATTACAACTATTGTACTGTTAATTCACAACTATATTATTCAACAGTAAAGGAGGAAAAAGAGAAATGCAAAAATCTAAAATATAAAATCTACTTCAAAAAGTGACATGCAGGAAAGCCTGGTAAATGAGTTGTTAAAAAAGAAAGAAAGAAAGAAAGAAAAGACTATGGGCTATGCTGAATGGTTTAGGAGGGAGATCCATATAAGGAAAACTACCTGAAAAGACGCTAAGGGTAGTGGCGGGCCGTAGCATGTGGTAGGAGAAATTAACATGGAAGAAAATCAATAATACCTCCATTATGTGACGGTAGCCAGCCAAAAAATAATAGAAAGCAAGTAAAATGTTTAGCATAACCACTTAAACTACTAAATTAGGTTTGTGAAAATGGGAAAGCCAGATGCCTTAAGGCCAACTGCAGGTACGAAAGCAACAAATCAGGTCAACCTAATGATATTTTTAATGTAAAATGAATGTAGCTGCAATTGTAAGCAGTATATGTTCTTTTTATTTTTTTTTAATCATTCTATGATAAGCATGTGCATTCTTGGCTGTACTAGATTCCCAAGTCATTGTCAATCTTTCAGTTTGCCTTCAGATAACAGGAATCCTTTGGTTCACCCTGTGGAGAATCTGGTACCTTGTAATGTGGAGCGAGCTAGGGGTTCAGCCTTTGTTTAAATCACTTGCTGAGGTAGAGTCACCATCAACTGAAAATATACAACTGCTTAATCTGTAAGCACTCATGTGAACAGCCTACCTAGAGAGAAATGAAAAAAAAAACTTGGTCCTATAGCAGGTTCAGAGTTGGGCCCCATTAATTTCACTGAAGTTGGGATCAGCTGATTCTGTAACTTTTCACGGAAACACTCTCTTGTGTGATTTGCCACCACAACTTTCATACCCTATTTTTCATCACGCAAGTAACAGAACTGTTCTCTTGTTACTGAAACTGCCAATTTTTTCCATGGATTAATATCCCTACCCTGCTATTCCTTCAGCCGGGAATGAAATTCTCAGCTTTTTTTTTACTCCAGCTAATGCAAGCTTGAGTTTGTCTCCAAACCAGCTGACCCACCTCCAAAAAGTAGTTTGCAAATTCCAAAGAAAACACCTGCTGCTCCATTGTCTGTGCTCTCAAAGCACTCGGTTCAGAATGTGAGTAACTGGATTCCACTCCTCCAAATTACTCAGTTGTGTGACCTTGAACAAGTCACTAATATCTTTAAGCCTCATTCTCTCTTCTATAAAATTAGAATAAGAATGGGAAACTCACAGGGCTTTACAAGGGTAAAATGAGATGATGTTTGTTAAGTACCCAGTGTAGTATCTGTATCCATAAGATGCTGTACCCTCTATGTTTTATGGTACTGATGCCAGTGAATACTTTTGGTAGTTGCTATATGCCAAACGTTCCTCTCAGTGGTTTTTATGTGTTATAACTCATTTAATGGTTACTGTTGTTATCTCTATTTAAAAAATGTACACTGAAGCACAGAGTGTATTTAAAACTTGCCCAAGGTCACATGTTAGAAAACAGCAGAGAGAGAATTTGACCCAAGGGATTTGGCTCCAAAGCTACAGTTGCATTGCTCTCTGCTGCTCCTCCCACTGTTATGACAATTCCCGCTCTGCTTTGGTGCTTATCAGATTGCTTTATATTTTATTAATTTATGTGTATTGCTCTACAACTAGTTTAAGAGCTGCTTGAGGGTGATTTATTTATCTTTTCTGGCCATCTAGCATGCCTGGACCATAGTAAAATCTCATTAAATATTTACTGGAGGGCTTTCCTGGTGGTGCAGTGGTTGAGAGTCCGCCTGCCGTTGCAGGGGACACGGGTTCGTGCCCCGGTCCGGGAAGATCCCACATGCCGCGGAGCGGCTGGGCCCGTGAGCCATGGCCGCTGAGCCTGCGCTCCACAACGGGAGAGGCCACAACAGTGAGAGGCCCATGTACTGCAAAAAAAAAAAAAAAAAAAAAAAAAAAAAAATTTACTGGAAAATGAATTAACAAAGCCCAATAAACATGAGAAAATTTTAAAAGTTATAAATGACCTAGAAGATCCTTTTTTACAGCTCTGTACTGATCTCCATTACTCTCTAGATGTGTTGTATATTGTGAATAGATACATTTCAAGAATTACTAAAATTGACACACTGTGTGTAAACATATATATGTAAAGGTATAAATGTATGTATATATAGAGAAAGAGAGAGAGAAAGTCTTGTTCTTTTGATTGAAAATTCTCAGTAGAAAATACCAACAACTAATCTTCCCTGTTAAAGTATGTCGGTGTTTTTATTCCCTTAAGCTCAATCAGTTTACTTGATTTTAGCACGTCTGAAAGTTGTGTCAGAAGAAACAAGTTTTCTGAATACCTAAATCAGATTTTGGTGACATTTTTAAAGCATTAATGACAGACAAGCAGAGGATTCTTTCAGGTATTAATTTCTGCCAATTAACCACATGTTTACAAACATTATGGCTATTTTTAAAATAAGGGCCATATGGTTGACTACAGTAGACTTAAGGGGTAAAATTAAGAGGTGAATTTAGGCTCCTTCTCTTACAGTTTTCAAATGCTGTGATGAGAGTTGCACTAACCAAATAAACAAATGAGAATTTTTCTAGTGTCTGTGGCATATTCTCTAGCATATCCCCAAAGTACTAAAGGAAAATATAAATAATAGTTAATAGTGAAACATAATTAGTTTGGGTCTAAAAACATATTTTGCTCAATGATTTGGGCCATGTCTCATTGACTCTACATTTCATTTATCTAATTAGAAATCTATGGTATAAAATATGTTTATTACTTCTACCAAGGAAGATTTATATATAAAATCTTTCCTTTATGAAACTGAGTGCTGGACGATGAATGAGGAGAAATTGTTTTGCTTGAGTAAGAGAGCTTTTCCTCATTAAAAATCAGGACTAAATGAATTATCTGATTTAAATAAGTTTAGGTATAATGTAGGCAATTGTGCAATTGAAAATAATAAATACTTTTGAATATCTACTCTGTTGCATCTGTCTACTGGGTATTACCAACATGGAAATTAATCTTATTATATTATTATTCATTTTAATGATAGCTATCATTTCATGATCATCATATCCATCAAAAGTGGAATAGGAAAATAAATTATGGAATATTTATAATCATATTCATAAACATTATACAGCAATGAGAAAAAATAACTATTGCTTTACACAGTATAGGTGAATCTTACTAACATAATTTTGAACCAGAGAAGCCAAGCAGAAAGAAACATTATTTGTGGTTCCACAAAAGTTTAAGGCAGATAAAATTAAGAGAAGTCAGGATAGTGTTTTTAACTGTGGAGGAAGGGAGTTAGTGTTGAGACGGGAGGCATTATGGGGGCTTCTGATTTGCTGGTGATGTTCTATTTTTTGATCTGGTTGGAAGTGAGTCAAGTGTGTTTACTTTGTGAATATTCATTTAGCTGTAACTTTCTATAAGTATACAAGTCAGTCAACTTTCAACATCAAAGACAAGTAAAAGTAGTAAGTGAATCAGAAAAGGGATGACCGTAGGAAACTATGGAGAATGTAATTAATATGTTCAAATTCAGTTGAGAATTAAGTTTAGATGGGCATTAAGAAACAGTTATGAAATTTCTTAATTAGAAGGTCATTGGTGACTCTCATAAGAGCACTTTCTATGGAATGGTAGGGGATGAAATCAGATGGCAGTGTGCTGAAGAATGGATGGGGGAGTTGTCAGTGTTAGGGAATGACTTCTTTTTGAAATTTCAAGATCTTTTTACAAGGCATAAAGAACTGTGTTGGAGAGACCCGAGAGATTTTTTTGTTTTTGTTTTGATTTTTGTTTTAAAATCTTGTTCTCTTCTTCTGCTAGCATTTTATTTAAATCATTAGAGAAATATATAACTTTTTCCTGATTTAAATACAATCTCAAAAAATGGTTTTTTTGCTATCTAGCGTAGGCTGTGTGAGCTCTAGAGTAGTTTGGCCATTAAAAATAGAATGCTTTTATATGTTTTTTGGCATTTATCTAATAGACTTAATTACTAAAAGCTGAGGGAGGAATTTTTGTATATCTTAGTAGCAGTTTAATGTACCTATCTATGCCCACCCATGACTTCAAACATACATTTGTAATCTTCCGTTATGACTCAGCCAGTGCAAATAAAGTGTGCTCACAGTAGCTGTACCTGTAGCTACAGCCAATGCTTAATTGACATTCCTCATTGTGAAAAAAATAAGGTGGACTCTTGAATCATGATGGGAGCTGTCTATTAACCATTGGCTGTAGCTACGGAAAGCAGGTTTAGGAATGATTCTACTGATGATGAAATCATTATATACAGGAGAGATTATATAATGATGACCTTTGAATCAATTCAGCCCACTGATGAGTTTCATTTGCCACATTCCTTAGTTATTGTTTGTAGCTATTATTTTTAAATGCCATAAGGCAGTACCTGTGCTCTCTAGATTGCCACAATCTTGGTGCTTTACTATTTCTGCCTTCTAGCGTAGAAGTGTAATACAGTGAATAAAAACATGGGCTCTGGAGCCAGGCCACCTGGGTTTGAATCCCAGTTTCATCACTTCCTATGTGAGCTTGAACAGTTACTTAATATTTCCGTACCTCTGGTTTCTCTTCTTCAAGCTGGGAATAGTATAATTTTGTGCTTCTTAGGTATCGGAATAAAGTCTAAAATTATAGAGCTAGATTGGGCTTAGAACTGGAGTGATATGATGATATAAGGACCCTAATTCCTTGCTGCCTGGATCGGTTGAGCCATTGCAGCCAATCTAGAAAGCAAGGTGGCAGAACTTAATCTATTTACGTATGCGTACATGCTTTAACTTCAATTTTATGCTCCTGTGTATACCTAACGGAAAGAAATTTTAACATAAGTACATGAGGAAACATGTAGCAGGGCATTTATTGGAACATTTGGAACAAAGGGAACAATTGGAACAAGAACTTGAACATTTGTTTTGTGAAGCAGCAGTAGGGGGCAACCTAGATATCTATCGCAGGGGGAGTGGACAGGCAAAATGTAGCAGATACACATCAGGGAGTACTTTGCAGCAGTTGGACACAATAAATTAAATGCATGCCTAGCAGAACAGGTGGAATTTAAAGGTCTAAGGCAGACTGAGAAAAGTTAGAGACAGAATGAATTCTAGAGCATAACATCATTTACATGAATGAAAAATACATGTACCAAAATACACGTTTTGCAAATCACCCCCCGAAAAGATATAGATTAAACACATTAGAATCTTAACTCTAAAGGGGGAGACAGAAAGGAATGGCAGTGGAGATATAAGGAAAAATAGGAATAAATGAAAAAAACACAGAGCATAATGTTGATATGTCGTGATCTGAGGATTCTGAGCTCATTCCTCTACACCTGAAATCCAACAATGAAATTAGGTGAAATATGGATCATATAGTACTTTCCTGATAAAAAATGTGGTGAGGATTAAATGAGTTACCACTTAAACACTTCTAATACTGCCTGGCACATAAATGCTCAGTAATGTTTGCTATTCACTCACATATGTAACTGGCTAAGGTCCAGAAGGCATATTAGTTGTGAAGCCAGGTGTAAAAGAGTGATCATTTGGAAAAAGTATTATAATTTAAATTGCTTATTTGTTTTACCATGATGACAAAAAAGAGTTAATGATTAGATATTTATAACATTTCTATTTCTTCTTACACCCTCTTTTCACCAGTTCCTCTCTCCCTTATAGATACTCACATGTAATAAGAATTTCAGAAACTCACATGTAGTCATATCAGGTGCATTGCAAGAAGAAAAAGACATATTTGCTTAGAGCATAAGGGATTTTAGCCAACGTAAATGAATCAGAAGGTTTTAATTCACAAGGGTTCAAATTCATTTAGGCCTGTCATATCCTACAAAGGAAAATCATCAACCAGAAAGAGGCAGTCAGGCATGATATTAAACAGCTGAACGTGTCAAAATAATCTCTCTGTCGTTATGGAGTCCCATTCAGTACATCCAAGCTTGAGCTCTTGCCATTGTGAGAGATTTTCTCCCTTCTTGATAAATTAGTCTGTTTCTTTTTTTCTAATATAATTATCTTGAAGTTTTCTCTGGAATGCAAATTTAAACTGAATAAGTCCACTGCATTATAATTCTTGGAGTATTTGATTAAAATATTAAATAACTTTAATTTGTAAAGTGGGTTTCCATATGGCGGGAGAAATGCTATTTTTTGTGGTTTATTGTAGAGTACAAGGTAGAATTGGATGTACTTCCTAAAGAAGGATAGTGTTCTTCCTAACTGCCTGAACATCTAAGTAGGAATAATTTCACAGCTACAAATAATTACACATCATAGAGATGTGAAAGCCAGTGTTTTGTTTTGTTTTGTTTTGTTTTTGTTTTTGTTTGCGGTACACGGGCCTCTCACTGTTGTGGCCTCTCCCGTTGTGGAGCACAGGCTCCAGACGCGCAGGCTCAGCGGCCATGGCTCACAGGCCCAGCCGCTCCGCGGCATGTGCGATCTTCCCGGACCGGAGCACGAACCCGTGTCCTCTGCATCGGCAGGCGGACTCTCAACCACTGCGCCACCAGGGAAGCCCAAGCCAGTGGTTTTTTAAGCTCAGTGGTATGTTTCTAGAAAGGTTCATTTTTAGATCATTCAGTAGCCTGACAACAGTGAGCTCAAAAATTCACTGAATTATTAATAAAGAATGAGTTACTTTAATGTTTCCATTTAGAGTTGGTGAGGTAGGCAGAGCAAAATAATAATAAACGTTTGTTGTGTAATAAAAAACGTATCTTTGGAGTAGTATATGATCAGAAAAGAGATTCATTGTCAGTTTTCACAGGGCATTGTTTTATCAAGAGACTTGGAAGTATTTTGTTTTATTTCAGCAAATTAAGAGAAAGACAACCTAACAAATTGCTTCTTAGCAAAGTTTTTTAGTCTGAATACTAAACGCAAGATTTGTAGGTAGTCATTGAGATAGGTTCATGTATATCCACTTTTGAATTATCTTTATTTGTAGGATATATTTGCACCAAAATATTTCATTGCAAGTTGGATATGTTTATTCTTTGTTATTTATTCTTATTTGATGAATCAAAAGTAATCAATAGTCTAATATCCCACTAACTCTTGCAGCCAAAAGTTTAGTTGATAACGGTGTGTTCATGCATTAGTCATTAGCTAAACAATTATGGAAGTCATAAAAGGCTTAATGAATTTAAAAACTGATAGCAATATTTTAGAACAGGAAAAAAAGAGGAACAATGCATCTCTGCAGAAATGCATTGGTTACTGCCGAGAGTTTAGATAAGAACAAAATATTGAATGACTAACATGTTATAAAAGCTTGAAATTAAATCTTTGAATAAAACCCACGATTTCCCATATGCTAAAGTAACATACTTGCTTTTCATTTTTACCTTGGTTATTTTTGTACTTTAAAATCATTCATATTTTTCATATTATAAAAGTAAAATATGCTCATTTAGAATAAATTTGAAACTGTCAAAATTATCAAGGAAAATATTAAAATAACCCATAATCTTTTAAAATGGTTATTTTTTATATTTACTTTTCCAGTCTTTTTTCCGTGTCTGTATTTTAAAGATTAACTTAGAATCATTTGCTATTTCCAATTATATATTTCATGAAGGATTTCTAAAGTAGAAATGTTTTTAAACATAACACTTTCATGACTACATATTACTCTGTTGTGTGCATGTTCCATTATTTGACCATTAACAATAAATATTTAGATTGGCTTTAATTTTGTACACACTTTCCTAAGAAAAATTATAGAATGGAAATTTCTGGAATAAAGGACATACTTTTTAAAGTATCTTAATATTATTAGCACATTGTTTCACCTAAAGCTTGTAAATTTGCAACTCCCTCAGCCATACTAAGTGCCTCTTTCATCACATCCTTGCCAACATCATTTTACTTTTTTTGTTTTCATTTTCGTTTCTGTAATTCCTATTGAAATTCATTATTTTTGTCAAATGTTTATCTGTTATAATTGTTCTTTTTCTAAATTTCTTATCATAATTGTGGACTCTATATTCTTTGGAGGCTTTATGCTTCTCTTATAATCAATTTGAATGAATTCCCTGTATTAATGATATTAATATTTTGTTCATTGTATTTGTAGAATACATATTTTTAATCTTTTTACCTTTTATTTTTTAACAGTGTTTTTCATCTTTATAAATTATTATTTATATATAAGGATGTTTTTAAGTTAGTCTGGATTGCTTGTACTCTTAGAAAATCTTTTCTCTTTCCCAAATTAGAATTATATTCACTTATGTGGTTTTTTCCCTCCACTTTAAAGGTTTCTATTTTTACATTTAATCCTTTAATTTTTCTAGATATAATTGTGGTATATAGTGTGAGATAAAATACCTACGATTTCCCTCCAAATATGTGTTGTATTGTCTGAGTATTACTTTTTTACCCACAGATTTCAAGTTTAATATAAATATATATGAAATTTAATATGAATATAGGTTCTTTATAGACTATATTTTTAAATAATCTTTCTAAATATTCTTTTAACCATAATACCATCCTGGTGGCATGTGCCTTAATGTATTGTTGCGCCAGTTCCCATCATCAGCACTACTTTTCGTTATTTTTCACTTTCTTTTCCTTGTCCGTCTCCTCTTTCCTTCTTCCTCAAACTCTCTCTTCCTGTTCCACCTTCTTTCTTCCCTCATTTTCTTTCTCCTCCTCTTCCTATTTCCCTTTATCTCCTCCTTCTTCTCTTTCTCTACTTTAAGGTCTTAGCTTCTGCTTGCCAGTCTTTAATTTTCTAAGTAGCATGCAGGTCTGACATTATCTCCTTTAAAAATATGCAAATAGGGCTTCCCTGGTGGTGCAGTGGTTGAGAGTCTGCCGGCCGATGCAGGGGACACGGGTTTGTGCCCCGGTCCGGGAAGATCCCACATGCCGCAGAGCGGCTGGGCCTGTGAGCCATGGCCTCTGAGCCAGTGCATCCGGAGCCTGTGCTCCGCAATGGGAGAGGCCACAACACTGAGAGGCCCGCGTATCGCAAAAAAAAAAAAAAAAAAAAAGTAAATAAACATGCTATGTTTCTAAGGAGCATGAAAGCAAATATGAGATTTCTTTAGAATATCCCCATATATTATACTGTCTTCCTACCTCATCACTTCATGCACATGTAAGGACATGTGAGTGGAAATCAGTGTTTCACAATGAAAACTGTACTAACAATTTTTTCAACTTGGAAAAAAAAGGATGAAAAGTCTCATAATTAAACAGTTGAGAAAATGCCCTTTGCAGACGGATACTCCTTATTTTCTAGCTCAATGTCTGTTTTACAGCTGCCCAGCAGTTAAAAAAAATCCCACCTTCAATAGCAGTGCACATCATGTTCTGATAATTGCTATTTTTTTCCAAATCACATTACTAGATATCAGCTGTGCTCTGAACTTTCATTTAATTATTCATTTATTCACTCATCATGCAAATATTTATTGAATGCCTTCCATGTACCTAGGATATAGGCCCCACTTTCACTGGGTGATATTTGAGTAGAGGTGGGATGGGGTGAGGCTAGACCAGTCATGTGTAACAGATACATGCTTAAGATCAGTACCAGTTGTAGTGAGCATTGTGGTAAAAATAACAAAGGCAAATATGTGAGAAAGAGAGTCATTGGGTGAGGCTACTTTAGATGAGGTAATGAGGGAACACCTTGCTAGTTGGCATTTGACTTGTGACCATGTGACTTATAGGGAGACACCAAATTTCCCCAAAGCAGAGATGGAACATAGGGAGCTAGAGGCTACTCAGCCCAGCGTGTCCACCATGGAAGGGAGTTTGGTTTTATTCTGAATGCATTATGAAGTCACTGCAGGATTTTAAGAGAAGGACAGACATTATTTAAGTTTGAAAAAATTCATCTCCCAGTTCTGTGGAAAATGGATAATATAGGGAGGAGTCAGATGACTGATTCAGTGATACAGTAATCCAGGTGTGCGTCAATGACCTTTGATTCAATTCAACAGATTTTGATGAAGACTCATTTCTGTGAGTACTATGTTTAGTTTAATGTTTTCTTGTATTGGATAATGCATGATAAACCTCTCCAAACTTTATGAGGAATTCATGTGTCTCAGCCATTGAGAGGTTTAGGCATGATCATAATTCTGTAGCCCTTTAGTAGGAACCTGGTTGAAACGTGTATCAGACCAAAGACCCTGCATTCAGGACTCTCTTTCCTCGTAAACCTGTCCTTTATGTCTATAGACATTCTTACAGACACACATGTAATATGACTGCAGTAGCAGTGTTTATTATCTCTTGAAACGACAGAACCTGGATGCTTGCTGTTTGTGATTAGAAACATTTTTGCATAAAGGAATTCATAAATAGGATTATGTTAAGTGATGACAAATCACTTATACAATGCTTTCCACTTTCAGGACACATCCTTACTGTTGCTTTGAACCTTCACAATAAAGCAGTCAGGAAGCAGAGATATTACAGATTGGGAAACAATCTAAATGAGAATAGTGTAGGTACTGGGGTCCCATGTTTATTGAAGAGTAGAGCTATGATTGTAAAAACAATTTCCAAAGTTTAGTCCAAATCCCGTTCAGAAATACAACACTGTGTTTGAGAAAGAGAGAGAAAAGTATGCTTGAGGAAGAGAAAGCAAAGTACACTTTGAGAAAGAGAAAGCAAAGTACACTTGTTTAAAAGTGTAGCCTATTTATTAGAAAGAATTCTAAAATAAAAATTAGTATATATTTCTTCCCTGGTGGCGCAGTGGTTGAGAGTCCGCCTGCCGATGCAGGGGACACGGGTTCGTGCCCCAGTCTAGGAAGATCCCACGTGCTGCGGCGCGGCTGGGCCCGTGAGCCGTGGCTGCTGAGCCTGTGCGTCCGGAGCCTGTGCTCCACAACAGGAGAGGCCACAACAGTGAGAGGCCCGCGTACCTCAAAAAAAAAAAAAAAAAATTAGTCTATATGTTGTCTAGGCCTGGATCTGCCACTTAAATTAGCTAGCTATATATAATAGAAAGCTAGCTATATATAATTATATATAGCTATTTTCTATTATAGAAAATAATAGAATATAGAATATGTTCTATTATAGAATATAATAGAAAATAGAATATAATAGAAAATAGTGTCTATTTTCTAGATACTTTTCTAGATAGAAACGTATCTAGAAAATAGATACTTTATACCCAGAGGCCCCAGAATGTTTCATCTGTAAATGAAGAAGAAATGAACTTCATTCTATCATTTATTTATTCAGCTGACTCTTAATTTTGTGCTAGGTGCAGTCCTCATCACCATAAAACTAGTGACATAGGAGACAGATTGATTAAAAGGAAATGTTATTAGGATATTGAAAGACATGGGCACCAAGATGCTATAATAATATGTAGATGGGCATTTAATTTTGGCTGATTCACTCATTCATTCACAAATGTTTTGGACTGCTTTTTTGTGTTCCAAGAATTATCCCAGGTGCTGGAAATGAAAACGTGAATGTTGAAGGATTGTAAAGGGTAAGAGTTAGCTCAATGAAAATGGAGTGACAAGGGACTGCAACAGGATGTATCAGGCAGAAAAAGAAGCAACTACAAAATCAAGGTGACGGGAGGTGGGACTGGAAAAGAAGGTAGGAGTCTGTTTATGAAAGGCCCTCTCTAGCTTTGCTCAGCAGAAGATACTTAATTCTAAAATTAGGGAACTGGAGAAGTAGTTAGGAAAATGCTCAGATCTATAAGAATCATGCTGGCAGCACTGTGAATATTGGGTTAGAGGAGCCAGGACCTGAGGCAGAGGGGTAATTTACGAGACTGCTGTAGGCACTACTCACCTGTTTCTTTGATTCATTTCTTTGATAATGTGGTGATATCCAAAGAGATTGAAAATACTCATTCTCTTAAACCAATTAATTCCATTTCCAGGTATCCCACAGATATATTCTGTGTTGGGGGTTCCGTACTATTTGAAATAGTAAAACATTATTAAAACAAGCTTTTTCAGTGCTACACTAATGGTTAATTAAGTAATGAAACATCCATACTATACAGGAATAAAAATATTACATATATATGTAGTAATATTTCATATATATATATAATGAAATGTAATCATCAAAAAGCTTTGTTGAGTGAGAAGGAAGGAGCAGGGAAGTTATCTATGAGTTGATGCACCATTAGCTGAATAGCACCAGCATACAAAGACTGAATGGAATAAGAAAATCTAGGCAAGGAGACATAAAATAAGTCAACAGAAAAGAGAATTTGAGACAAACATGAAAGTGAGTTTCATGAATGCAAGAATTGATAACTGATGTTAGACTCTACAGAGACACCAATCAAGGTCGGGCTGGAAAGTATTCCATGAGACTTGGTACTAAGGAGGTCATAGGGAGCTTTGATAATTGTTCAAACAGTCTTGTGGAGTTCCTAGCTTTTCATATTTTCATCAACTTAAAGAAGAAGTGAGCTTCTGGTCAAAATATCCTTTAAGTACAAATACATCCACTACTATCACCGTATGGCATAAATATAAAATAACCCCACATCTTGGGGTTTAATATATTCATGACAATCAATCAAAGTGTGTCATCTCTTTTTGAGAATGAGGCAGATACTCTGTATTCCATCTGGAGTTGTGAGTTCCATAAGGCTTCAGTAGATTGTCACTTTGTCTTCGTAAGCCGTCTCTCTAGATGGGTGAGGGTGGCCAAAGAATCGCCTTAGTGAGAGCAAGTATCCAAGTTCATGTTTAGAGAATTGTCCTCCATCTGAGCAACATGTTTGTCAAAATAATTTCTCTGGGGTCAATTGTAGGTCCTTTTAGGTGCTCATACCTTGGTGGAGTTATTTATACTTTGTTCTAAAAGCTATATTAGAGACATGATGGTTGTACTATTTTGATTGGCTTTTTCATTCCAGATTTAGATTTTGTTATACCATATGGACAACTTAAAAACTGAACTTATGACTAAATTATTGTTGCTGTCTTCACAATCATGTTTCAGTAATAAAAGGGCATGCTGTGGACGTGAGTAATTTGACAGTCTTCAGCAGCCATCCACTTTGATGATGTTAACTTGAAGACAGTGGCTCTAGGTTAAACTTCAGAGGGTACTCTTGGCCTTAGAGCACACCATCCTAAGGACCAATTTAGGCTGCACGGCTAAGGGCACATCCACGTGGGCATCCCCCATGTGTAATATAAATATTGAGGCAGTGATTATGTTATTGTATTTTTTTTCATGAGGGGGCTGTCTTTTAATTTTAGCTCTCCTTTTCACAACTAGTCTTATCTAAGTGTTGTTTTAATTTGCATTTCCCTGATAACTAATGTGCACACTAGTCATCTAAATATCCTCTTTTGCAAAGTTCTGGTTTAAAGTTCTTTAATCTTTTTGTTCATTAAAAAGTTTGTGAGTTATTTAACAATAGCCATTTTGTGTTTATCTTTGCATTCTTGATTTCAAGTTTAATTATTTTGAGTTTGGAGACCAAGTTCTCTATGATTTTAATAATTTGAATGTTTTAAAATTTTCTTTATTGTCCAGATTATTGTCTATTTTAGTAAATGTTCAAATGTGCACTAAAAGAATGTGTATCATGCATTCATTTCCATAGTTATAAATGTGACAAATTAAGCCAAATTGGCAAATTATACATCTTATAAGTTGTCTTTATCATCACTGATTTTTTTTTTTGTCTGCCTTTTTTTTTAAGAAGGTATGTTAAAATCTTCAGGTATTTTTATATATTTGTCTGTTTTTCCATATGCTTTTATCAGTGTTTGCTTTCTATATTTTAAAGTTGTGTTATTGGTTATATACACTTTTACAGTTGCTTTCTTTCTGTTGAATTGTCCCTTTTATCATCAAAAAGAAGCCAATTTATTACTTGCAATGTTCTTTTTTTAAAAAGCTACTCTGACTGGTATGGATATAGCTACTTTCTTTTGCTTAATGTTTTCCTAGTATATTTTTATCATAGTATACTTTCATGTTTTTTGAGTTCTTATATGTGATATATGTCTATTATAATATAAACACAATATTTTTAAACAAGTGTGACAATTTTTGTGATTTGATCTATGTGTTTAGTTCACTTATATTTAAAGAAATTATTGTTAGGTTTGGTTTTAAGTCTTTCATCTTGCTATTTGTTTTTCCATCTCTTCTTTCATCCTTTATTCATCATTTCTTGACTTCTGTTGAATTAACTGAGTTGTTTTAGAATTGATTTTGTTCTTCTCAATTGGCTTTTTAGTTATTGATTTTTATTATTATTTTCATAGTTCAGCTTGATATCAACATACATTCTTGATTTATTATAGTCTATTTTAAAATTGTACTTTTACTGCTTCCCAAAGATTTCAAGAAACTTTCCACTATTTAACTTTATTTCCCTCTCCCTCTTGCCTGTTGTGCTATTTTATCATATATTTTATTTCTATATATGTTTTAAACCCTACAGGGGAAGCACAGCTTGCAATGACTAAAAAAAACACATCATATTTTTCCTTAAAAATAAATTAGTAAAGTTGTATTCTGAAAATTCTTCAGAATCACAGCCAAAAAGATGAAAAAAATACAAAGTGTCACTTTTCAGTATAGTCACAGTTGTATAGAACTCATCCTGGAAATCCTTGCAATTGTAAAGCTGAAATCTATTACCCTAGTAGTCAAGAGCTTTATAAATGTATTCTTCTACTTTATTCTTAGCCTAAGATCCAACCTATTTCCCACTTTTTTAACCTTTAAACATTTTAGGAATGCTCAACTGTAATTATTCCTTTAGACGCATTGCGCGTGTCTGCTTTTCTGCTTTTGTTTTTGTGGTTTCCTCTTCCCAGCCTTATATTTTCATCTATTTGAACCGTATGTTTACTTCAAGTCCTAACTCTCTTTCTGTTCCCTCCAGAATGCCTCACTTGACTCCTCCTTCTGGCATCTCCCTCTTGTCTAAAGTTTAAGACTAACTCTCTTACATTTTTTTCAATCACTACTTGGTATAATAGTTATTTATGCATGTATATAATCTTCCTCACTAGACATTAGTTCCTTGAGGTAAGATCCCAAATATGGTTTCTTTACATACTATCAATATCGTCTATGGCAATGCCTCATGTAGAGTGAAAACACAGTAAAAAATAATCAATTGTGATGGCACTGCCTGCAAGGTGTACTCTAGTAAAAACAATGGTGTTGCTGCAGCGTTTTTAAACCAAAGCTAAAAGACTGCTTTGTCAATGGATTCTCATGTAAATACAAAGTGACTGAAGCTGAATCCTTCAGGAAGCAATAGGGGTTGCATGCTAGTGACAATGTATCAGAGATTAATTATCAGTTGGTAAATAAATTAGATAACAATCAAGGTTACACAAAAATTACACTGTTTTAAGGATAAATGTTAGCAGGGAAGGTATAAATGAACTGATAATCAGGTGGGAAGAGATTGTGGCAAAGGCATGGATTTCCTTAAACAACTTTTATAACTAACAGAATTTTAATAGGATATTACCCCTGGTCAATAAAAATCTACTGAAAAATAATGAAATTTGCAAGGGTGATGGCTGCAATACTGCAGACACCCATGGAGCCTCAGCGGGCGGTTCTCACAGGCTTCTTACCTGCCTCTCCCACTATTTACAAACATAATTAAAATGAAAATGAATATGCTGCTTGACTGCTACTGTAACAAGGACTGTGAGAAGAATATCATTTTAGTTTGTCAGGGTGACCTTTATAAATTTCACTGTTGCTAGAAAACTCAGGCAGGTTGGACAACAGTCTCATTTCTTTAAGGAAGATTATAACCTATGACTAATTTATATTTATGACAAATGAAGATAAATAAAGGGAGATTGAGTATAATTTCCCAGCAATTGTTGACTGAAATATTCAGGAGGTGTTGGTCCATTTTGTTGTTTTGTGACCAGCAGGAATCATCCACTTTCAAGCTTTACTTCACAATACTATAAACCAGGTCAAAAAACTTTGAGGTGCATATTTTCAATCCCATTGTTATATTAGCATTTGAAAGAGAGGCAGAAGCCTTCCCATTTCAACCCAAGATCAAATTTTTTTATCTTCTAAAATAAACATTTCAAAGGCATCATGTTTTCTAATACACATAACTAAACATTTGGTTTGGAATATTATGAATGTCCTTGTATATGAGAAAGCCAGAAGGTCAAGGAGGCATAGAAAGAGAACTCAGGATTCTTGATATTAATCTATCAACAGTGTATTATTCTGGTTTGGAATTTTGGCCTTTTCCAACGATCCCTACATATGGAAGTCAGGAAGGCTCTCAGCCTGAAATCTTTGTTTTGACTTTTCAGAAAGGCCTTCAGATGCTAACTTGAAATCTGTGGACCGCACAAGATTCTAAATAGCCAGGTTATCTGACTTCTCAAACAGAAGCTCAGTAGAACCAGCAAATTGGAAGAAGAGTGCTGCCAGAGGCAGGTTTGCCAGTAGCAGACCATCTTTCAAAAACAAATCAAACCTCCTGTATTCTGGGCTAGCACAATTACTAATTATGATTTTCATTATTACGGAAAAATTAAAATATGTTCCATATGCCAGGAAAATGAAAACCTCAGACACCTAAACAGTAGTTCATTTTAGAGATACATTTCCATCAAAGGTTAAGCTCTGTTATCTGGAAAATCCATTTATGTGGGATGCGCTGATGATGCTGAAATGATGATTTCCCTCTTTGCTTAATTAGCCCTTGGTCAAAGATTCAATACTGGAGTTCTTACGAGATTTGAAGTGGTCTCACGTGTGTTATATCATTTGATATCTGCAATAACCCTAGGAGGTAGACAAGACATCCCTAGGAGGTCGAGACTTGCTTCATGTCACAAAACAGTAAGAGGAAAACCAAAGATGATATCAAGTCTCCTCTTTAATACTGATTCCTCTACCTTCTGCTGCCTCACTGCTTCCATCTGGGAGTTTGTTCCATTGGAGCCTCAAAGGCCATACCCCTTCCTATCCAGACAGTTTTAGAAAATAGTTTTTCAAGTGGGTTCTTTCAGCATTGTCATGTGTAAAGAAGTTAGGATTTGTTAGACATGTTATATAAAGTAAATTAAATGCAGCCTCTGTATTCTGTAGACTTTGGTTTCTACATCTCATGTGTGATTCCCACTAGTATATAAGATGAACATGATTGCCTTTGTTGTATAATGCAATGTTGTAATCAAAAGAAGAACTTGAATTGATACTACCTGCTTAAGGAAAACACCGATTTTTGTATAAAATATTTTCTTGGTGATTTAAAACGGTACAATCACAAGCTAAAGCATTGAGGTGTATTGGTAATGAATTGATAAATATAGCCCTTATACTATCCTACCTCATAACATAAAATTACATACATATGTATTATAAACACAATATCTGCACATGTGAATATAAATAAATGTTTAAACTTCTCTTTATCAGGAAGTAAAAAAAATCCACAATCCTCAGCCACACATCGATGTTGATAGAAGTTTAGTATGATTTCGTAGCAAATCTAAGATATGGAGAAATTAACCATCTTGTGTTACCATTCACATAGCATGGAAGACAAAAATAGAATTCATTGCTTTGGTGGAAATTCTTGCATTCAAGGGTTATGTACAAACTGAACACCTTAGAATGCCTATTATATGCTAGATACTCTGACCAGTATGTTAAATATAAAAGGCATGCCATCTATTCTTTTAGAGCTTTAAAGCATAGTAACTTGGTTCCATAAGCAAATGCTATTAATAATTATCATTAATATATACTAACATGCAATTATAATTTTGAAAGAATATCAATAATTATATTATAAGCAATATACAATCATTACGATAAATGATATGTAAATGGTGTGTTTTATTAATATGAAATTAGTAATAACATTATTAAATATACGATTATTATTAATGTAATTTAATAACACATGTATTGAATTGGGTTGACAATGGATACCAAAGAAAATGTGAAGATAAATAGAGAAAAAAGAACAAAACAAACCCAACTTCCTTTTCTTTCTTTGTGTAACACATAAAGTTATAACCTGTGCAATTCACATACGTAACTGTAGTAAGGTAATTGAAAAATACGTCAGATGTAAACATCATCTCTTTTTTCAAAGAGATGGGAAGATAATGTCAGAGTTTTCATCTAGGGTGTGATTGCATAAATAATAATCTTGGTGATTTCAGTGGTTCAGATTTAAAGAGATAAACATTTTTTTTTACATGTTTGTATGCAATATCCATTATACTACTAGGGCTGCAAGTTAAAATCTATTTGGTAGCAAAAATATTCACAATTCTTAAACTTGCATAAAGTGAGCAAAATGCCGAGAGGCAGTACTGTGTCTTTAAATGGTAGGAAATGTAAATTTGAACTCAACCCCAAGATTTCCAGGCCATGTGACAAATAGATCTCAGTTTTCTCATTGGTGAAACGGGTGGCCCTGAGAATTAGGAGTGCTAAGGTAATTAAACAGTGCAGTGCAGTTCCTGGCACACAGTAAGCACTTAATAAATGGCAACAACATGACAAAGGCATATAAAGTAGGGAGATAGATTTTTCTTTTTTCTCCTTAAGATTTATATTACCTAGTGGTATTTTCTTGTACTTAACTTTTACTATATTTAACATTTTTAAAAATATTTTTTCCTCTTATATTGAGCTCCAGAAATCAATCATCATCTAGTAGCTACTGTGCACAAGGCATTGTTCCGCAGGCTGAGATGAAGGGGAATGGACAGTGCTACCCACATTCACAGAGCTGTCAGGGCGAGGCATTTCCATTGACTGATCAGCAACTCAAATGTTTCCATGAGGGTCAATTGTTTCAATAAAATAAAAAGGTAAAAATATATGTCTTCTGCAAGTGAAAGCATAATTTAAATTTCAAATTTTCCACTTGTGGAGTTATACTCATGGATTAATAAGATATTTCCCAGTGTAGCTTACTTACCAGAATTACGATGTTCTCTTTCACTATAGCTGTGGTCGTTAAAAATGGTGGGAGAAAGTATGATTTTGTGAATGTAAATTTCACACCTAAATTGTTACCATTCATAGTAAAAGCCCTGGAGCCAGCCTGACACATTAGTCAACAACAAGGCAGTCTAATGAGGGCGCACTTGTGACCATCATAAACAATGGTTTTATCTGGCCATTTGACTCTTACAACCTTGTGTTTATAAAGCTCACCATCTTTTACAGCCCATCTGGTGATTGTATTTTTGCAGTTTCCTCATCTCTAAGGTACAGGAGCTAAACAAGAGAGTTTCTACAGTTTGGTGACTCCATTTTTCTTGTGTGGAAGATTGCAATGTCCTTGTGGTCAGAGACGCAATCTGTTTTGTTCATCTTTGCGCATTTCATAATGCTCAGTAATGATAAATGAATGGCAATTAAACTGTATCTGATTTTCCCTCTTAATGGTAGTTATACCTAAAAATTAGGATATTCACATAGGCTCATTTGAATGAGTGGGTGCTATCTTGGATATTTTCATAAAATTTATTTTTATGCATTCTAAGTGCGAAAATAAAAGATAAAAGGAGGGGGCTTCCCTGGTGGCGCAGTGGTTGCGAGTCCGCCTGCCTATGCAGGGGACACGGGTTCGTGCCGCGATCCACGAGGATCCCAGATGCCACAGAGCGGCTGAGCGCGTGAGCCATGGCCACTGAGCCTGCGCGCCCGGAGCCTGTGCTCCGCAGCGGGAGAGGCCACGGCAGTGAGAGGCCCGCGTACGGCCAAAAAAATAAAAAGATAAAAGGAAGAATTTCTTTTTCACTCTCTCACTCTGTCTATAGTATATATATTTTTCCTAAGCTTGTGCAACTGATGGATAGGGGTGTGTGTGTGTGTGTGTGTGTGTGTGTGTGTGTATGTTTTGAATTCCTAGAATAGTATAGTGAACATTTTTTTTTAGATGGGAAAAAAGGACTGTAAGGAAGATATTAATGAACTTGATATAATGTTCCATTTTGGTTAGAATTGTATCATGAATTCTATTTTTGTCTTCCATGCTATGTAAATGGTAACACAAGATGGTTAATTTCTCCATATCTTAGATTTGCTATGAAATCATATTAAACTTCTGTCAACCTCAATGTGTGGTTGAGGATTGTGGGTTTTTTTTACTTCCTGATAAAGAGAAATTTAAGCGTTTATTTATATTCACATGTGCAGCTATTGTGTTCATAATACATATGTATGTAATTTTATGTTATAAGGTAGGATAGTATAAGGGCTATATTTATCATTCTACCAGTAGCCAGTGGAAACCATTACTGCCCTTCTTTAAAAAGGTTTTAGTTAATTAGATTGTTATGGGAAAAAAGTGGTTTAAGAAATTGGGCCTTTAGGGACTTCCCTGGTGGTCCAGTGGTTAAGACTCTGCATGCTTCCACTGCGGGGGGCATGGGTTCGATCCCTTGCTGGAGAACTAAGATGCCACATGCTGCATGGCCAAAAAAAAAAAAAAAAAAAAAGAGAGAAAAGAAAGAAAGAAATTGGACCTTTAAGCATTTTAATAAATTTATTTGCCTTTTAATAAAGTTCAAAGCAATTACACCATGTGTAAACCTCAGTAATCAATGTTTGTTCGATCTTGTTAATTGTAACTACAATTATATTTGTGAAATAGAAGACTTCTGATTGTAATTCTAAGGAGATGTATTCATGGCCATCTAAAGAGGCAAAGTTGTCTATGCTTGCAGAAGTAATGAAATAGTTGGGACACAGAGAAACAGGGCTAACCAATATTTATCCAGTTTTAAAGCACGTGTCATGACGTCCCCTTGGTTTCAGTGGTGACTTGGGGACCATGTTAGGATCAGAAGTAAAATAGTGTTTCTGGTAAAAGTTTAAACTATTGGAAATATATTGTTTGAGTCTCTTTCCTTTAATAGTCCTTCTATTTTAGCAAGTTCAAAAATTTTCCATAAAATATCTTGTGCTGATCGCGCTCTGAGTCAGACACGTATTGTCCATGTGCTTTTGTAATTTTAGCAAACAATTGTTCCAAGTGAACAATTTCTGCTAAAGGCTACCACTCTGCTGGGTGCCTTCATTCTTCCATTCTGAATTCTCTTCAACCTATTTAGCTCAGCCTTTTCCTGCTGCAAATCCTTCTTTTAGGTTCACATCAAACCATCTCACTGCCATTCTACATCTTAAATATGTCACACGTTATGTTTGCTACAGTAATTTCTTTGCTGCATAAAATTAAGCCTTTATTATGGCCCTCTTTTGATTACCTGTCTATTGATTTGGCAATGATGATTTCAACGGGAGCACGTAATAGCCAAGAATTTTCCTGTGTTCAAATGAAACAGTTGAGAATAGAATGATCGTTTCATCCAAACTTACCAAAGTATCAATAAAAATCCAAGGTTTTCCATCACTTTTCATATCATTTTAGCAAGTATCAGGCTGAACTTGTCCGTTCGTGTGTGAGAGTTTGTGTGTGTGTGTGTGTATGTGTGTGTGAGCTAATACTGCTTCATGATTTACCCCAATATCACACTGAATATTCCTTTCATGAAAATGAAATACCCATATTTATTGATGAAAGCCTAGTTCCTTTCTCATTTACTTGATTTCATATCTCATATACTTAATAATAAGTCCCCACCTCACTTGCAAGTGTCTGTTGTAGAGCTGAACCTTAACAATCAAGTTACCTTAGTTCTCTGCTAGGAAATAAAAAAGTGACCAGAATGTCTGTAATAATAATGTATCAAGTGATAGTTGATACAGTACAAAGTCCAAGAGCTGTCAGGAATGTGCAGAGAAAGTAAGCCAATTTAATAAAAGGGGACACGGAAATGCAATGACATAAATCCCAGAAGCAATTTTATAGTCAGTATGGTATTTACACAGAGACCAGGGAAATGCCTACAAGTTGAGAATGTTTCACTGAATCTCTCAACAGTATATGTCACTTTGGATCTATTGCCAAGATGTTGCCCATGAATTAGTGGTGGGTCTGGAGGAATTAAAAACACCAGCAAGAAAAGGCCAGTATCTTCTAAATTGCAAACTGAAAGTAAATATGCATTTATACCTATTGAAGACTATTAAATAAACTAGCCCCTGAAAAGGCAATTTTTTTATGGTAGCATCTAAGACATCCACTTAGTCCTCCCTACTTTGCTTATTCATAAATGTGTCTGACATATTACTAATGCATCATCTAGGCTGCAAAGAAATACATCATTCAGGGCATCACAAGAACCTGTGTTAGACCATCTTAGATTTGCCTACATTCATTAAAAATCTAGCAAATATTTGTCAAATGCCTGTTATGTGCTGAGATAAAACAGAGAAGGAATCAGTTTTAATTGAGAATTATCAATTGTTAATGATTCTTAATTAAACTCTAAGTATAGGCTATCAATCATATAAGTCCAACTAATGCTTTGTCGTCAAACCCATACTGTCTCATTCTCTCGTAAACCAAATAGCCAGGGGCTTTGCCTTGTCCAAGTCCTGATGTAGAGGGCTGTGCCTCTAGGAGCTCACTGAGTTTCCTGGAGATTACTGGACCAACATAACAGGGCACTTACTATTCTAGGGCTCACCAGTTCCACTTTTAAGTACAGGCAGCAGATACTGCATTCTTTTTACAAATTGAAGGTTTGTGGTAATCCTTCCTCAAGCTATTCTGTCAGTGCCATTTTTCCAACAGCATTTGTTCACTTCATGTCTCTGTGTCACGTTTTGGTAATTATCACAATATTTCTAACTTTTTCATTATTATTATATTTGTTATGGTGATCTGTGAGCAGTGACCTTTGATGCTACTGTGGCAAAAAGATCATGCCTTGCTGAAGGCTCAGTGATGGTTAGCATTTTTTACAAGGAAGTATTTTTTAATTAAGGTCTGTACATTGTTTGTTTAGACATAACACTGTTGCACACTTAACAGACTACAGTACAGTATAAACATAACTTTTATATGCACTGGGAAACCAAACAGTTTGTGTGACTCACTTTACTGCAATATGCACTTTATCATGGTGGTCTGGAACCCAAACCATGTTATCTCTACGGTATATCTGTACATAAAAGTCACCTGTTTAACAATCTGTTCTAGAATTTTGTCCGAATCAGCCTTGATTTCCATTTCAGCAACTGTCTCTCTTATATTTTAAAAATGAAGCTACCGCTAGATCTTTTGGAATTTCTTTTATTGTCTATTAGAACTTCAAATTTATGCATTTGTTTGCTTGGTCTTTAGTTGGCAGTGTTGTGACCCAGAAACTTAACTTCCTTTAAATGAGTTCGGTAATACTTTGCAGACTCCATATCAATTTTGAATTTCACTTCTTCTTCCTCTTCCTCCTCCTTCTTTTTTAAACCATAGTCTAGCTATCTTTTGAAGTCTGAAGATGATTATTCTAGGTCCAAAAATACTAAAAAGAGAGTGAGAGTTAAGTGTGGGGACATACAGTGGATACTGAAACATGTCCGTAATTCTTTTTTTTTAATTTTTATTTTATATTGGACTATAGTTGATTTACTATGTTGTGTTAGTTTCAGGTGTACAGTAAAGTGATTCAGTTATACATATACATATAGCTATTCTTTTTCATGTTTTTTTCCCATTTAGGTTATTACAGAACATTGAGCAGATTTCCCTGTACTATACAGTAGGCCCTCGTTGGTTATCTATTTTAAATAAAGTAGTGTGTAAATGTCAATCCCAAGCTCCCAATTTATCCTTCTCTCCCACCTTTCCCCTTTGGTAACTATAAGTTTGTTTTCTCAGTTTGTGAGTCTGTTTCTGTTTTGTAAATAAGTTCATTTTTATCTTTTTTTTTTAGATTCCACAGATAAGTGATATCATCTTTCTCTGTCTGACTTACTTCATTTAGTAGGATAATCTCCAAGTCCCTCAATATTGCTGCCAATGGCATTATTTCATTCTTTTTAATGACTGTACTACCCAAGGCAATCTACAGATTCAGCGAATTCCTATTAAATTACTAATGGCATTTTTCACAGAATTAGAACAAAAAAGTTTAAAATTGATATGGAGACACAAAAGACTGCGAATAGCCAAAGCAATCTTGATAAAGAAAAACAGAGCTGGAGGAATCAGGCTCCCTGACTCCAGACTATGCTACAAAGATACAGTAATCAAGACAGTATGATACTGGTGCAAAAACAGAAATATAGATCAGTGGAAATGATAGAAAGCCCAGAAATAAACCCACACACCTATGGTCAATTAATCTACGACAAAAGAGGCAAGACTACACAATGGAGAAAAGACAGTCCCTTCAATAAATGGTGCTGGGAAAACTGGACAGTTACATGTAAAAGTATGAAATTAGAACATTCTCTAACACCATACACAAAAATAATCTCATAATGGATTAAAGACCTAAATGTAAGATGGGATACTATAAATGTCTTAGAGGAAAACATAGGCAAGACAGTCTTTGACATAAATCACAGCAATATCTTTTTTGATCTGTCTCCTAGAGTAATGCAAATAAAAACAAAAATAAGCAAATGGGACCCAATTAAACTCAAAAGTTTTTGCACAGCAAAGGAAACCATAAACAAAATGAAAAGACAACCAACAGAATGGGAGAAAATATTTGCAAAGGATGAGACTAAGAAGGGATTAATCTCCAAAATATACAGACAACTCATGCACCTCAATATCAAGAAAATCCCCAACCCAATCCAAAAATGGGCAGAAGATCTAAATAGACATTTCTCCAAAGAAGACATACAGATGAACAAGAAACACATGGAAAGATGCTCAACATCGCTAATTATTAGAGAAATACAAATCAAAACTACAATGAGATATCACCTCACATCAGTCAGAATGGCCATCATCAAAAAGTCTACCAACAATAAATGCTGGAGAGGGTGTGGAGGAAAGGGAACCCTCCTACAGTGTTGATGGGAATGTAAATTGGTACAGCCACGTTGGAGAACAGTATGGAGGTTCCTTAAAAAACTAAAAATAAAGCTACCATATTATCCAGCAATCCCACTCCTGGACATGTATCTGGAGAAAACCATGGTTCAAAAGGATACATGCACCTCTTCATTCATTGCAGAGCTGTTTAAAATAGCCAAGACATGGAAGCAACATAAATGTCCATCAGCAGATGAATGGATAAGGAAGATGTGGTACATATATACAATGGAATATTACTCAGCCATTAAAAAGAATGAAATAATGCCATTTGCAGCAACACAGATGGACCTGGGGATTATCATACTTACATGTCCCTAATTCTTACAGGTAGCATGACATCTGCTAATTGCTTAAGATTGATGTGTTTCTGTTCCCTTGTCTGTAAAATAAGTGAAATAATAGTACTTTACTCATGAAACTGTTCTGAAATTTAAATAAGTTTATTCTTGCAAAGTGCTCAAAAGACTGCCCTGTAGATAGTAAACATTCAAAAAAATCCTAGGTATTATTTTTTATTTCTAATAACATCAAATGTTATGCTATTTCTATGTAAATAATTTTAGAACACTTTTTTGTTGGCATTATTATTTTTGCTACATTGTTAACTCATTTGGGGTTGTAAATTGGTCAATAAGTTCATACAGGTCTAGATCACTGATACATAATTAACTTTCATCATACGTAAAATTCTCAGCTCCTTACACAGTTTCCTGTACAGTAAGTCACATCAGGTATATGAATGCAAGAGAGACATTAAGGGATGTGGTTAAACATGTAGGCCCTGAGTGAGACCGACAGGCCCTACCACCTACTAAATGTGTAATCTTAGAAGATTGCTAACTTTTTTGTGCATCATTATCCAGACTGAATTATGGGCATATCTACCTCCTTGAGTTGTGTCACTTGAAGGCTTTTTAATCCCAAATCTTATAGATTCAGGGTCGGGATCCAAGATTCCTGTTCATTCCCCTTCACATGTTTCTTTTTCTCTTGGGGACGACATCCCTGGGCTATGTAGATTTTTATGATCTATCAGTCCCTATAGTCCAATGTGTCTGATCCACCAGGATGCTGTTCTTCATGCCCTCACCCTATCTTGCAAGAAAAGCCAAAGATCAGATCTCTCCAATCAGACTCCACTAGGATTCAAGGTCCTGCATGCAGCCATCTTCCCTCGGGCTCAGGCCATCATTAGCATTAGAGGGTAAGGAGGCCATATTCTTGTTGCCAGAAATGCAGGAGATTCTGTGTATTCAGGAAAAAAGCATGCTCACAGGACATAGAAGGACTTGCTGTATTATAGTCTTGGGCTGTAACAGAACTAGACTTTTAAGAATGCTTGATTTATTTCTGCTAATGCTACATAACTGAATTTCTAGAACAATAAAAATATTTGATTATGAAATATACAAAAAGTGTAAAACCCAAAAATGTATAGCTAAATGAACTATCACAAAATTAAAACCTGTGTAACTACCACGTAGGTCATGAAAAACACATCAGCAGTACCCATAGAAGCCCCTACATTTTGTTTCCTTTCAATCACTACCCCTTACAAATTCTGTTTTAACTCTAATACTATAATTTAAATTGATCTGTCTTAAAACTTTGTATACACGGAATTGCACATAGTGTATTCTTTTTTTGTCTGCTTACTTTCATTGAACACTTTGTTTGTGGGATTCATCCGTGTTATAGCATGCAGCAAAACTTAAGTTGCTTTTTTTGCTCTATAGTATTGCATTGTATAAATATAATAACAACTATTTATCCTTTCTACTATTAATGTGCATTTGGTTTGTTTATGTTACCACTTATTAAGAATATGGATAATATGAACATTTCCTTTTTTTTTGGTACACGTGTGGACACTTATTGAGTATATGCAGAGGTAGAATCACTGAATTATAGAGCCAATTCCTCCCGAAGGGACTGTACTAATTAGCAAATTCATCAGCATGTATGATGGTTCCAGTTGCTTTATATTTTCACCCATAAATGGGACTGTCAATTTCACTGTGTTCTTGGGTATGGAGAGCTGTCTCATTTTAGACGTAGTTTTTATTTCCCTGTCTATTTATAGAGCGAAGCATCTCCTCATCTGTTTATTGTCCATCTGGAAGCCTTCTTTTGTATTAATACATTCCTGTTTAATTCTCTGGCTCATTTTATGTTGGGTTTTCCTCTTTTTCCTTGTTGGTTTGTAGGCATCCTTTCCATTTTGGATGCCTGACCTTTATTAGTCAAATGTAGTATAGATTTACCTTCTTCCACTGTGGCTTTGCCTTAGCGCTCTCTTCTAGGTCACTTTTAATAAAGAGAAGTTTTACTTTAAATGTACTCCAATGGAACAATAATTTTCCTTATGGTTAATTTTTTAAATGTTATATTGAAAAATTCTTTTCCTACCTCAAGATCATGAAGTTATTCTCCCTTGTTACCTTGTGGAAGCTTTATTGTTTTGCCTTCACATTTATTTTTACAATATTTTATGTTTGGTGTGAAATAACAGACGGAATTTTTTTCTCTATATGGATATTCCATTGCCCAAGCACAATTTATTGAAGACTGTCATTCTCTATTGCTCTCCAGGGCAACCTTTGTCACAGATCACTTAGTGCTCATATAGGGCTGAATCTATTAACACTTCTAGACCCACTATTCCATTCTGTTGTTCTGGTTTTCTATCCCTACACTAATACTATTCTGCATTAAATGCCATAGATGTAGAACAACTCTTGACATCTGATAAAACTCCTTTCACATTGCTCTACAAGATTATCTTGGACAACGCCTTTCCATATGTAACTTTCATAAACCATGCCACTCCCCCCCTTCCACTTAATACACACTCCCTGTTGGAGTCATGATGGGGATTACACTGAATTTATGGATTAATTTTAAGAAAGTCAACACTTTTGAAATGTTGAAACTTTCAATCTGTAAAGATGATGTATTATTCTATTTATTCAGATCTTCTTTCATTTCTTAAGGCACCCCAGCCATCCCACCACTTTTTACCATACAATCACCTGTTATTGTAGGTTCCAGAAAATTATCAGTTATAAAAATGGGACCCAATATACCTTCAAAAATACTGTTACTGAACAAAACTTGGGTCTACTCGCCTGTGCACAGTAAAGGCAATCTACTGACACTGGGATGTGGTGAAGGAAAGTGCAGCGTTTATTGTTAAGACCCCAAGCAAGGAGTTCAAGGCAGCTAGCACTCAAAACACCCGAACTCCCAGATGGGTGTTTTTAGAGGCATTTTTAAAGGCAAGGTGAAGGTGGGGAATCCCAGGTATGTATGTGATGGGCTCATGCACAATTCTCTGGTTAATGGTGAAGTTAACGGTGGTGTCATAGGGATTAACATTATCAATCTTTAGGGGTCAGTAGATCTGGCGCTATGTGCTCATGGTCATCAAGTAGTTAATTTCTTCCATTTGATGGGGGTTTTAGCAACTGTAACACAATTCAGGATATGTACATCAGATACTATTATCTAGGTACTTCAGAGAGGACCTAAAGCAGAGGATATGGGGGAGGGACGTCTGTCCCCAGAAGGCTCCATAGGGCCATAGTGTCCTTCTCGGTTACAATATTAGTGATGAGAAAACTGAAAAGGAGAGTGGCTTACTCGCCTCTTTAGTTCAAGGGCGTGCTTTTCTCTTGATATGGTAAGTTGTAGTTTAATAGATGATGCCTTGGGAAGTGTGTGGTGATGGTGAGTCAGTCTACTTTCTGATGGTTTGATATTGCCTTGTTTTATAGGAATTTAAATGTGGCATCTTGTTTCTTTCTTTCCTTTCACTACCAACATCCCAGGGGACACCTTCCCCTTCCAAATAGCCTTTCTCTCCCAGAAGCAGAGCATTGCTGAGACAACCAACAGGGGTCCTGCCCTCTTGCTAAGCATTTTCTGTGTATTCTCAGTGTTCTCCCCAATTCCTTTTTGGGATGACCCTCCCTAGCTGGTGTTATCTCTATTTTTCACCAGTAGGACCTTGCTGCACTCTCTTTTATTCACGTAATACTCCTGGCTCTGTTTTGGTGTGGTCTCTGGAGGTGATGCTCCTTTCAGATGTTTGATTCTCTACTTGGGTGGGAATTGAAATTTATAACATTTCTTGCATGTTTCTAGTTTCCAGTGGGCATGGAAACTGCTTTTTATTTTACCTTATTCGATTTTCTTTGCTATCCTTGTTGATCTGTATTCATTTTAAATGAAGAGTAGTATGGTTTATATTTAGGTGGTGTGATGGTTAATTTTGTGTGTGTGTGTGTGTGTGTGTGCGTGTGCGTGTGTGTGTGACGGTTAATTTTATGTGTCAGCTTGACTGAGCTAAGCTATGCCCAGAAAGCTGGTAAGATACCATTTCTGGGTGTGTCTATGAGGCTGTCTCCAGAAGACATTAGCATTGGCATCAATAAACTGAGTAAAGAGATCCACCCTCACTGATGCAGGTGGGAAGCATCTAATCACTTGACAGCATGACTAGAATAAAAAGGCAGATGAAGAGGGATTTTCTCCCTCTGCATCAACTGAGACATCCATCCTCTTCCCCTGCCCTTGTTCATAGGTGCTTCTGGTTCTCCTGTTTGGACTCAGACCAGAACTTACACCATTGGCTCCCTGGTTGGTTCTGGGGCCTTTAGACTCAGACTGAATTACACCACCAGCTTTCCTTGTTTTCTGTGTTACAGAGGGCAGATCAGGGGACCTCTCAGGCTTCATAACCACATGAGCCAATTTCTAAGATAATTTTCTTCTTATAAATAAGAAATTTATATCTCCATTGATTTATATCTCCTATTGATTCATTTATATCTCCTATTGATTCTACTTCTCTGAAGAACCCTGGCTAATACAGGTAGTCACCACTACCCTACAAGAACTGAGAAATTTTCACTTTTATTCTTCAAAGATATTTTCACTAGGTATAGAATTCTAGGTTAATGGTAACTTTCAGTCCTTTGAAAATATTTCATTGTCTGTTGGCTTCTGTTGTTTCCACTGAGATATCATCTATAGACCATTTCTCCTTTGAAGGTAATTGTTTCTATTTTGTTCTCTTTGTCATTAGATTTCAGCAGTTATAGACTAAAGTAAGATTTCTTTTTTTAACCTACATGGAGTTTCTGGAATTTTAAACATCTGTGACTTTATGTCTAATTAGTTTTGAAAAATTTAAACCTTTATCTCTTCAAGGTTTTCTTCTACCTGATTTCTTTTCTTGTCATTGTTTTTTCTTTTTCCTCTGAGGGCCTTAAGTGCATGTATGTTAGACTTTCTCACTCTTTTCTTTCCTTTGTTTTTTTCCCCAAGTGTTTTTCCCTCCATACTTATGGATATTCTAATCTTGCAGTTTGCTGTTCTTTGACAACTTTACATTCTTTTTTTAATCTTTTTTTTTTAGTATCAATCACAGTTATTTAATTTGTGTCCGATGGCTATGTTATTGAACCCCTCTGACTTTTCTTTCATTGTTCTTTCTGCTCACTTTAATCTCCTGTTTTTTGGACCTGTTAAATTGTGTTTTAAATTGTTTTTGCAAGTTGTTTATTTGGAATATTTTTGAAGTGGTTTCAGGCCAGTGGTAAATTTTTTCATCCTCCAGAGAAGATTTATATTCGCTTGTAGAAGGTATCTAGGGATATTAAGCAATCCAGGATCTTCTTAATCTGCTATGATGGGATCAGCTAATTAAAGATGGTCTTCAATACCTGCAAGGACTGTGTAGTTCTATGTGAGCCCAAACCAAAGATTAGCTTAGATTGCCCACTCCTTATTGCCCTTGTACTACAATTTTTGAACTCTATTCCTGAGAGTCTGCCAAAAATTCTTTTCAGCCTCTCAGTGCCTTTAAGGAACTCAGAAAAGGGCCCTAGGAGAAAAGTGGCCGACAGACCAGGTTCACATCCTTGAGTTTTTTTCTCTTTCCTGATCTTGGCCTAATACTGTTGTTCACTGCATTAACACTTTGGTGCCTTATAAATGGTTTAAAAAAACAATTAGTCTAGGTTTTCATTTTTTATTTTATTTTTTTGCTTTACACGGGCCTCTCACTGTTGTGGGCTCTCCCGTTGTGGAGCACAGCCTCCGGACGCATAGGCTCAGTGGCCATGGCTCACGGGCCCAGCCGCTCCACGGCATGTGGGATCTTCCCAGACCAGGGCACGAACCCGTGTCCCCTGCATCAGCAGGTGGACCCTCAACCACTGCGCCACCAGGAAAGCCCTCTATTTTTTTTTTCCATCAAAAAAAGTTTGGTCTGAATTAGCTAGTTCACCATTACCAGAATTAGTACTCCCCAAAATGAGGTTTTACATGTAATTACATGACATGAGCAACACATAAATGGGAAAAGGCTTAAATTGGATTCTGTGATATATAAAGCTTATATAAATCCTCTCACTCTTGGTTTCATGATTTTCTAGTATGTTGGTCAGGTAGCTCAGTTCTTATGCAGGTGTATATATATATATAGACTGACTTCTAGAGAGGATAATATTTGTATATTTGACTTGAAATTTATGAAAATAGCAATAAAATATATTGATAATGACTGAGGTCACATTCTGTAATGAGAACATATTATTTTCTGCTGGTCCTGTTGTGAGAAAAACTAAGACCACTAAGCATCACTAAGTTGAGTGTATGACTGGACCATCCATTCAAAGTGCCCCATCAGTCTAAGCACCGTCTAAGTGATTGTTTGAGGAATAGGCACATGACCCAAGTAGAGTCAAATAGAGTCTCCCCTGACTCTTTTTTTTTTTTTTACAAGAGCTATCAAGAACTTCAATAAAAGACAGATTTTAGTCCAATATGCTCTGCAAATTCTAATTTTGGCAATACTTATTATTCCCCTTTAACCTAGACTTTTTATCTCTGCTATGGCTGGCAGTTGAATTTTCTCTATGAGATAAGTTATCTTCTTTGATCAGAGACACATTTAATCCAGTTTCATGAAGAATCTCATTTTTTCTTCAGTGCATCAAAATAATATTTTATTTGTAATGCCATTAAACATCCAACTAGTCAAGCTTAATTCAGGGAATTACCATTTAAATTCATGGTGCCTAATAACAGATGATCTATAAACACATTCAGTTTCAGAAGGTGCAAAGGTAAAAATATCGCTTCAAAAGATATTTTAAAGTTAATTAAATTACTGTGACTACAATTACGTTATCAATTTCAACCTCAAGGAGGGAGAAATGGGATAATTTCATTATCTTGATTTCTTTAAAAAGTTACTTCACAATTATATTTTCCTTAGTTGGTGTGTTCACATCTTCCCCTTTCCCTTGGGATCAGAGGTGTTATTTACTTGGAGATCGGTGATGTTTTTCTATTTCAAATAGATTAGGTAGAGACTGAAACCTTTACCAAGAAGCAAAATGAATACCCAGACACTAGAATCAGTAAATAATGTGCTCCCTTTTTATCCATTTGCTATGAAAATCCATCCCAGCCTCCTTATTCAGTTAACTGTAAGAGTAGTCCCTAGATTGCCAGTCTCATCATATTTGCAAGAATTTACTTCTTTTAATTTAATTGTATTTTATAATTATGTATAAATGAAATGACATGATCATAGCACCAAAACATGTAGATTACATCCCTGCTCTTTATTTTATTGGGGGAACATTGGACAAATGACAGTTTTGTTTTGTTTTTTTTTTTCCTAAATCCTGCCTTATGCACTTGAGCAAGAGAAAAATTCAGGGAATTATTGTGAAAATTAAATTATAAGGCATATGAGTGTACATCCAAATGTAAGTTATTTTTACTGGCCAGTTATCTTTATAAAATAGGCTTAATTTTCAAGGAGCTTATATTCTTGAAGATGAAATCAGACCTAACATTTTCAAGAATGTAGTCCATGAATAAAAAGTTTTAAAGACAATAATAACAACCATCTGTTCCAGTCTGGTGGGAACACACTTAGGTATGCTGTTGCTATTCCTGTGTAGTCATTTTCATTTCTTTTACTCTCAAAAGAAAATTCTCAAAAGTGTGCATTTACATAAAGGTGTGGTTTTTCCAAATCACTGACGTGCACGTGTGAGTTTTTAAAATCTACTATTATACCTGGATAGAAAAAACAGGCACTATGAGATATGACTACTAGCTTTATATTTTTGAAATTCAACTGTTTTTCAAGTAAAAATATTTTATTCTTTAAGCCTTTATGTAAGACTCACATTTTTTAGAGTTTTCTCCAAACTGGTACATTGTTCAAGTATCTTTATTACTTAATTTACCTAAAATTGCAGTCACTGTTTGAAAGATTATAAGAATTTCCAGTATTGTTGATGGTATTGTGCTCAGCTAGGTCTAGAACAGCTTCAAATACATATTAGTTCCCTAATGGAATGTGCTGTAATTCACTTTCTTTGTAACACAGACAAAAGTGCTGTTTGAGTGCTCTGCTGGTTGGCTGGAATCCTTTGGGGAGTACGTAGATTGTAACCAAAGGGAGATGTTTAGCACATTTTCAGACACTGGTAGGTAGCAAGGATATTAAGCGGCAGGATTTCCTGATGTTTAGCATGCCTCTGAAACTTAGAGGAGCCACAAATTTCATAAGTTTTGGACTTGAGCAATAGAGAACCATGTATGTAATGCTAGGCAATGTTACACTGTACCATTTCTAGATGTTCTCAGGTTAACCATACCATGTGGTTAAGCATAGCACTGAGAAAATGGTACAGGGGGAATGGATGACAATTACACAGTGTTGAGGTAAAATAAATGAAGAGTCTACCTTACCTCTGTAAGCGTTCACCTCACCCAGAGCAGCGCCTTCCACATGCCGTCCTTTTAGTACACGTCTTCCTTGATAACCAAAATATAACTCTGTTTGATCATGTTCAGCTTTGCAACTCCAGAATTAAAGTCATATCATGGCTTGCTTATTTTAAGCAAAGACATTGAAAGTGAAGTTGTTAGTAGTATTATATGATTTATATTCATCCTCCTTGAAAGAATTTCTTGACTATACACAAGTGAGTTACTTGGAAAACAAAAGTCTTGGGAAAATTAACTTCTTATATGCTCGTATTACTGGGGAAGATATTTTGTTTCATTCTGTAAACTTTATTATGCATTTTGGCTTTGTGCTAAAGAATATCTATGCCAAGAGTTATTTTAAAGCCAATGGTGATAATTAAATGTGTGATTGCAGTTAACATGTCAGAATTCTAATACTAATTAAGTAGTTTTATTTAATATTATTATTCTTAAATTTTTTTCCAAATCCCTGTGTTGCCTGTATTTTGGAAGAGATATCATAATCCACTAGGACATAAAAATAAAAGAAATATGTTGCTACTAATAATGAAATGCCGAGAGATCAATTTAGAGTACATTTGTAGAAAAACTTGGCCATTGTGGTAATTAAAAGTGTTTAATACTTGATATAAAGAAAAATGAATTTAAATTTAAAAGGTATTATAAAAATTCAGTTAACTTAGATTTGATGATATTTTATTTTTATGCCCATAATAAAACATTTAAATGAAAGTATAGGGCCTTTTAAAACAATCAGTTTTACTTATTGCAATAATGAATAGTTGAAAGTAAAATTAATTTATAAGGACATTTAGGGATTGAATACTAATGACACATACTTTTCTACCAAATGCATCTTAGCATAGTTGCTCGTCATTCAGATTGGATAATGATGATCTTGAATTCACATGGTCAGCCTGATATCAAAATATGAAAACATATGAAAATATACATATTCAAATTATATATATGTATATACATACATATTAATGTGTGTGTGTGTGTATATATATATATATCCATTCTATGGAAACATTTCCAGCATTTAATCAACCTGATGTGAATTATCTTTGCCTTCCTACTTTTGACATCCATTTTATACATTTGTGAGATTTAGAACATAGGTCTTAATTTTTTTTGCATAGGTGAAGATATGGCATAATATTCCAAAATTAGCTGTGGACAAAAAAGAATACACATTTTTGTATCCTGTGTCTGTTTTCTTCCCTAAAATGTTGTACTGATATGAAAGGTGGTAGTTTTTCTTTTTCTTTCCTTTTTCTTCTTCTTCCCTTCTTTTGCTATGAATGCTTTCAGAAAACTCTGGAGCAACTGACAAAATACTGACTCTGTTGCTGGGAGGGACTCACAGATAGATACCTGTGTATTTTCTAAGGACACAGGGAAGGAGGGGTTAAAAAGGGACTGCTTCTGCACAGCAAGAATCAAGAGGTCTGCAGGATGGAATACTATTGTCATTACCCTATGATTCTGCTCCAGAGCAAGTAATTCATTTTCACCTTGACTCCCAATCAGAAATTTTATTCTTGTCATCAAAGGAATTAAAATACCCTCTTTTTAATGAAAACTCATATCAGAACACAAAATTCCCAGAAAAGGGCGGGAATCAGTAAGCCATAGTGTCCTACGAAGAGCAAGAGATACTACTGCAGGATGAAAACCAACACAGACACCACCAACATTTTGTTGGGTATTTTGGAGGAGAAAATAAGTCTTCATCATAACATGTGATAAAGACTAGAAACAGAAAGATAAATCTAAATAAGCACATAAAAAGAGAGCACGAAAGTATTGAAAGAATAATAAAAGTACCAATCCAAATAAGCAGTGTTGTATTTAAGGTAAACAAGAAAAGAAATAGGAATGGAACACATAAAGGAGAATCAAAACACTTTCAGGGCTTCCCTGGTGGCGCAGTGGTTGAGAGTCTGCCTGACGATGCAGGGGACACGGGTTCGTGCCCCGGTCCGGGAAGATCCCACATGCCGCGGAGCGGCTAGGCCCGTGAGCCATGGCCGCTGAGCCTGCGCGTCTGGAGCCTGTGCTCCGCAACGGGAGAGGCCACAACAGTGAGAGGCCCGCGTACCGCAAAAAAAAAAAAAAAAAAAAACTTTCAAAAAGGATCAAAACAGAGACAATTCCACTGGCTGATATTCCTCTCAATGTCTATAAAAGCAGAGATGGAGTCTTTCTCTACTGGGTTTCTAGGAGCTGAGAGCTCTTCCTTGTACCCCGTTCCCTAAGCCATCCAGAGGCACAATCTACCTGGTGGATGGAAGGGTGACTCCCTCGCAAGCACAGTTGTCTGCTTTGTTGTTACTTAGTAACAAAGTAAAGCATTTAAGAACACTGACATGGAACAGTGGGAAACTCTGAGGTGTTTAACACACTTTAAACGTGGCAGAAAAAAATGACAAAATCTGACATTGTACATACGCACCTAGTTTTCACTCCAGTCCATAGAACATCAGAAACTTGCAGTGTGATCCAGATTTCTTTTTCAGTGTAAGGACATTTGTTTTCTCTACTCAGCCATAAGAAAGAATGAAATTTTGCCACTTGCAGTACCATGGATGGATTTGGAGGGTATTTTGCTAAGTGAAATGAGTCAGACAAGGAAAGACAAATATGTATAATATCACTTACATGTGGAGTCTAAAAAATACAACAAACTAGTGAATAAAACAAAAAAGAAGGAGACTCACAGGTATAGAGAACAAATTGGTGGTTACCAGTAGGGAGAGGGAAGGGGGAGGGGAGATACAGGGGTAGGGGAATAAGAGGTACAAACTATTACATATAAAATTTTGTACAACATGGGGAATATAGCCAATATTTTATAATAACTGTAAATGGAATATAACTGTTAAAAATTCTGAATCACTATATTGTACACCTGTAACTTATATAACATTGTACATCAACTATACTTCAATAAAAAAATTCGTGCAATTCTATATACAGAAGTTTGTATCCAAACATGACATTTGACAAATTATAGGTTGTCGGTATATCAAATCCAATAAGGCGAAATTGTACGTTAAATGGATGCATTAAAAAGTTTGTTTCAATCAGTTTAAGTATTTAATCTTTACTGCAATAGTGCACATCAAATCTGTATTTTATGACTTTTTTTGTTATAATTCAATTCCCTCCTTTCCTTGGTTATTAGACAAGTAGGAAAAAAAGAGAGAAACAACAGCTATCTTTCACATTTACTGTGAATAATAAAGCAATAAGTCATGAGCAGTCTTGATCTGTATTGATGAAATGTTACACCTCAGAATTCTGGTAATAGGACCACAGAAGGAGAGAAAATTAAAATCACTAAATCTGATCTGTGAGAAGATTAAAAACAAGCCTTTCATAATCTCTTACTGCTGCCAGAAGTGGATTATGAAATTAAAAGGCTCTCCTACCAACTCACTAAGAGTTTCATGAACTATATACCATAAATATCATTAGAATTTTGAACAACAAACTGATAATTTAGCTGACCCAGTTTTTTTTTTTTTGTACAGTACATACATCTCAGGATTGCCTTAATATAAAGACTCTATTTTGTTGATTCTATTTTCTCAAATGTTTGATTTTTCTTCTTCCCTTAATAATGACAGTATGGCTGGCCATGCAAATATGACTGCTTATCTACAAAGGTATATATGTCTGTATACAATCAAGGAGTCATGGTTTAAAACAGAGTTGCTACTCAAAAGAATATTGTCACAAATTTAGCATAAGTTACCTTTATGTACAAATCCTGCAAAGGAAAGCAGAGCTCCCCTGGGCTAAGATTTCCCTTCCCTGGCTTCCACAATTCCATCAAAAGGGATAGAGATGGAGCCCCAGAAATTTCTTCTACTTGACAAAATACTGACAACCACATACCACCATGAGCCTTGGGACTATCAGGAAAAATCTAACCTTGACTTTTATTTGTGTTTAAATCCATTGCAACTAGAAGTTAAATACTCAACTGTTGCTCAAACCACTCCCCTGCCCAGCCTTCTTCCACCATAGAGTCTTTGCCTTGGTTGTCCTTCCCTTCTGCCTAGAACCCTCTTGATTCCGCATTTCCTACACTTATATCCTCAAGCTCTACAGGTCTTTACCCCAATATAGCATTCTCAGGGATGTTGCACATAACCACACTTTACAAAATGTTATCCCCTCTCCTCTCAATATTCTTATCCTACTCCTGTCCCTTATTTTTATCTCTAGTATGTATCACTCTTTACATATATATGTGTGTGTGTGTGTGTGTGTGTGTGGTGTGTGTATATAATCTTATTATTATAAATAAGTTCTACCTATATGTACCTTATTTGATTATTTGTGTCTCCTTACTAGAATATAAGTTCCAAGAAAGCAGGAACATTGCCCATTGTGTTTACTACTGCATCTTCTGCACTGAGGTCACTGTCTAGCCTAGAATTTGTAATCAACAAATAGTTGTTGAATAAATGAATGAATGAATGACAACACTATTGGAATATTTGGTGGGTTTGCGTCACTCGTAGGAAAGAGCTTTTAAATGCCACCGATTTAGTTACTAGTAGCCAGTAGAAAAAAAAATCACTCTCAAATGGTGAACACACTTGTGTATTCCCAGAGAACTAGAAGTGGTCTGATAAACACTTCTTATAACTATGAGGACCCACAAAGGTCTATGGTGAGTACCCATATCATACCTGAGGGAAAGGCTTTTTCCTTTCTAATTTTGTCACGCTGAGAAATACCTAGTCCAGTGACACCCTGTGAAGGGCAAATTTTAGCCCACTGCATCTATGTTTTATAACTATTTAATGTTTACTGCTCTTTATGAAAAATGTGCAAACACCGTAGAATAGCATTCTCTGTCTTCTTTGTGTTCAAAATGATGCCATATTCTGGAGCAATCATCAGAACTGAAATTGGAAAGAGTACCAAAATAATTTAAGTGGACAAATGATAACTAAATATATAGAAATGATGCAAATATACATTTTTGCTAGTCTTTGCCTCCTAAAATGATTTCTGTGAAATGTAAGAATGTTTCCTAAATAAACTCTAGTTGGTTCATTTGGAAAAGCTGTCCTTCTGTGATAAGCTATTAGCACTCTCTAAGGTTAAGAAACTGTGTGTTTTTAAAAAGTAAAAAGGTATTGATTTCCATTTGGCTTGAAGAGTTCTTGAAACTCTATTTGTCTAGTACAAAAGTGCCTTGTTACTTGCTTTTGTCTTCCACCAGGCTATGATTTCTCTTCCACTGCAGATTCATATCCAAGTAAGCTCTTGATCTGGTGTTAAATGTAGTGGAAAGCATGTTTCTCTAAGATAGTTACAAAGAGAACTTCCTTGATCTAGAAATGTCTTACTATCAAAGATCCCTGCATTTTTCAGCAGGCTTTACACCATTTCAGATTATGAAAATTAAGGGAGTGAGACACTCATACACGGAGACACAGCCTTGTACACAAAAGCGTGCGCGCGCGCGCACACACACAGACACACACGCACAGGTAATAGAGTACATCCTTTGATTAATTTATGTGTCAGTAGCCTTATCGAATGATTAAGTTGACTGACTTTGCATGATCATCTCATTTGTTAATTGACTTTGTTTTATCACACAGTATTTTTGTTATCGTAGCATACATAGTTTTGGATGTTATGAATTGTATTTTAATAAAATGACTTCATATTGTTTAATCAAGCATTAATACTTGAATTTGCCTTAATTTCTCTTGACATATTTAACGTGATAGAGGGAATTTTTATGCTAATGTGCAATTTTATGCCGTATATGACTGTTAAACCATAAATGCAATATGTGTACATTTCATGCCAGAGAAACTACACTTAGCAGTTTTCACAGTCTACTCTGTATATCCGTATATGATAGGTTTTTATTTATTTATACACTAACTAACAGTCAGGTTAGCACATATATTTTAAAGGGAAAAGGAAATATTCATTGATACTACACTTGTATTTGTTACCATGTTATCACTTGCTTTCTAATTAATAATAATAAAAACACTGAAATTTTCTGGAAAAAGGGGACTTACCCATTATTTCATTGCTTTTTCCAAACTAGTATATGCATGTGGTTTAAAATTCAAATGATACTAACATGCTTATAAAAAAGTATTCTTCTTTTTCAATAGTTTTAGTTGTTTTTCATATATATGCTTCAACAATTTAAGCTGTTTTTCATATACATGTACATATATATGAAAAACAGTCAAAACATATGTATTAATTTTTATAAACTTTTTCTTAATTATTTATTTAAAAAAAATATCAACCAATTCTATACTGGGGCAATGAAGAATTAACTCTCTCACATTCTACCTTTCTCCTCTTTTAATAAAATAATGTAATACTTTTCCTTCTAAGTGTGGCTTTGGCTTAATTCTATACATTTTGATGTCTTTTCATATTCATTTCAAAATTTTCTGTGTTTTCCTTATAATCCCTCTTCATTTATATTTGCTTAGAAAAGAACTGTTTTCAAATACTTGGGGATTTCCTAGTAATCTCTCTGCAATTAATTTATTTTTGATTTTCTTGTAGCCATGCAACATATTCTGTATGATATCAATCCTTTCAGTTGGTCAAATCGCCCTGCATATAATCCATATCAATGACTGTTCTATGTGTTCCTGAAAACAACATGTATTCTGCTGTCCTCAGGGGAGTGTTCTGTAAATAGCTATGAGGCCAAGTTTTTTATATCTTATCAAACCATTTTCTATCAATTAATGAGAGAGAAATGTTGAAATCTCCAATTAGAGTTGTGGTTTTGTGTGTTTTCCCAATCATTACCTTTTGTTTTGTGTATTTTGAAGTTCTAATGTTAGGTTCATACAAATTTAGGATCAGTATGTGTTCTTGATGAATTTACCCTTTCATCATTATGAAGAGCCTCTCTTTATCCCTTCTAACTGTCCATGTTTTGAAGTATAATTTGTCTGAAGAGCTGCCCCAGCTTTCTTATAATTACCTTTTCACTGATGTTTAACTATTGTTAATACTAGACTTATCTCTGTCTCTATATTAGATTTTATGTATTTTAAGCAGTATTTTGTTTGTCCTTTAAAATACAGTTTGCCAATCTCTGCTTTTTAACTAGCATTTTTAACCATTAATTTTAATGTAGTTATTGCTATAGCTGAGTTTAAAATTATAATCCTCCTATTTGATTTCCCCTTTTTAATTTATTTTTCTTGCTCTTTTCCTCCTTTTCATTTTTCTATGCTATTAGCTTTTTACCTATACAACTTAAAAAATGTTTGTTCAAGAAAAAAATAGGCATTTAAACTTATCCCACACTATTTTATGTAATATATCACTTCACAAATAAGATAAGAGATTTATAATTGAATTATTTATTTCCCCTTCCTGGCCTTGTTCTTGTCATACAATTTCCTTCTACATATATTATAAACCCTATAATACATTGCTACTAGGTTTTTTTTTAATTGAAGTATAGTTGATTTACAATGTTGTGTTAGTTTCAGGTGTACAACAAAGTAATTCAGGTATACATATGTGAATATATATATTCTTTTTCAGATTCTTTTCCCTAATAGGTTGTTACAAAATATTGACTAGAGTCCACTGTGCTATGCAGTAGGTCCTTGTTGGTTATCTGTTTTATAGTAGTAGTGTGTATATGTTAATCCCAAACTCCTAAATTATCCCTCCCCATTAGTTTTGCTTTAAACAGTAAATTATCTATTAAAAGACATAATAAATTAGAAGAAAACCTTTATATTTACGGTCAGATTTGACATTTCTGACTCTTTATTCCTTTGTGTAGATCAAAGTTTCCATCTGGTATCATTTTCCTTCCCCATGAAGAAACCTCTCTTAATAGTGCTTATAGTGTTTGTTTGATGGTAGTAAATTCTCCCAGCTTTTATTTGACTGAAAAAAAATATTTTTTTGGCCTTAATTTTGGAAGGAGTTTTTTATTTTTTTTTCTAAGAATAGGATTCTATTTGATTACATACTTCCATTTTCTTCTGACTTAAATTGTTTTCTGAGAAAGAAATCTGCAGTAATTCTTGTCTTTGTTCTTCCTCATAAAAAATGTTTTTTGTTTTTTTCTGGTTGCTTTCAAAATTTTTATTTTCTAACTGATTTTCAACAATTTGATTGTGATGTGCCTTGGTAGGTTTTTTTGTGTTTAATTTGCTTGGGGGTCTGCTGAACTTCTTGGATCTGTGAGCTTATAGTTTTCATCAAATTTGGAAAGTTTTTTCACATTACTTCTTCACATATTTTCTTTGGTCCCCCACCCCACTTCTCCCTCTGAAACTGCAATTTCCACACATGTTGTACAGTTTTATATTGTCTCACAGGTCAATGTGCTTTTTTCACTTTTTTTTTCTTTTTTCTTTCTGTGATTCAGTTTGGATAGTTTCTATTGCTATGCCTTCAAATGCACAAATCTTTTCTTCTGTATCTAATATGCTTTTAATCTAGTGAATTATTTATTTCAGACATTAATTTCATCTGTGGATGTTTCATCTAATTACTTTTTTGTATATTCCATTTCTTGCCTAATTGTGTTCATGTTTTCCTTTAACTACATGAACAGTTTTATAACAGCTATTTTAAGGTTCTCATCTGTTAATAATATTATCTTTGTAATTTCTGGTTTTGATTCTACTGAATGAAATTTCTCTTCATTAAAAGTCACACTTTCTTGCTTCTTGGCATGTTTAGTGATTTTTATTTAGTACAGGTTGTTGTATTCGATGCAGTTGAGTACTGAATTGTCTTTTTTTTATGGATAGGTTTTGTTTGGGAAGCAGTTCATTGCTTGGAGATTAGCTTGATTTTCTTCAAGCCTTGTTTTTAAGCTTTGTTATTTTGGGTCCTAAATAGCCTTTACCCTGAGGCCAGTTTAGTTCTACAACTAAGGTGACATCTCTGGGGACTCTGCCAACATTCAGTGAGAACTCTCCTCTATGGATGGTCAGAATGTGGAGATTACTCGGTTCACACCTCCCCAGTTATTCTTGCCCAGGCAGGTGGATTTCATCCTACACACATGCACTTAGTATTCAGCAGCTGAATCAAGGGGATCCCTATAGAGGTTTCTGGGGGTATTTCTCCTTGGAGTGCTCCACTTTCTGACCCCTCTGTGCAAATTTCAGAAACTCTACCTCCCCAAACTATCATCTTTGTCTCATCAACTCATTAAGGTTATCATACTTTAGTTGGGAAGCACATTCCTGAAGCACTTTCTGCAAGGTTCTTCCAGGCAGAGAGCCAAGCCAATCACAGGAGTCACCTTTCAGTTTACCTTTTCTTAGAGATCAAAGTCCTGTGTTGTCTATTTTTTAAGTTTAAAATAATCATTTCATAGATATTTATTTATGTCAGGAGGACTAGTCCAGGTCCACTTACTCCCTCATGGTCAGAGGTTGAAATTCCCTTATATAATTTTAAAAACATAGAGTACTTTATAGGTACCAGCAAATGTAATAGACAATGTAGAGACATATATATGTGGTGTGTATATATATATATATGTGTGTGTATATATATGAAAGCTTAGAATATTTACTCACCTTTCTCAGATCTTTATCAAATAGCACATTCTTGGTTAGGACTAACATAACCCTATTTGAGATTGCACCCTGTCCATTCTCTGTCCTAATTGGCTGCTTTTAAAAAATATTTCCATAATACTTATCACTACTTAACATACTATACATTGTACATATTTATTTTCTGCCTCTCTCCCCAAGTAAGTTTAAGCCACATAAATGTATAGCTTTTTGCCTGTTTTAATACTATTATTTTCTAATACATAGAATAATAAATTCTATATAGACATTGAATAAATATTAGTTGATTAAATAATGAACATCAGGATAAATCTTTCATCTAGTGAGAAAAAAATGTTGAGTGGGGGAGGGTTAATTGGATTTTGCAACCGCACCTTTGTTATGAGCTGAATTTTGCCTCCCCTCCACAATTCATGTGGACACAATTCATGTCCCCAGTACTTCAGAATGTGACTATATTTTAATATAGGGCCTTCAAAAGAGGTAAATAAAGTAAAATGAGGTCATATGATGAGCCCTAATCCAATATGACTAGTGTCCTTGTAAAAAGAGGAGATTTAGGACACAGACATGAGCAGGCACAGAAGGAAGACCATGTGAGGACACAGTGAGAAGGTGGCTGTCTACAAACTAAGGGGCGAGGCCTCAGAAGAAACCAAACCTGCTTATACCTTGATCTTAGACTTCTAACCTCCAGAACTGTGAGAAAATGCATTTCTGTTGCTGAAGGCGCTCAGTCTGTGGCATTCTGTCATGGCTGCCTGCGCACATAAATACAACTTGTAATACTTTATTTCTTAAAAATATATCAGGAACAAATATGTCAAAAAGTTGTTGGTTTTCTGGAAAGACATCCATAGCTCTTTATTATATCTTCCTTTAACAATTTTATTTTTATTTACAATATATAGGGTAAACTTTTGTCACCATAAAATACATTCTAAAGCATACTGTTCTTTAAACAGATTATGTATATAATGGGCAAGTTATAAGCAAAGATCTCCCACCATTAGATGGCAGAATATGTGCAAAACATTGCCTTGTATCCAGGATGTGATAGGACCCAGTAAGTTGTAGTTCATTTCTTCTCTTCTCCTCCCCTACCTCTATTCAGTAGATGGATTGGTCAATGAGTATAAATATATTAGTGTGTGATCAAAAATTTGTAGCTGTTAACATGTAAAAAAATCATTATCCAAAATAAAAACTATGCCGTTCCTTGTCTGTGATACCTTAAACTTTCCTGAACGGAAAAGTAAAAGTCAAGAACTGCCCCTTCCTGATAAATAAGACAGAACGTAAATCCCCCATCATGTTTCCCAAGGAAATATGAACTTTGTAAAATATTGAATTTTGATTTACATTTTGAAGGCTGTGTGAACTTATCTATTAGTAGCCATCTTAGTCCCAGATCTGCCTCTAGGCAATAATGATGCTGCCAGTCGGGAAGCAGTAGGAGATGATAGAATAACTTGACATCGTATTATGAGGTGTTTATCTTTGTTGTTCTGATTGTGTGTGTTTTTTTTTTTTTAGTTCATTCCTGAAACAGTTGGATTGTGTTATTTTCTGATGTCCACTTATTTTTCCCTCCATTCCCTCCATTGAATCCATTCATTAAGTTCTTTATTTCAATTATTGTATTCGCTATTGTGCAATGTTCTTTTGGCTCTTCTTTATATATTCTCTTTCTTTTCTGAGACTTGCTGTTTCTTTGGTGAAACTTTGTATATTTTTATCTCTTTTCAAATATCTTCATAATTGTTCATTGAAACAGGCTTAGGATGGCTGCTTTAAAATCCTTATCAGATAATTGTATCATCGGTGTCATTACTACATTGTCATCTGTTGATTATTTTTTCCAATCACTTTGAGACTTTTCTAGATCTTGATATTTCAAGTGGTTTCCAAAAACCTGGACTTTGGGGCTGTTACGCTATGCAGAGCTTACTTAAATGATCTTTTTAAAGCAGGTCTCCTTTGAAACTACTTTGTCAAGGGAAGTGAAAGCTGCCTTATTAAGGGAAAGTGGAAGTACACTTTCCCCTCTCAGCCTCCACTGTCTTCTGTGGTGTGATAGTGTTATAGAATGAGTGTTTGTGTCCCCCTCAAATTCCTATTGTGAAGCCCTAATTGCCAATGTGATGGTATTTGGAGGTAGGGCCTTTAGAGCATAATTACCTTTAGATGAGGTAATGAGGGTGGTACCCTCATGATGGATGGGATTAGTGTCCTCATAAGAAGAAGAGGCATGAGCAGCTGTCTGTCAGCCATGTGAGGACATGGTGAGGAGGTTGCCATCTGCAAGTCAGGGAGAGAGGCCTCACTATGGACCTAAATAAATCTGCCCACACCTTGATCTTAGACATTCCACCCCCCAGAATTGTGAGAAAGTACATTTCTGTTGCTTAAGCCATCTGGTCTGCAGCTTCAGCAGACAAAGGGGCTCCTTCTTACTTCAGCCTTAGGGATGGGAGTTCTAGATGTCATGAGATTTCCAGTAATATCACCCTGTCTGGGAGGGGCAGCAGTGCCTCATTACTCTCTCTGTGGCCTCCACATTCATCATGGGGGTAGGTGTGGCTTCATTACTTCTGGACAGTGGTAAAAGTCCTGACTCCCCTAAGCCTTCACTGACATGAGCCTAGAAGGGGGAGGGGAAGGTGGCATGGTGCTGCTGGTTGGTGGGGGGTCCCCAGGGCATCCTATGGGGTCTCCTCTTACACTGTAGCAGGGGTAGTATTGGTGGTAGGGGTGTAGAGCCTCATTCCTTCCTGGCAGGGATGAAAGCTCGGCTTCCCACTCAGCTTTCTGTTACACTATCAGGACCAGGGTAAGTGGTAGGTGCACCTCACTACAACCTGGCAATGGGAGAAATCTAGGATCCCATTGGCCTTTGCTGGTGGAGCTGTTATTATCTAAACATTTTCTGTCTTGTTAGGCTGCCTAAGTATTGTCCTTCGGTAAAGAGGCTTTTCTTGGGACTCTGTGTGTGTGTGTGTGTGTGTGTGTGTGTGTGTGTGTGTGTGTTGTCTGTTAGCATTTCTGTTTGCTGGCATTTCTGCATTTTTCAGCAGTCAAGCTGGATAGGTGAGGTCAAAAGAAAACCCAGGGAGTCACCGCCATGGCATTCTTCATAAGTGGAAGTCCCTAGCCAGTCAACTATCTCTTCACCTTTCAAGGTCGTCTTATGCTGGTTTTATATATAATGTATGTCCTTCTGAAAGCTGAAGCCTGCCAACTCAAATTCTTAGAATTCAAAGTAATAACGTGATATTTTTTTTCTATATAGAAAGATAATTCATGTAAAGAACATGGTTCAGTGGATGGCATAAAATCGGTGTGCAGTGACATTTACAAATCCCAAGACACACAGGCACACATATACTCCACACACATGCACTCACACACTTTCCCAAAGGGCCTGTGAGGGTTGGCCTAGGCTTTCTACCCACAGAACTGCTCTCTGAGAAGAGCATTCAGAGTTGCCAAAATCAGCGCTAATGAAACGCAAACCCCAGCAGAGCAGCTCTTTGAGAATGGAGTTAGTTGTTTGTTAAGCATTTATCTTTCTAAAAAATACATGGTTTTAAAAGTTTCTATATCCAGTTATATGCCTGGATTCCACAAAATCCTCAGGATCATAAGGAAGTGAAAAACAAATACAGTTAACCCTTGAACAACATGGAGGTTGGGGTGCTGGCCCCTCACGTGGTCAAAAGTCTGCATATGATTTTCCACTCCCCTATAACTTGACTTACAATAGCCTGCTGTTGACCAGAAGCCTTACTGATGAGTCGATTAACACATATTTTGTTATGTTTTATGTATCGTATGCTACATTCTTACAATGAAGAAATGTAGAGAAAAGAAAATGTTATTAAGAAAATCCTAAGGAACAGGAAGTACATATGTACTACTGTTCTTTATCCATACTGTATTTATCAATACTGGAAGTTTACTTCCTCTGTTTACAAGATGAATCGTCTTTCTGTCAGTACCTACATCGATTGTCTTATAGAACGCAAAACACTGTAGATGTTTTGCATATTACTAACACCAGAACTCAAAATGAAAAGAGAATGTGAAAAAGATATTCATATTTATTTACAGGTGTAACAATCATGCCCTGAGAACAGAGAAGCAGCAATATGGTTGCTTTATGGTAGCCTAGTGTGATGGATACCATTGCCTCGTGGTAGATGGTAGCCTAGCCTATACACTAATGAATGAATCATTATAAAATTTGTATGGCATACAGTATTACAGTAATATTTATAATATAGTATTAGAAACATTTTTAAAAAAATACTCACCTGTGATGATATGATGAGCTGATACACAGTTTCTCCAATTATGAGATAGTATACAGTAATGTAATTCTTTGAAAGCTAAGTTATAAAATGCAATTAACACATTATTAATTTTTTATTAAATATCATTCACCTTAGACCTGTGTGAGGATAGGTGATCCACTTCAGTACAAGTCCTGCATACGATGTTGTACACAGTGAATACTTAGGGGACAATGATGATATAAAACCGTCTCATACAGTTCTTGCTGTAGTTATTAGATTTTCACATGAAGACACATACACAACAGATGAGTTTATTAACTGTAGTGTGATGATTACTTACTATTCATTAAATGGAAGTAGCTCATCATAAATGTGTTTATTCTCATCTTCACATTCAGTAAGCTGAGGAGGAGAAAGAGGGGGGCTGGTGTTGCAGCCTCAGGGGCGGCAGAGGCACACTAGGTGGAACTTTACAGAGATACATCATAATTTCTGTCTGACTTTTTGCTTTTTCATTTCTCTAAAACTGTTTCTATACAGTACCAATCCTTCCACCCTTTGCTCTAGTTTCAGTGCTTGTATCGTAGAAGGGTCCATGCTTTAAAAAGTCACGGGCTTCCCTGGTGGCGCAGTGGTTGAGAGTCCGCCTGCTGATGCAGGGGACACAGGTTCGAGCCCCGGTCCGGGAAGATCCCACATGCCGCAGAGCGGCTGTGCCTGTGAGCCACGGCCGCTGAGGCTGCACGTCCGGAGCCTGTGCTCCGCAGCGGGAGAGGCCACGGCAGTGAAAGGCCCGCGTACAGAAGAAAAAAAAAAAAAGCAACCTTCACCAATACATAAATGGATGGTTATGGCTGTGTTTCAAAAAAAAAAAAAAAAAAGAAGTCACAAGCAGTCTTGGATAACCAGAACCCTTCCGTCAGATTGTCTAGTGTCAATTTGTTTCTGGCACTGCTTCTTTTTACGTCTTGGTCCTCTTGTCTGGCTCTGGTTCAGAAACATGCATCTCCATCAAGTCATCTTCTCTTAATTCCTGTAGTGTGGTGGCTATCAGCTCTTGAGTTTCTCCAAGATCTATATCTTGAAACACCATACTTTTTATTGCCATATTCACAATCTATTTCATTAATTGGCTCTGTCATAAATCTTGTGAAGTCATGCACAACATGTGGACAGTTTTCTGCAGCAGGAATTTATTATTTTGGGCTTGATGACTTTCATGGCCTTTTCGATAACATCGATGACATCGTCAATGGTGTAAGCTTTCCAGACTTCCATGATCTCTCTATCAGGGTTCTCTTCATAGTGTTGACAATCCTTTCCATGGAGCACCGTGTGTAATGAGCCTTAAAGGTCGTTATGACCCTCTGATCTAGAGGCTGAATTAGAGACATTGTGTTTGGGGGAAAGGAGGCCACTTTGATGCCTTCATTGTTCAACTCATGGGGTTCTAGGTGGCCAGGGGCATTGCCCAATATCAAAACTGCATTTTCACAAAACAGTAGAGTTGCTTATCCCTTCCTGCCTTAAGTCCTCCCTTCTCTTCCTTACTAATAAATGTCCTTTGTAGCTTTTTTTTTTTTTTTCCATAATAGGGCACTTTCGTCTGCATTAAAAACCTGTTCAGGCAGATAACCTTTCTCCTCAATGATTTTCTTAATGTGTGTGGGAACTCATCTGCTGCCTTGTGGTCGGCAGAAGCTACTTCTGCGGTTATCTTGACTTTTTTAAAGCCAAACCTCTTTCTAAAATTATCAAACCATCCTTTGCTGATATTAAGTTCTCCAGCTTTAGATCCTTCACCTTCTTTTGCTTTGAGTTGTCATATAATAACTTCACTTTTTCTCGAATGATATTAGTCAATAGGTATACTATTCTTACAGCAATCCTGCACTCACATAAAAGCTGAAGTTTCAGTATGAGATAAAAAGGTATTTCATAAAAAGTGCAAGGTTTTCACCCCTGCTGGTGTAGCTGCCATAGCAGCGTCATGAATTTCCTTTCCTTTCTTCTGCTGGATTCATTTGTCTTGACACGGTGGGCAACTGAAGTCTACATTACATATCAAGCAAATCAACTTTTCCTTGTAATGTTATGACTTTGCTTCTTGGGATTACTTCCAACATCACTAGTGGCACTTTGTATGGGTCCCATGGTGTTATTCAAGGTTTATGGTATTGCCCTAAACATGATGAAAGATACTTGAGAACTTCAAAAGATCACATATTACTGTGATATGCAATTTACTGGAGAGATGAACTGCACACGTAGAGATGATGAGCCTACACAGTGTCTTAAGTGGATACTCGCAACACTTGAGCTCAGCACAATGGCAACAGTAAGTGGCTACAAAATTATGACAGTAGTACAATACGTACTACAGTTAATTTCATGCAGTTAGGGTTTAATACTACATCTTTATATTTGTTAACATTTCTCTGGATTGTGAGTGACACCATGTACAGTCTGTGTGTCCTTGTAGGTTTTGATAAATTTTAACTTTCTATGATAGATTTACATATATTATATGGTAGTAAAAGATAAACTAGTGTTCACATGTATTTTATACATTCATGACATATCTAACTTTTTCTTAAGTTTTTCAACATTTCTAGGTTATGTGGTTCAACTACAAGGTTTTTCAAGTTACTGCAAATCTCCAAAATTTTTTCAAATATATTTCTTGAAAATATCCACATATAATTGGACCTACACTGTTCAAACCCCTGTTATTCAAGGGTCAACTGTAGATGATTTTAATATCCATATTTTTCAAAAGATAGGTTCACCAAAAGGTTTATTTCAACAACTTTATATGGATATGAATAGAGCTTTTTGGAAGTTTGAATATATGAGGGAGAGGCAAAATGAGGGAATCTATTATTATCCCTTTCCTTAGCACAGCACCAAAACTTTAAATATGAACTGATCATAGTTTGAAGTCTAATTTTTATACTGAGAGAAAATAATATCTATTTATATTCAACGTACTCTCTATATTTGTGCTTAAATTATTAAAAAAAAAAGAAAAACAGGAAAAAAAGCAGGAAAATCAAATCCATACATGTTATGCTTTGATTATCCACAAGCTCTGAGGAGGGGACACTTTTATGCCATTATACATTATGGTGGAGATGAAGAGAAAAGCTTGAATCCTGAAGAATTCTAAAGATGTCATTAAAAACAGACAGCTAGAAATTAAGATTTTTGAGTTCCTCAACATCTTTAATATGTACTTTATAAGTGTTTTAATGATTAATTATTATCATAAATAATAAGAATTCTGGCTCTTCTTTTACAAAAGTATATGCCAATGAATATAAAATTTTCTTTTTGTAGTAAAATCATTTTTATGAAAAATATTTCTTCTTTGAACCCTAATACAAAACTCAAAGGAAGTAGAGCAACCACTGATGCTGAACAAGATTGAGTTGGTTGAAGACACACTAATGGTTTCACCAATATTTTTCCAAATATTGTTAGATTCTTTGGTTCTTAATCAGTAATGAAATATTGGTTGTATATTAAATATTGATGTATGTTTCATTTGTTTCCATTGCAAGAGAGAATTAGGAAACATGTCTTGGAAAGACATTACATCTATTAAATTATAGATAGAAAGATAGATAGGAAGAATCAAATGGTTTTTAGGAGTTGTTTAATTACACTAATCTTTTACCAATAATATTTTCCTTAAGTTATAAGATATTTCAAATGAATATATATGGCAGTTTAAAATGCTTTACTATAATCTTATTTAATGAACTAACCCAGAAGTATTGGCTTTCAACATGGAAAGCACAGCTTACATATGTGATTTTAACCTCCTGAATATAGTATAGGTACACATGCATATGTTTGTGTGTATACAATCTAAAGGGAAGAAATTTTTTAATCTTCCTTTTTCTTTTTTGCTAAGCTTTATGTAACTATAAGATATGAACCTACCTTTAGGATTGCAAATTCAGATAGAGTATGAAGATCTGTTGCTTTGTGTTCTCAATGGCTAACTGATGATTCTGATCAGGTTGGTTGCAAATGTCCATTAGAGATTTTTCAGTCTTTAAATGAGAGAGGTTACTGTGATACATGTTTATGGCCATTGAAATACCTGAGGTTTATCTGGAATCAATAATAACCAAAAGAAATTCATATGAATAAGGGAGATGACATTTCTGGCCATTCCCAGGACTCTAAACAAAAATGAAGAATAGAACTAGATTTTTTTTCTCTTTCTTTTGCCTTTGACTACACCCCACTTATACAGGGACAAATTTTTCAATTTGAATTGTGTATTTGTTTTCTGTTTGCTGCTGTAACAATTTACCACAAACGTGGTGGCTTACAACAAGAACTATATTATCTAACAGTTCTGTAGGTCAGAAAGTTCAACATGAGCACCCCTGTGCTAAAATCAAGGTGCTGGCAGGGCTGCGTCTCTTTCTGGAAGCTCTAGGGGAGAATTGCTTGCCTTGTCTTTTCCAGCTTCTCCAGGACAACGACATTCCTTGTCTCATGGTTTTCTTCCTCCATCTTCACAGCCAGCAATGTTGCAGCTCTCTGCGGCTTCTTTAGTACATAGTCACATTTCTTTCTCTGACTCTCCCCCTTTTAATGTATCTTGTGATTATATTTGGCTCACCTTGATGGTCCCAATATGATCTCCCGATCTTAAAATCAGCTGATTATCACTCTTAACTTCATCTACAACCTTAATTCACCTTTACCAGGCAACCTAGCACACTCATAGGTTCTGAGGATTAGGATAGAGACCTCTTTAGGAGTCATGATTCTGCCTACTACAAGTAAGTTTGGAGTTTGTTGTCAAGAGAAAAGGTGATCTCTGCTAAACCATTCAGGAAATTCATTTCTCCCTTTCTAAGTTCCAATAGTACTCTTAGATTTAGGTCACTCCATGATTGATTTTCTTTAGCACAGAAACTTTTGCTATAATATATAACATTGATTTATTTCAGAAATCTTTTAATTATGTAGCAGTGGTGGGGGAGATATTGTAAAGTTGATTTCAATCCGTAGGATTAAGCTATTCAAAGTATAATTAGATATGAATGAATGAATTGGGTGTAGTTTAAGAGGCTAAATACATCTAAATATGTTTTTGCTTTCTTTGCTTGTAATTACCTCAAAGGTAGAAACTATCTTATTCACCTCTGTCTACGCATGGATTTACAAGCAAATCATGAATCCTAATAATTGTGTGCTTAATAAATAAAAGCAGCTTTTAAATTATTTGAATAAATGCTTTGAAATCAACAATTAAATACTAGAATGTTAAGGCCTGTGGTTTTTCTAAAAAATAAAACGGGTTAGTTTGTATCTTTTAATTTCTACCACTTTTTGCTTTTAATACAACTGCTAGAATTTTCAAAATCAGAAATAATGAAATAATAAATTTAAAAAGCCCATGAATTCCTGTGGGTGTAGGATGATCATTTAATTATTAGTTTTTGTTCATTTAAAGAATGTTGTAAGATATGCCTTTATATAAATAGGGCAAATGAGATCTTAAAAATAAGCATATGACAATAGTGAGTAATCAAATAGCACTCGTTTGTTGCATTACAGAATAAACTAAGAAAGAGAAATGTTCCTCTATTCGTTTCAATTAATTTTTATTTTAGTGCCTATTTTTGCAGACAATAGCAATGTACTTTCATAGGATACTATTCTGCAGGCTCATGGAATGCTACTATTATGCTGAGTAAAATATGTAACTTGTGTTTCACTTAACTTAGACACTCCTAGTGCCTCCCATAGTATTTGGTAACCAACAGTGTCTCAGAATTGTATTTGAATGAACAAAGGGATGACAGTAGTAAATTTTCTAAGTGCTTGAAAAATTATATGTCCAAGTTCCTTTTTCAATTTCCTCTGTTTGCTCAGATACTTCTGGTATGGATCTGAGGCCATTTTTTGATGTTGTCTCATATCAAATTACATCCTGAATAATCAGAAGAAACCATAAACAAGCAGAAGATAAGAAAAAGGATCCTAAAAATATTTTTCAAAATAAAAATTTTATTAGTTTTATATATAATTTTCTTCATCTGTCAAGGAAAAATGATGCTATCCATATAAAATTGTTACAAGGAAAATAATGGTCAAATATGTATACACTAAAAGTACTTGAAATATTTAATGAATAATATGAGTGTATTATACAAACGTGAACATTTTATACCAGAAAGTTGGCTTGTTTTTATCCCCAGCAATTGAGAACAGTGTGTATTTTAATATGATTTTAGGGTTGTTCAGCCAATATCAGGGTTTCACGCTTGATGTGTCTATGACATCTTGATTGAACCATAGATCTCTTTGTCCTTAACAATGTTCCTTTGTTGGGAACACACATGCACACACAGCAAATTACAAGTGTATTTTAGTCAAGGAGAGAAGGACACACACTTCACAGAAGAACGTTGGTCGTAGAGAGTAAGAGCAGAGGCAGCATCTTTTCCAGCATCTCCGGTACCCAGACTATGTAACAGAGAGGTGGAAGGTAACATAGCTGGTGATGCACATGAAAGTTGCGGTCTTGATAGCTGTGGAAGAGCTAATTTTGTGCCCGCCACATTCCTTTTTCACTTGGGCCTTTCAGTACTATTAAGGAATAATTTATGAAAACAACCTCTGTGCTTAATGGCTTTATTTAAGAGAAGGATTACAGATACTGGGCACTCCTGGTTTTGAAACCAAAATTAGCATTGGTGAGACTCCATCCTCATCTGGGGCAAAAAGAAGATTAAATGACCTACTGGCCCTTCATATTACTGATCTGCCTCTAGATTACCAAAGTACTGGAACAGCCATTTGCCTGCTGAAGCTATTTGGGGCCCATTATTCTGATGAAGTTGAAATAAGTGAGTAGATTGGTCTTCCCTGTGACCTGGAGGCTTCAGGGCACCTCAGTTGTGCACTGGAGAATTCAGGCATCACAGGCCTTTCCATAGGCTTGACACCTCCAAAGGAACAAGCAAACACTTTTAAATTTACAAAGGAGAGACAAGATTTTGCATAGGAATATCCTTAATAAAATCATTGAGTGAACTATGAGTTAAGAATAAATACCTGCATTTATATATTAAAACCAAGAAAAAACGCAAGAGACAGCACTTAGCAGAACCATTGCCACCATCTCTAATGAATGTTTTCAGTCTTCCTGTTTCCAATCCTGTTTTCCACTTAGTGTAACTGTTACTTGGCAAAATTTAAAGCTTATTCTGAAATTGTCAGGTATTGATCAGTGATGGCAGAACTGGTTTATTGCTCACTACTTCAAAAACTGCTCTATTTACCTCATATCCTCAAATCATTTTAGTCAGTCTTGGAGTCATAGCCCTCATTTTACATGAAGTCTTTGCAAAATTTTCCCAAGGCTTATATATAGTATTTGCTCAGTAAATAGAGTTGAATCACTTGTTGACAATAAGTTCCGGGCACTTTGTGAAGTGTTTTTAAAAATTAATTGATTTATTTCCCGTATTCATCCTGTGAAGTGACATAATTATACCCATTTTACAGGTGAAAAAAATGGCTTAAGAAAGTGAAATGATTTACCAAAGGTCATATAATGACAGAGCCAGGATTTAAGTCTGTATATGTCTGACTCCAAATCCCATACTCATAAGCATTGTGTTACAGTGCCAAATAAATTAGTGATCCCTATTTTTAGCTTCAGAGAGAGAGTTTCTATCCTTCTTTGATTGTTTTCTCCCCAGTTTAGTGGCACAGTCCTGTGAACCCACCCATTTCTACTCATATTAACCCACAGACCTCTTGTAGATGAAGTCATTTTTACTTCATGGGTTTTTCTGGTTTTTAAACACCAGTATCAGTTCTGTTGTTTCATCTGAATCCATAGATAAACCTTAATGATTTCTGATTCTCTGTCCTTTGTTCATTTATTTCCAGTCAGAATATGGTTTCCAATCACAGTAACTGTTTCTTCATCATCCATCTCTCTCCCTTCATCTCTCAACACACTTGCCCAGGTTAAGGATCTACACTAAAAATTAACTTCCTAGAATGCTTCCCTCTTTTCTCTCTCAGTTAAGTTTCAAAACGCTTTAAGAAATCAATATGATCAAACATAAACTTTCTTAACATGTAAAGCTATTTTCATTCTTAATGTAGTTTGAAACTTCAGTGCCATACAATATTGTCCTGACTCTTTCCCTCTTTTTAGGGTAGAATATATTAAAATTCTTGCTTCAGGTAAAACATTCCTTTTATTGTCACCTCCAAATAGATATTTATCTACTTAAGTACTTCCCACATAAAACTGTGCAGGAATATTTCAAATGGCCAAATGCATAATATCCATGGGGTTTTTTGCCCCTCTTACCTCAAATGATTTAATCTTCTGTAGTAAACATAAATCATACATCTATTGCATTAGAAAAGAGCCTAATCATTTTATATATTTTATGGCTATGGGTATAAAAATTATAATTGTGAATATTAGCATTTCATTTTCACAAAGCAGCTGCCAGTTTATGATCCCTTAGGATTTTATTAAATTTGTGAGTAGAGCTGAAAATCATCATGCTTACTCAGATCCATTCCCTGTCATCATACATAAGAACCCACTCTTTCTAAAATGAAACCAACAGTGGCAAATGTATTCAGGAACAAACCTCTATCCTGTCCTATGGTACTGGCCTCACTTATCATCTTTTGCCTCTTTTTTTTGGTTCCTTTCATTCCATAAGCCCCCTTGTGGCCAGAATATGGCCATTCTCCACTCCATTATTTATCATACGCTCTTTGTGTTATGTTTGATTTTTTTTTTTTTAATTTTTTTTGCGGTACGCGGGCCTCTCACTGTTGTGGCCTCTCCCGTTGCGGAGCACAGGCTCCGGACGCGCAGGCTCAGCGGCCATGGCTCACGGGCCCAGCCGCTCCGCGGCATGTGGGATCTTCCCGGACCAGGGCACAAACCCGTGTCCCCTGCATCGGCAGGCAGACTCTCAACCACTGAGCCACAAGGGAGCCCTTTGTTTGATTTTTAAATGAATTCTAATTAAGATTCTTAATTTATTCTTTTGATATTTTCCCCAAGACTACATAGGGCTGAAGAACAAAAAACAGAATAAAAGGCTTTTAGGGCTTCCCTGGTGGCGCAGTGGTTTGAGAGTCCGCCTGCCGATGCAGGGAACATGGGTTCGTGCCCTGGCCCGGGAAGATCCCACATGCCGCGGAGCGGCTGGGCCCGTGAGCCATGGCCGCTGAGCCTGCGCATCCGGAGCCTGTGCTCCGCAACGGGAGAGGCCACAACAGTGAGAGGCCCGCGTACCGCAAAAAAAATTTTAAAAAAAAAGCCTTCTAAAAGTGACTTTTTTTCCTCTCCTCCTCCACTCCCAATGCTCCACCCGCCACCCAAACACTTCCATTTACACAGAGGAAAACAACAAAGTTCAAAAGAAGGAAATGAACTGCGTAAAAGTTTTGTTAGTTATCTTTCCTTCCCTTGCTCATGCCCAGCTGGTGGAGAACGTCCAAGCCATTGTCTGGAGCTCATAGGCAGGCGAGGGAATAGGAACGCACTGTCAGAATTCCACATCGGAAGTGGTCAGTGAAGCTGGTCCTGGGGCTGGCTTGCTGCAGGTCATGTAGCCTAATTTATGAAATGGAAATCAGGAGCTTCAACTATTGGACCCGTCGCGTCAGTACATGCTCAGCGTGTTCGCCGAGAGAGGAGGTCTTATATCCCTTCTTCTGTCTGTGAGGCACTTCCATCCTCTTTCATGTAGCATACATATGCCTATTACATTGTTTGGTTTTTATTTAATATTATAGATAATTATCTCCTTATATAGGACCAAAGTTCCATGTTATGCTTGATATTTCAGCTAATGCATAGCTGAGCCATTCTCATTAATACCTCAGGCAGTTTATAAGGTAAACTAATACTATCTATATCTATCTCTACCTATTTGGTTAGCTGTCTCTCTGCATATGTATATTTGCACACAAACACGTGTGTATGTCTGTGTGTGCATATACACAATTGCACATGCAACATTGAAAAAGCTGCACCCAGTCAGTGTATTTGCACACAAACACATGTGTGCATGTCTGTGTGTGCATATATACAATTGCACATGCAACATTGAAAAAGCTGCACCCAGTCAGTTTTTGTGAATTTCTTTGTTTTGGGGCTTGTTGAATCAAAACTGGTGCCTCAAAATAATTTTTTTGAAAAAACTGATGTAATAAAAATCTTGGTTCACAGATAGATTTGTATGATCCCAAATTAGAAACAGTATTCTCATGGCACTTCTGAGCAGGAAGTGGAATCATAACAAAAATTGTTGCTTTTAGAGAAAAGCAAGAGGCCCAAGGAACAGAGAATATTTTCCCCATACACCTGTCTTTCATTCTTAAAGTATTCTAAATCCTTGTTTTTCTCAAAAAGTGCATATTATTTTAGAAACAAGATTTGTATTCATATATTTTACTCATAGATATGCAAATATTTATTAATAATTAGTCTCCATTTTCTTTATATACATTTTATTACGTTTATACATTGTGACAGTATATATGTATTAGATGGTAAAAACCTAAGTCCAGAACCAGACTGATTGGCTTTTTAAAAAATGTAAACTCTTTGAGCAAAATAAGGTTTTCAATATTTTCTCTAAGGTAAACAGAGATACAATCTTAAATGTATCTTGGGAAATAATGATTTTCTTTCTTTTTTCTTTAATTTAGCCAAGCATTAAGCGAAGTGGATATTTAATTGATTAAATAATCATAGAAGCTACAGGTTCTGAGTTCTATAGAGCCATGCAGATAATGAAGTCCAAATATCTTATAATTGAATTATATTAATACTTCAGTTTCTATAAGCTTTCCTGCTCTAAGGGTAGCCAAAGCCAAACTTAATATCTAGTGAGAAGATATTGTCTTTAAAACTCTTCACTTTTATTAGGAATATTGAAAAATTATTTTTGGTGAAAACCAATGTAAGTAGCATACATCACATGGATGGCTTGATTTATGGATTACTGTATTTTTGGAGTTGAAGTGCCTAACCGAGATTCCTTCTATTAAAATGTTTCAAAACTATGTGACTAAAAGATTCAAATGGCTGGGGGTTAAGTGATTTGTTTTAATTCCATGGCTATGTAGTAATTTTAACGGACGATTCTAAGAATTTTAAACCTTTCAAGTATTTGTTTGAACTATCACCATGTAGCCTGCCAGTCTTCACAGCTGGCTGTAAGCATAACTTGAGCAGAATTGCTAGGATTTTGCACTCATCAACTGAATTAACTTATAGAATAGGTCTTTATTGAAATCATGAAGGATTCATGTGAAGATAATTGAGAGTCATCTCTGGTATGTTATCTCTGCTGTTAATAAACATAATTTCCTTTTAGGAGAAAAGGAAATAAAGGATCATAAAGTTATAACTGAGCGAGAAAACTTTTTGGTAGTTTTAATTTCTACGTATGCCATTTTTTTTACATAGAGGCTAAATTGCATGTTATTCCTTCAGAACTTGGTCACAGCATATTAATGCCACACATTGTTCAGTGCTTAAAATGTGCAGAGCAAGTTCACAAGCTTTTCATTCTCGAAATGTCTCTCTAGGGTTGGTGGCTGTGGATCATTATGGCTATTTAACACTTTAAAGGACTGTATCTCATTACATGTCATGTCCCATGACTGCGTGGACTCTTCTCAAGGGAATTTCAGCAATTTCTCATGACGTAGGCACTAAACCCACCCATTCATCTGACAACTCAATGAATGCATAAGAGCAGTGAATGGACTTACCTGACATCACCAATAAGGGATAGATGGGAAATCCAACACTGGACACAACAAGGGCAACTACTCCAAGAAAGACGACCTTCCTTCCACCCTAAAATACCAATATTCCTTATCCCCTCTCACCTAAAACAGATATATATATATATATATATATATATACACATACACACAGATATACAGAAGTCTTGTCATCAAAATGGACACACGTAAGAATGAACAATACCATAGTTGAACTAATTTTTCAAATTGCTTTTGGAATGTAGATGTCAATAAAAAATAATAAACATCAATAATGATATGTGTCTATATGGAAGGAAAACATCTAGGTCCTGCTGGCAGATTCCTAATGGTAACTAGAGATGCTTAGCTGACTTTCTGTTATAAGCCATGTTTCAAAACCAAACAAATACTGCATGATGATCAACATTTTTGAAATGTTTTATACCTGTTTGTATTGGGGGGTGGGAATCTCATTAGATAAAAAATGAACTTCTTATGACTCATTAAATCAGTAGCACTACTATAAATCATAAACCTGTTATAAGGAAATAGTTTAATATAAAAACAGCAGGTCCAGCTGTTTAAATATCATATGGCATATGGGGCTCAGTAATTGGACTCAAATGCTATCTGCTAAGTCATTTACACTTGTGTTTGAGTGCTATACTTCTATAGGGAAAGACAAAGTCAGTCTTGAATTGCTGCTAGACTGAATAATATTCTCTTAACTTCAGGTGACTGTCTCACCAGTTAACATCTACGTGTTGAATTCAGTAGGTTTCCTTTGAAGTAGAATCTGATATGTGCTTATTCTGGTATATCTCACTGTGCCAATTATTATGTGCTTTATTTGACTTTGAATTTCAGCCTAACATTTGCTTTACATTTTTTGTTTGTACTTTGTTTCTTAATACCTAAGGTGTCTACCTTAAAACATTTTTCACTTAGAATATAATCTTGTCATGTTAGTAACCTCTGTAAATATCTGTGGTTGAGAGTGGGATGGGAAGAAAATGAAAACAAAGCAAAATGATTTAGTTTTCAAGTAGCTATAATAAAAGAGCAAGTCCCTATAATAAAAGCTGAAGTGCTGTACCCCAGTATTTAGGATGTGTGAAAACTACTAACAGAGCCAGAAAGAAGTCGAGAACCATATTCCATGATGTTGATGGTGAGTAATTCATCTACAGTAGAATGTGTCCCAGTATGACTAGGTTGCACATGGATTCACTAAAATAACTCTTTATCAGAATTATCTACCTGTTTTCATTTTATTTAAATTCAGACTTCTGAGCATCACTGAAGACTTCCTGATATGATCCAGAAATCTCTACATGTTTATTTCCTCAGTGAATTCTTACTTAGCCAGATCAGCATCAGCTTTTGGAAATTATTACACAGGTTGTTGGGGGTTGGAGGCAAAAGCAAAGAAGGAGGAAAATACCTTTGTTTGAGCCTCTACACTCTAATGAATATATGCTAGGTGAGGAATTTACCCCTAGCAATATCATCTAGTCCCCAAAAGTTGTGTTTTGACGCATGCCATCAGATTCATTCATGACCACCTTCTGCCCTCCTCTGTGCCAGGAAGCGGAGGGGGAAGAGTCTTCTGCAGGCTTCATAATCCAGGCTTCTGTGGGAAGGAGGAGGGAAAGAACCAGCCTCTTTCTCTCCTGTTGCCTTGTGTAGCCTCTCTGGATGCAGCCACATCTGGATCACCTCCAGGGCTCCATCTTCTTCTGGGTAGGCCCAGTGTTTGCAGCTTTTGGTAGGTGACCCCAGCTCCTCAACCCTGGTAATTCTGCCTCCCCCAGGTGTTTCTTTAGTTTAAGGGAGAACATGGTTTCTCATGCTACTAATCTGTAGGTTTCTCAGGTTTTTTTCATCTGTGTAACCAATTCCCTGGACTTAATTCCATTCTGTTTTCCTGGATGGATCCTGACTGATACAATCTCAAACATCACCTTGAAGTTTCCACAAGGATATAGTAAAACCGATGAGGTATGCCAGTCTCCCTCACATTAAATATCAAATGTGACGGCTTCAGACACCCTAATGCCTCTACAGAAAATTAACTGTGAATGATTGCTTACTCAAAGAAATTGAAAAAAAAAAGTACTACGGAAGTTGCTTGGAACCATAGAGATTACAGACCCTATCAGAGAGCAAAATATGCACCAGACCTCCTGAGAAACTTCACTAAAACTAGACATGCATCCAATTTAAACAGTGTGGCAAGCGTACACTGTCATTTTGTTGATTGAACAGGGAAACAACAGCAAACATATTGAAGAGTAAGTAAACAAGTGTCTTAATTGAAGATACTTTGTAAGACTTTATTAGAATAAAAAGTAGTTTTAGCATAAGATCAGAGGAAAATGAACCTCTCAGTTGAGACCCCATCCTTTTCCTGTTATAAACAGTCACCTATTAAGTTCTCCACTGTTGTCTCCTTTGTTTCTGTTGCGTTAGTTGAGGTAATGCCTCATTATTCCTCAGCCCCATCTCTTTACTTGTTTTATGTCTTACCTGCTTCTTGGCAACCTTACACTTTTTCTGAATTACAAATATGCCCCCCGCTATCTTAGCACCCCCCAGACCTGTCCATCTGGGTTAAGTTACAGCATCACATTCATCCCCGAAGTTCCTGAAGGTGTTGTCTGTATGTACTCTCTCCACCCATCTCCTTCCACTTACTCCACACCCTCTGCAATCTTCATTCCGCCGAAACCATCCTTAGTAAGGTCACCTGGGACCTCTACGCTACTGAATCGAATAGACATTCTCAGAATTCAATTTTCATGGCCTCCCAACAGATTTTGAACTTTTTACTGACTTCCGGCACATTTTCTTCCCTTAGCTTCTATGTCACCACAGTCCACTGCTTTCCTTCTTACCCATTGCCCACTGCAGCCTCATGTACCTTACTCAGCCCTTACAGGATGTGCTTTCCCAAGCCTTAGCTTTCAAACCTCCTTCTCTTTTAACTGGGTGTTCTCTCCCTGAGGACTTGTAGACCTCAGTACGATCTTCATTGCAACTGTAGACGGCATGTGCTTGATTTCCGAATATCTAACTTCAAAGCTGACCGTGCTTTGAGCTCCAGACTGGAGGTCCCGATGGCATAGAAAACCCAGCATTCTGCCTTCTCGCTGCCCTGGTGTAAGGTCCCCTTCAGTGTTTCCAGCCCAGTGAGTGATACCTCCCCGCGCACGTCCAGTTTCACGAGACATAACCTCTCCCTCTCCCTAATCGCACATAGCCAATCCATCATCAGGATGTGTTGATTTTACCTCTTACTTCTTTACTCCATACCTAAGGCCACTCTTAGATGTGTCCTGTACTGCAGATAAAACACAAATTTGTATGTCATCTGCCCACTTTAACAATCTGATGACTTCTGTGTCCTATTCCCTTACAGCAATGGAAGACATTAAAGTAGACAGACAACCTGGCCAAGGAAGCCTACGTTGTCTGGTTCTCTCAAGCTTAATGATCCATGATTTCCTCCTCATTCTCTGCCCGTCTGTTTCTTCACACACTCGGTTCCTTGATCAGGCCAGAGTTCGTCTGCCATAGCCCTTTGTCCATGCTCTTCTTTGTCTCTGGATTGGTACTTACCACTTGCCTATATTAATTCATGATTTAATCCACCTCCAATACTACCTCTTTGGGAAGACAGTTCTTTTTTCCTTCTGTCCGCAGGAGTTGTCTTCTCTTTTCTGTATCTCTCATAGAATCACACTTGTTTCCTTTATACCACTTATCAGTGATTATACATTCCTTAGTGAGATTATTTGTTTAATATATCTTTACTCCAAAAGCCTCTAAGTTTCATATGAACTAATTGCTTATCTGGTTTTGTTCAACATCGTATCTCACTTTATACTTGTTGTGTTAAATTCTATACTTTGTTTTGTGCACCTTCCTGATTGCACATTTTATGTATGATAAAATGTTGATTTTTTGAAGAAAAATACTTTTAAAGAAAAATTTATAACATGTTAGAGCTTCAATGGATCTTAGATTAAATTTAAGACCCATTGAAGTTAGAACACTACATGTATCTATAAATTTGGGGGGAATTATTATTTGTTTTGGTCAGATTATACAACACAAGCAAGAGCCTGTGTGTACTCTCTCTGTAGACTAACACATATAATAGTCTCCATATTCTGTTATGGTAAATTTTAACCTTACATCTGGGGTTTAAAAAAAAAAGAGGGTCACTCAACTGAATTCAGTCAAGAATCATAGTCTATTTGCCCCACAAAACAGTGGCTTGCACAGTATATATTTTAGTACTTATGAATTTATGACCAACATTCAAAGAATTGGGAAATTTCACATTAAAAAAATCCAGATGGCTTTGTGTTAAAAAAATTTTTTTCGAGATGAGCCAAAACTGTAATCCTATTCCCAGATGATAAGAATCTGTTCCCTCTTCAGTGGAGCCTGGAACATTCAGCCCTCTTCAGTCCCAAATCTCCTGTCACTCCCTGTCACTGAGAGTAAGTGTCAGTTTCTGTTCAGCATTGTGGTGGAGTTGTTGGTATAGATACTATTTTGTTTTTTGGGGGGTTTTTTACAGACAGCGTTTTGGATCATTTGTTAACTTATTTTGTTACAGTAGGCATTTTCGTTGTGATCACTACCCTGAACCTTCTTTTGTGCCAGTTCTGCCACTTGTATTAATTATGACCCTTATTGTTCTGCCTTTGGAGAAAACCATCTATTTGTACATTTTGGATAAATCATTTCATCCAGGAAATTAGATTAACAACTTGGAACCGAAAAACAATCCATTTATTTAGAAGTCTGTCTTTTCAGTGTGCTGTTAGAGGATGAGTATTAAAAAGTTGAAGCCTTCTTCAAAAATTTTCTCAAAATGTATCCTTATCATGGCAGATATTTCTTTCTAAAGAAACATGAAAAAACAATGCTCTCCAGATTGATGCTTGATTTAGTGAGAAGCTTTTGTCTTTTCTGCAGAGAGCTGAGCTCAAGTCTTCTATTCAGTTCTTAATCTTACAGCATTTATTCTTTCAGGACTTTCCAATTTGCCAGTTCATTGGATTTTGTTTATCACCTTTTCCACAAAAGCCCATTTGTTCATTGACAGTTGCATTCTACGTTAAATCCAAAGTTGGGCTGATTAATGAATATTCAGACTGGCCCCAAGGGTTCTTGTTAGCTTGATAGTTCTATCACATGAACCATATGTAAAATCTATCTTCAAGTTAAATGTGGCTGCTTTTACTATGTCAGATTATTTATTAGTCTATCCTCCATTAGTCCTGATTGACAGGAAATTTTTGATCAAGCAGGGCCTTCTCATCTCTGACTGCTTATACATCAAACATTCTTTTTCTGTGGATTTGACATATGAATGGTTTTATAGCGTTGCTATTTATTTGCTTCATGTTCCTTATATAGTTCGGTACAAAATAAATGAAACCAAGCTGAACAAAGATCTTATTTTATAGGATAGTTTTACAAAAGAACAATTCTGCATTTACAAAAGGTACTTTGGATGTCTAATTATTGGGCCAAGATACACAGCATGCTCTTGTTCACGTTGTAGCAAATATCATAAAATTAACAACTCTTAAAGGGCTTTCTTGGTTCTTCTTCTATGTCCATTGGAAAGGTCATCCATTATAAAAACAGAAGCCGATTTCATGCTGTTTGAATCAAGGCAGGAGAAGAAAATTAAGGTAAACTTTAGTCTTACTGTAAAACAGATTTTGCTTTCAACTTCATTTTGTTTTCCACACAATATTTACTAACCTTCCCACTGAGCTTCTGTCTATTCCTCTCTCAAGTTGGATGTCAAAGTACAAACTCAAACTTAACGTGTCTCCAACACAACCCTTGATTTTCCCCTAAACCTGCTTCTACAGCAGTCTTGAACAGCTCTATAAATGGCATGAGTATTTACACAGTTTGTTCAGACAAAAAATTTATTAGACAAAGACCTTTTAGACTCCTTTCTTTTTATTAGTTCATCAAAAAGTACGTTCAGTGTATATCAAGTATTTAACAGTTCTCTCCAAATTTTCTGTTGTACACGGATTGTATGCATCCCTCCCTCCCAAATTCATACATGAAGCCCTAACCCTTAATGTGATGATACTTAAAGGTGAGGCTTGTAGCGGGTAATCAGGGTTAGATTGGGTTATAAGGACAGGGCCCTCGTGATGGGATTAGCGGCTTTATAAGGAGAAGAGAGAGATCTGCCTCTCGGAAACATGAGGATGCAGTTAGAGCCATGCATCCACCTGTAAGCCAGGAAGAGAGCTCTCATTAGAACCCAACCATACTGGCCCCCTGATCCAGATTTCTAGTCAATGAACTTTGGGGAAATACATTTCTGTTGTTTAAACAAACCCAGTCTATGACATTTTGTTATGGCAACTTGAGCAGACTGAGATATCTTCCCTTAATGCTCTAGTCTGATTCTCTACCATCTCTCACTTAGAACACTGCAGTGACTTCCTAAATTACCTTCCTGCTTCCTTTTCACCTTTTTGCTGTCAATATTTCAAGGATCAGTCAGATGATATTTCTAAAATGTAACTCAGTTCATACCATCTCTTTCTGCTCAGTTGTTCCAATGACTTCCCATTATGCTCAGCTAGAACCAAACTCTCTTTTCTATAAGGACTTTTAAGTTCTGTCTGTTGCCTGACTCTGACCTCATCTTCTACTTCCTTCATGGTGCAGTGCATGCACACACATGCTCATGTACACATATGCACACACACATCTTGCTTACTTATTTATAATCTCCTGGCTCTCTAGTTGTTCCTCCAAATTATCAAGTATATTTCTACCTAAGGGCCTTTACATTTGCCGCTCCCTCTGCTAGTAAGACTACTTCCCTGGGCTATTCATGGGACCTGCTGTCTTACTTTATTCAGATACCTACTTGAAGACTTCCTCTAGGAAGTCTTCCCTGACTATTTAAGATCGCCCCTTGGAGATCCCACCCCCCATTATTTCCCTACATTAACCCTGATTTATTTTCTTCATAGCATGCATTATTTCCCAACTTTGTAGTATATATTTATTTGTTTGCTTTATATCTTCCCCATTGTAATGTAAACTCCACGAGGTATGAGACTTAGATATTTTTTACAGAATTGCTAGGACCTAGAACAGTGCCCACTGGCACAGAGAGGGTCTTTAATAAACATGTATTGAATAGAAGATTACATAAATCTCAACAATCTATAAGCCAATTATTAAAAAGCCCATAGTATGAACCATGACCTTTCATAACAATTTGATGGAAAATATAACTCCCTCCTGCCATAGTGGACTTAAAACCCTCACTTGCTAATATACAGGGTATTAAACCTCAGGTCTTTTATCCCAAATATGTGCAATCTGAAATTCTGTTTTTTAAGAGAGAAATTGATTTTAAAATCACGTTTTCTTTGTACGTTGTCTGTTGTAGGAATAATAATTGTTGACACATATTGAAGTCTTAATACCTTCTGGTAGTATTGTAAATACTTTGTACGTTTTTATCAGTATATATTAAATTGGACAATTGTGAATATTTATGTGTATAATCTCATTTAATTCTCCTGAAAACTCTATAATATAGGTACTATGCTTATCACCAAATTTTTGTGAAGAAACAGAGGCATGGATGTGTTAACTAATTTAACCTGGGATATAGTCAGTGATAAAATAAGAACTAAATATATTCAGTCTGACTCCAGTGACCATAAAGCTAAAAACTCTGTCTACTTCCCCTGTATCCAAAATAACATAAGTATTAATCAACTAGAATAATTTACCCAGAGCAGTTTAAGCCCTACAGTCTCGTTACCTTTTCCTGGCTATTTGCTACTGGGTTTTTTGTTAGCCTCATAACTACTCTCCTTCTATTGTTAGGCGGAATCAGATGAATATATTTCTACAATCTAAATTCATTACTTTTGGTTATTATTTCAATGAAATAACAGGGTTTACATGGTCAAATGCAATATAATTACAAATCTTTTCCCCAATTAATAATATAATGAATTACTGGCTTGTTGAACAATATAATTAGAAAGGGAAGACACATACAGAGAAACCCTTTGACATTCATCCAACAGACATGCCTTTAAACACCTACCATGTCTGCGTCTCCGGAGACACAATGGTAAATTAGATACGGTTTCTTCTGTGAATGAACTCACCATTTAGTAAGGATAACAGCCACATCAGTAGATAATTCCAATAAACTCAGTATAACTAGAAACCTAATAAAGACCCAGATTATGGAGAAACCTATATATTATACGAAAGACAAAGTTTGGATTTTATTCTAGCAGCCAGTGGTGTCCAAAGTGGGGGGATGTGACTAGGAACAGGTGCTTAAGGTGATCCGTTGAAGTGTGAAAAGGAAATGTTAGAATTATTGTTGACATTTATTTTGAAAGTATCATTTTTAATCTCTGTTTTTGGTTCTCTCATCATAATCATATAAAAGAGGTGCTAAGAATCCCTGTTGGGATCTGGGAATAAAACCTTAAAAATGTCATTTACTTTAATTTCTAGTATTATTTAAATTTTTCTGTTTTGATATCTGTTGTATGAATTATATATAAATATATTAAGGGGTACTTATTTTTAAACATTTACTGATATAGATGCACATTAAAAAAATGTAACTACTGCTATTGAGAAACATAAAGATTTTAAGCGTTAGAGCTCAAGAGTAATATTGGAGTTTTAGATGAATTACCCTAGAGTGAACCTGTTATTAAGGGCACTGGAAGAAGCTATTGTAGTATTTCAGCAGAGAGATGATGGGAACCTTCACCAGGAAAGTAGTAGGGAAAAGGTTTGACAACTGTACAGTATTTAAATTGGCAAGATTTTGTGACTGATTAAATACGAAAGTGCTGAAGAGGAAGGATGCAAGAATGACTCCCAAATTTCAAATTTAGGAAGCTGGGGAGAAATCAGCAGTACTAAACAAACAGGAAATCCAAAGAAGGAAAACCTTAGGTAAGAAGTTTCTAAGTCCATTTTAGACACGATGATTTTGAGCATGCTTTGGAGTATTTAGCTTTAGGGTGTCTGAAATTTAGGGACAAAGTCTATTTTGCAAATACGTATTTGGCCACCATTGGCACAGATGGAGAGTAGATGGACTCAATCACAGAGAGTGTAAAAAGTAGTGGTTCAAGAGAGATTTCTTAGACACACCAATATTTAAGGGACAGAGGAAGAAGGAGACACCCTTAGAGAAAGTCAAAGAACAAGGAGTCAAAGAGCATGAGGAGAATAAATATCCTAAGGACAATCCGTGGAGCAGGGAATCCTCCCCAAAGTTCTCTGAGTACTATGGTCCTGTGCTCAGGCTGTCCCTATAAGAGGCTCTCTTTTCCCGGCACCGTTAAACATTCACCATACAAATCCATGTTGCTCACTTTTATATACAGAGAAAAGCTCAGGTTACGTCCAGTAATAGGGGTTTATTGTTCATAGGAAAATAGAGAAGACTGGGAAACCACGTCAGCTTCCTTCAGAGCAGGTGGAAGCTAGTTCACTGCTACATGTTGGTGTTCAAATATTACTCATGCAAACCCTAAAGTCATTTCTGAAAAATTACATATCCTCTTCTCTCATTTGAAATAAACACCTCAGAATTTATTACAAATTTAAATATTTGCTAAGACTGTATTTTCTGGATAATCGTACTGTATGCCTGATTTACCTTGAAATGTTAGACTGGAAGTTTAACTCTTTCAATCTATAAATGGTACCATGGGAAAACAGCCCTCATTGTCAAATTCAACAGCAAATTAGATGAGGCTATATAAGAAAATGTCCAAGTGCATTTTTTCTGTTTCAAATAAATATTTGTATTAACCACTCGTATTAACCTACCAGGTATTCTGAATTCTAATTCTGAGCTATCTAGTTCAAAATATTGCTAGATAAGATATAAATGCTTCCATGATATTTTGTTCCCATGGGTCTCACTCTCAGGAGTTTTACACTCCAGGGCAGTGAATTACAGAAGATGGTGAGGGGTTTGCATTTCTTTTGTAAAGAAGGGAAAAGGAGAATTTAAAAGAGGAGTTGAAAAAAGAACTCTGAAAGCACAGATACAGTTTTAGCCAAATTAATTTTTGGAAAGCATACATATGGAGAAACTGAGGATCTGGAAACTGATTGCCTTAAATTTATTCATGCCTATATAGCATCTGTTCAGTCTTTGTTTTCCCACAGGGTACCCTGCTCCAGGAGACTCAGCTATAATCATCTAAGTGAGACACCAGTAGCTAGCAGCCTGATTTGTCCCTCCATCTCCACTTTTCTCTGCCTGCTATGTCCTCCTCTGCTACTGTCCAACTTTTCCCCTTCCTCTAGGTCATCTTGAATTTAATCACTATCATAGGGTTGGATTATGCCGTAGGCTATTGCTGAATTTTGTCTCCCTCAAATCCATCAGGTGAAGACCTAACCTCCAATGTGACTGCATGAGGAGATAGAGCCTATGAAGAGATGATAAAGGTTAAATGAGGTCATAGGGTGGGATCCTAATCTGATAGGGCTGGTGCTCTTAAAGAAGAGGAAGAGGCACCAGAACTCTCTATTTCTTCCATGTGAGGACATGTGAAGACACAGCAAGCAAGTAGCCATCTGAGAGCCAGGAAGAGAGCTCTGACCAGAATTTGACCATGCTAATCACCTTGGCGTCTAGCCTTCAGAAATATAAGAGAGAATAACTTTCTGTTGTTTAAGCAATCCAGTCCATGGCATTGTGCTATGGCAGCCTGAGCAGACAAATAACAGGCATGTAATGTGCAGGCCCGGTACATGGACATTATCTGAGATGACTCTTTAAGCTAATATACTCATCACCCTTTTCTCAGGGGTGTCTTTCTTACTGACTACCTGGCATAGTTTGTGGCTTTATTAGCTTGGTCACAGCTAACTGGGCCAGGTATCACCCTACCAGGGATTTCCTTGGCTAGAGAGCTGCCTTGCTAAGGACCCTCCCCGGGTATCCCCCATCTAAAGACTGATTTGCTTGGTGACATAGGGTCCAGCTCACTTGCCACAACTCAGGACCACTCTGAATGGTCATCTGAGCTTCAGAATTCCCCAGTGGTCATCTGAGACCTCTGTTGAGGTGGCACTGCAGTGTGACTTCTCCCTCTGCTTCCCCACCTGCCCCTCCAGTTGGTGACCCCAGAGCATGCCCTAAGAAACCTGTGGCACGCTCATCTCCATCTCAGGGTTTGCACACAAAAGCCAGTGCACTGGCACCCACGTTGTTTTTCCAGATTCTATTGTCTGTGTGTGCATGGTTGGAGAGACCCAAACTGAGAAAATACATACTAAATTTTATTGTAATTTTTCTATTTATATCCCTCTCTTTCTTTATTTCACCGTGAGATTGTACAGGGCAGGAAGCATACATTACTCATCTACCTACCCATAACGTTTAGGACTTTGTCAGTCAATAATAGTTCTCGACAAATATTTCCTAAATAAATTCTACAGTTGATTTATCATTTCTCCAGAGGCTAGATTAAGTCCAAGATAAAAATTAGTATAAACATTTGTATAATTAACTAAGGACTTCAAGTTATATATGCTTTGCCTGAATTCCCTGAGTGCCATTTTATTTTTAATCTTTAATAAAAAGAGTCTTTCTAAAAGAACAAACAAGAATTACTTTGCACACAATGATATATTTGTGAAGTTGAGAGGGCATCTCAGCCCTTTAATACTCCCTACTTAAGGCAAGTGGGATATCGAATACATACATGTTTAAAGCAGTATTAATAGCTGTATAATGTGAAAAATGACTTATTTGTGATATAAATTTATCATAATTACACAAATTAGAGCCATATAAATTAAGATATCAAGTAAAGAAGAATTTAGTATTTAATGTTTTCGTGATAATGAACAATTTGCAAAAGTATTTGCTGCTTGGTCCAATGTGGACTTCTGTAATTCCTGGATTTTGCTTTCTGCTTATGTAGGAATGCAGAGTGAGCATATCAATGAAGTCAAGACCTCCAGTTGCATTGTTTTGCTAAGTGTAACCAAGTGAGTTTTGTTTGGGGCTCCTCTGCTTTACGAACCGAGATTAAATGTTATCTAACAACTTTTCTACCTAAAAATTCTATTTTGCTATCTCAAGTGAACGACTTCTAATCTCACACGTTTGTTGAAATCATAAGGAAGACAAACTAAACATAAATTATAATAAAGACACTGAATTGTGTCCATATTTCTCTTGGGACTTCATTAATTTTTTCCAAATAGAAGCTGAAGTTAGGTTATCCTCATTTATTCCCAGCTTCCCTGTCCTATACTTTAATTATGCTCTTTTCATTTATCCAATAAGTATTTATTGAGCACCTCCATTTTATCAAGCACTTTCTAGTTGTTTGGGGATACATGAGTGAACAGAACAAAGATCTCTGCTCTCATGGAGATCACATTCTTCTTTGGTGATACAGTGAACATAATAAATATATAAACTATATTGTAGGGGGACGAGGACCATGAATGTAAAAGATGTGGAACAAAGAAAGGGGATACTGAGAATGTTGGGGTGGAAATTGTGGCAGGTCACAATATTCTAACAGGGTGTTCAGAGTAGTCTTAATTGAGAAGCTGAGATTTAGCACTATTTAAAGAAATGAGGGAGTTAGCCATGCTGATACTTGGGGAAGAGAACCCCAAGCAGAAGTAACATCTAGAGCAGAGGTGCAAAGGCTGGGAAGTGTCTTGAATGTTTAAGGAAGCATAAGGATATGGTGTAGCTGAAGCAGAGTGAGTAAGGAGAGGAGGAAGAGAGAAGTTAGAAATCAGAGGTAGGGCTGGTGGTGAAGAAACAGATCCTTTATGGCACTGTGGGCCTTTGAAGGACTTTGGATTTTACTGAGTGAAATGGGCAGCCTCTGGAAGGTTTGGGGCAGGTTTTAGGAGAGTAACGTAGTCATACTTGCCTTTTGAAATGATCACTCTGGCTGCTTTGATAAGAATAGCCTAACAAGTGGGAGTGTCAAGAGTTGAAGCAAAGAGACCTCTTAGGAGGTTATTGATGATATTCAGGTGAAAGATGATGGCAGGTGGCACTAGGTATTAGCAATGGAAATGGTGAGAAGTGGTGAAAAGTGATCGGCTTCTGGATATATTGAAAAGTTAGCGACAAGAAGAATTTCTATTGGATTGGGTATGGGATGTGAGAGAAAGAGAGGAACTAAGGATTAATTCATATTTTTGGTTTGAACAACAGGAATGATGGTGCTGGCACCAAATAAGATGGGAATGCTGTGGTGGAATAGGTTTTGGATTGGCAGAGATTGGTACGTGACAAAACTCAAGTGTTTATTGTGTATCTAAAGACAGTGCTGAGCAGGCCGCTGGTGTATACGACTGGAGTTCATGAGCATGATCTAGGCTGGAGGTAGATGATAGATAGATAGATAGATAGATATCGCATGTAACACAATAACACACATTTGGCATAGGTGTTATTCAAAACCTTGAAAAAGAATAGGTTACCAAGGGAGTGAGTGTAAATAGAGAAGTGAAGTGAAAAGAAGAGGACAGGTTACCAGCTCTAACATTAAAAGGACTACATGGATGGACCTTGAGGGCATTATGCTAAGTAAAAAAAAGCTAGACAGAGAAAGACAACTACTGTATGATATCACTTACATGTGGAATCTAAAAAACTCATAGAAACAGTAGAGTGGTGGTTACCAGGGGCTGGAGGGTAGGGGGAACTAGGGAGATGTTTTAAAGGGTAAAAACTTGCAAGTAGAAGATGAATAAGTTCTGGAGCTCTAATGCACAGATTAGCAATTATAGTCAACAATGCTGTATTATAAGCTTCACAACTGCTAGGAGACTAGATCTTAAATGTTCTAGCCATTTTAAAAAGTAGTGATAATTATAGGATGTGATGGAGGTGTTAGCTAATGCTATGGTGGTAATCATATTGCAACATATAACTGTATCAGCTCAGCACATTGTACACCTAAAACATACGTTATATCTCAGGTACCTCTCAATTTTTAAAATATAAAGAATAAAGTGTGAATTGGAGTGGGATCATTCCCAAACAAACAAACAAAAAAAAGGAAGGTGAAAATTGGAGATGTAAGCAAATTAGCCTGAGAAGGAACCACTCATGAGATAGGAGGAAAACCAAGCGAGTGTGTTTCCTTGAAGTCAAAGAAAGAAAGTCAAAGGAAAGAATGATTAGCTACCTAAAAATCTTGCTAGTAATTCACTTATTAAGAGGTCTGAAATTGATTACTTAATTTAGCAACCAGGAAATAATTGGTAACTTGATCAGAGCAGTTTAGGAGGTGCGGTGGGAGTGGAGCTGAAATGGAGTGTGTTTAGGGCGGAAAGAGAAGGGGATTGGAGACTGTGAGTCTGGTCGATATACCTGAGGATTTTTGCCAAAAAAGGGAGTAAGAAACTGGAGGGAAGCTGATAAAGGAAATGGATCAGGACATGGTTTTTGTTGTTGTTGTTTCAAGCCTTTTGTTTTGCTTTGTTTTTTAAGATAGGGAAAGCAATAGCATGTTTATATGCCAGTGGGAATTATCAGTAGAGAATGAAAAATGGAAGATGGAAGAGAGCAGAGGAGGCAGGAGGGCTTCTGGGTCGTGGAATGAGGATACACCAATTCCTATCCTCAGTGTAACAACAGTGTAACTGTTGAAAATTATAAAATAATAATAAAAGAATCATCAGTCATTTATAATTTCTGCAAAGTGTCCTAAGGCCATAAACAAGTACAGAAATATTAATTCAAAAAACTCCACTAAATATGCATAGGGGTAGCCGGTATTGATGCCTGCATTGGTTTGCTAGAGCTGCCGTAACGAAATAGCACAGACTGGGGGGCTTAAACAATAGACATTTATTTTCTCACAGATAAGCAGGCTAGAAGTTCAAGACCTAGGTGTTGGCAGGTTTGGTCACTTCTGAGGTCTGTTTCCTAGGTTTGCAAATGGCCACCTTCTTGCTGTGTCCTGCACATGGTCATTCTCCTGTGAACTCACATGCCGATGTCCTAATCTCTTCTTCTAAGGGCACCAGTCATATTGGATCAACCCCCCTCCCCTGCCGCGGATGACCTCATTTCATCTTAATCACCTGTTTAATGGCCCTATCTCCAAATACAGTCACATTCTCAGGTACTGGGTGTTAGGACTTCAAGGTATGAATTTGGGAGGGACACAGTTCAGCCCATAACAGTGACATTTAAACCACATTCTGTTCCCTAGCTCCGTCTGAGGCCACTAATTTTATCTGGAAGATAGCATGGAGAATTCCTTGTCTAAGGGTGTTTTTGAAAACAGTTGAGATGTTGGTAGAGAGCAATTACGGTGAGACCTTTAGCTCCAATAGTACAAGCAAAATGGCAGAAAACGAGAAGAATCCTCTTGGGATCACCGTTAACTCTGGAGTTCAAGAGGGCTGTGAGCATGAGCTGGGCTGCACCAGCCCAAGAGGAGTGAGAACAGGGTGTGAGGCAGACTTTAAGCATTTCCCAAGCCTCATGCAGACCCATCAACATAGGGCAGAAGCCACACTGGCACTCAGGGCTTAAACACAACCTCTGTCAAAATACTGATGAACAATAAACAACTCTCACCCAAGGGTCCTAAGAAACCAAGCTTAAAAATAAAATCACACTCATCTCTGGCAAACTGTGTGCATGCCCAAGGCTGTATCCACTCATGATCCACTTGTGACATCTCATCCACTCATGCGATGTCATGAGCTGAGCTTCCAGGTGTTGGAGTTATTGATTAGGACAAGTCAAGAAGAAAGTAATGATGAGGCTTTATTCACTTGTTTGGATAATAAGCAAGAGATTAGAAAGAAGTTGCCAGCTCCCAGAATGTTCTGTTTTTCTCCATAGAATGGCACCGGACAAGGGATAGATGTATCGGTACAAATTGGGGGAATAATCTCATTGCTGAGGAAGCTTCAAACAAAAATCTCCTGCTATGAATCTGGGTCAGGAGAGCAGGGAGAGGGGGGTGGGTGGGATTGGAAAGGTACTGAGAGCTGAACCACAGTGGAGCAAAGTGTCTTCAAGTTTTCCCCCTCCTTTTTCTGAAAAAGAGATCTTGGCAGAGCCCCTGGGGAAAGGCACCCCATGAAGGAGATGCCTCCCAAAAGGAGGCATCTATGCTGAGAATGCAGAGATACATAAGAGCATTCTGGCCAGGACTATGCTGAGAATGCAGAGATACATAAGAGCATTCTGGCCAGGGGTCCTGAGTCCTTGATGACAACTCCCCTTCAAGACTGTCCTGCACTGGCTGTGCACCAGATCTGGTGTGGGGAGGTTAGCATTCCTCCATGAGGCTTGCCAGGTGAAGCCTTTTAATTGCCTATCCTTGACCTTAAAGGTGATCAAGAAAGGGAATCATCAAGCTGTTAGCTATTGGGCCTTGACTGAAAGAAGGGCTAAGAAATGTAAATGCTCTGAACTATGAGAGCAGCCTGCAAGATATCTGTCCTTCAAAGAGTAAAGGGGCTTAAGCCCAACCTTTCACCCATATGTGGCTTATAAGTCAGGGGTGACCCTTAAATCACTGGCTAAAAGATACAAACAAATGGAAAAACATATGAGTAGGAACACATCTGAGAGGCTACACACTGCTGGGAAAATAGACTTTGCAGAATTAGCTCAGCCAAACCATTAATCAAACAAATGACTAAGCAGACAACAACAAGAAACCCTGTGGTGAGAAGGAAGAGTAAACATGTTTGCTACAATATATTATTTAAAACGTGTAATTAAAAAAGAAAGAAATTATATATATATATATATATAAAACATGAAAATAAACAGCAAAGTGTGACCCATACATAAGAATAAAAGCTGATGATAAAAGGTGCCTTTTAAGGGGCCCACTTGGTGGGCTTAGCCAACAAAGATAGCAAAGGGGCTATTGTAAACACATCCAAAATATGTTCAAAGAACTAAAAGAACCATGCTTAAAGAATTAAAGGAATGTATGATAACAATGTTTCATCGAATACAGAATATCAATAAAGAAACAAAAATTATTGAAAGAACCAATGGAGCAGATCCCTATCAAAATGCCAATGGCATTCTTCACAGAACTAGAACAATTATTCTAAAATTTGTATGGAAATACAAAAGACCCCAAGTAGCCAAAATGACCTTGAGAAAGAAGAATAAAGCTCCCTGATATCAAACTATACTACAAAGCTACAGTCATTAAAACAGTATGGTACTGGCACAGAAACAGACATGTAGATCAATGGAACAAAATAGAGAGCCCAGAAATGGACTCACAAGTATATGGGCATTTAATTTACAGCAAAGGAGGCAAGAATATACAATGGGGAAAAGACAACCTCTTCAATAAATGGTGTTGGGTGAACTGGACAGCTACATGCAAAAGAATCAAACTGGACTACTTTCTCACACCATGCACAAAAATAAATTCAAAATAAAGACTTAAGTGTAAGACCCGAGACCATAAAACTTCTAGAAGAAAACATAGGCAGTAAGCTCTTTGACATTGGTCTTGGCAATATTTTTCTGTATCTGTCTCCTCAGGCAAGGGAAAAAAAGCAAAAGTAAAACAAATAGACCTACATCAAATTAAAAACCTTTTGGGTAGTGAAGAAAACTATCAACAAATTGAAGAGGCCATGTACCAAATGGGAGAAGATATTTGCAGATGATGTATCTGATAAAGAGTTAATATAAAAATATACAAAAACATATAACTCAACATTTTAAAAAAATATTAAAAAATGGGCTGAAGATATCAATATATATTTTTCCAAAGAGGACATACAGATGGCCAACAGGCACATGAAAAGATGCTCAACATCACTAATCATCAGGGAAATGCAAATCAAAACCACAATGAGATATCACCTCACACCTGTCAAAATGATTATTATCAAAAAGAACATAAGTAAGAAGTTTTGGCAAGGATGTGGAGAAAAGGGAACACTTGTACACTCTTGGTGGGAATGTAAATTGGTGCAGCCACTATGGAAAACAGTAAGGAGATTCCTGAAAAAATTAAAAATAGAACTACCATATGACCCAGCAATTCCACTCCTGGGTATTTATTTGAAGAAAATGAAAGCACTAATTAGAAAAGATACGTGCACTCCTGTGTTCATTGAAGCATTATTTACAATAGCCAAGATATGGAAGCAACCTAAATAAATGACCGTCAATATGAATGGGTGAACAAGATGTGGTATACATACAATGGAATATTCCTCACCCGTAAAAATGAATGAGATCTTGCCATTTGTGACAACATGGATGGACCTAGAGGGTATTATGCTAAGTGAAATAAGTCATAGAGAAAAAGACAGATACTGCATGATTTCACTTATTATGTGGAATCTAAAAAACAAAACAAAAGAACAAACAGAGCAGCACAGAAAGAGTTAGAGATACAGAGAACAAACAGGTGGTTGCCAAAGGTCATGTGCTTAAAGCCTGAATTTAGCTGCAATGGTAATTCTCAGTGCATAACATAGTGTGGCCCCTTTGGCTTGAACTTTGGAGAGTTGGCAGCTGTGTTTAGTTTAATCCCCTTTGGCTTCAACTTTCCCATGTCTCTGGGCGTAGTTTTCTTAGTTCTGCCTATACAATATTTCCTGTGCAAGCTAAATTTCTATTTTATAATCTATTCTTTACCTTAACTTGTCATTTCCATCCTGAATTATTTTACTGATGTATTAGTATTAGCCAAGGTTCTTGACTACATACAGAATAGGCTGTTTTTCTTTTTTTTAAGGATAAAACTATATCACAGATTAATTAACAGAGTTACAAAAACAAGACCCTAGGCTGAGATTCTGGGAAGAGCCTCCCGCTGGGTAGATTGTAGAATCTTGCCTCTACATATTGACAAACTACAGAATCAGAAGCTGCCATGACAGCTGATGTCTTGCAAAACCTAGTCAGGAAACTGCTTAATCTGGATTCTGGTTAGCTGTTCCCTCCAAGCAAAAGAGTGTCTTTAATTTGTCATGTGATTCAATTCTGAGTGGAGATCTTCCACAGGGATATCTGATCGGTGAAACCTAAATTATATCTGAATTCCTAGCAGCAAGGGATACTGGGAAGTGTAGTTTTTGCTTTCTAGCCCCTGTGAGCTACAATGTTGTTAGGATGGACGTTGAGAGTGTTAAACTCCAGGTTATGATTTTGGCCTTTAATGTAACTTCAAATATCATAAGGTGATTAAATACACTAAAAAAATCTGACCATGATAAAGACTTTATCTACATAATTCACCAGAATCTTGCTGTGTTAAATCCTAGCATCTTCCGGGGAGAGCTTTATAAAGAAAATCTTCTTTGAAGATGTCAGCTTCTGACAGAAAATTAAAACTCTGGGCTTGCCCAGTTTGAAAGGGCTAGTGAGAATAATTTTATCATGATCACTACCATCGCTCACAGTATTTTATTTGGTTAATTAACCCACCCATTTCTTTCCCTCATGTTTCTGAACCTATTTGGGAATAGAGAACAGGAGTTCAAATGAGAATAAATCATTTGCTTTATTACAGGTGAAAAACTGGATTAAAAAATATAGTTTGGACTTCAAAAAACATCTTTTTCCTTTTTCTTTTTCCTTCCATAGAATTTGTACAAAAATATCACTAAGAGAGCTGCTGAATAACTGAAAACTTCACTGCACAAAGTGTAGTCTGTTATCTTTGGTTTATTCTATGGAAAATGAAAGATTGGGGAGAAGAAAGTATGATGCTCACAGGCGGGCAATTTCCAAAACAGAGATCAGGAGTGGTAGCTACAAAGAGAATCAACACATGAGCATGTAGGTTTAGGCCATTAACCTTCCCAGTTGAAGAACATGAGCAAATAGATATCAGACTCTTACCATTTCACCAATCAGATCCCTTCTACCAAAGGAAAAAGCTAGGGAGCAGTAAGGAGAAGGGAGCAACGTTTTTCCTAAAATTTACCTGAGGCATTTTGTAGACTTGAGAGAAACTGGAGAGGGAGAGCATGGCTATCACACTGCCATCATCACCACTAGCACCACCATCATGATCATGACTATGATCATCCCCATCATTACCAAGAACCACCAATGTCATCATTCAAACAGCTGTGGAGTATCTACAATATGTGGACCACTTTTATGTCACTTAAGATCCAAATTACTTTAAGAATGAAAGGGCTTCCCTGGTGGCGCAGTGGTTGAGAGTCGGCCTGCCGATTCAGGGGACATGGGTTTGTGCCCCGGTCCGGGAAGATCCCACATGCCGCGGAGCGGCTGGGCCCCTGAGCCATGGCCGCTGAGCCTGCGCGTCCGGAGCCTGTGCTCCGCAACGGGAAAGGCCACAATAGTGAGAGGCCTGCGTATCGCAAAAAAAAAAAAAAAAAAAAAAAAGAATGAGAAATGAGGAGGATTTATAATTAATGCCACAGAGATGATGTGTTGTTGAGAGGAATAGAGTTTGGGTGGGGAACAGGAAGTGATATACAAGAAATGAGGTGTCTGGGGGAATTAAAGAAGGCTTCGTGGAGGTAGGTCATATTTGGGCCTTAGAAGAAATAGTGTTACAGGGATTCAAAGTGTAGTCCTACTGCAGAGATGAGGGATACTCGTGAGAAAAATCATGATTTGCCTCATTATAAAGGGTATGAATATTCAGTTTTAAATTTCACCAATCTCTCAAGAAATGGGGTTGATCTTTCAAGAAAAATAATTCCCAACTACTTATTTACGCATATAACACTAAATGACTAATCTTCCTGAAGTTTTCTTAGAATCTAGTCTTCTTTATACCATTGTGCTCTTCCAAAAAAGATGTCCTCAATCTATTTACTACAAGTTCAGGAAAGAACTTTTGTTGAAAATGAATGAGTCATTCTGTTTTGTATTCTCCAAGTAAGGCCTGCCGTCCAAAGCCCTTACCTTGAATGCTTATCTGCTTCCCTATATTAGATTTTTGGGAACTAAGAAGGCTGTTGGGAGTTTCAGTTGGATGCTATATGGTATCTTACAATTCTGGGCAGTCTTGAAGGCAAAGCTGAGATTATTTGACCAAAGGAAAACAAACGACCTCATGTTTCTAGTCAGCTTATCTTCCAAGTAAATACTGATTTCCTTGCAGGAAATTCATTTTAATTTTACCTCATTTCCCCTCAAAAAAAGTTATCATTTTATTTAAATAAAGAGAGGCCTTCCAACTTATTCTGCTGATTAGTCACACAGTTTTGCATTTTATTAGAAAATCCTTCAAATATAAATATGTTCTTCTGCTCCTCAAGTATTTGTAAATAAACCATAGAGTTAATGGAGATAGACAGAATCTCATATCATTGAAAAGGAGGGAAAAATACACATATGTCTTACCTCTGAGCGGCAAATAACAGCAATCAGACTGCTGTCATTTTAATAAGCCTGTGTTTGTATTTTTGCACGGATTTTCTTAAATGCCCTTATGATGCCCATTTAATGTTTTAAAATCACTGATGATTTTGTGAAACAATGGGGAATAATTTTTAAAGGCACTTATGAGGTCTAATCTTGTCTCGTTAAATACAATGGAGTTAAGCGATTTTGCATTTACCTCCCTAGAGCAAAGGGAATTCCATTTTTAAAGAAGGACCCACCGTGTTACCATAGATCTGTGCATTATTTCCTTTTTTCTTTTTCTTTCTTCCTTCCATTTAGGGACCCTGATTTGCTATGAACCCAGCATGAAGAGAAAGGAAACAAACCCATGCTAACAATTATGTAGTTACAGCAAAGTTAGTTTAGATAATCCCTAAACATTTTCTTCTTTTATCGCAGAATATATCACAAAAGCAGCACTAATTAAATTGTCTCAGACCTGAATTCTCATTAGGATAGCATGCATAGACCATCATCAGGGAAATGGTTACTGATTATTAAAATGCACCTAGAATCGTAAAGGCAAATTTCTTCCTCTATTGTATTTTTTCTCATTCTTTTTGACTTTCTTTTACCCCATATATATTTTCCCCTATTTGCTACCATTATCAGGAAAGCCTTGTGTCTTCCACATATCGTGATGCATAATGTGATGACTTATATTATCATTATTATTGCAATTACTTCTAAACTTTATAAAGCCACAATGTCAATAAAGGGCTTGTGTCGCATATACAGATATTATTCTGTGGTAGTTATGTTTTAAGCCTTTTAACCCGTATTTTAACTAACAGTTTTAGTTCCAGTTGTTAACATTTGTTCAACAAACATTAATGAACGAGGTATTTGATCTATTTTTTAAAAAAAAGCTTTTTCCTTAATAGTTAACACAGTGTTCTAGAAGTACATAGTAAATGCTCAAGACAAAATTTTAAATCACAGAATTTTAAAACTATAATAAAATTTACTAATCTAAGTTATTTGGGGGGGCAGGAAACTGAAATATAGAAAGTTTAAGGGATTTGACAGAAATGATTCAACTGAAGCCAATTATTGACAGTGATAAGTCTGGAAGTCAAACGTCCTAACTCAGTCAACTTTTTCTTAGAAATATGATGATATGTTAGAAGGGAGCCTGTGATGGCATTTGACTTGAAACAAAGCTGGGCATGAAAGGAGTCTAATATGTGGTTCTTAACCACACATTGAAAATATGTAAACTTAAAGAGATACAATTATGTACATTAAACACCTAGAGATCAAAGCCAAGTGATGTATATCTAAAGCTATCTGTAAGCTTACAAAGGGATTTTAAAACAAATTTTTAAAAATGGTATTGCTCTTTTCCTTCTGCTTTCATTTTTCATGGTGAATATGAGATATAAATTTTTCTCATTAATCACTAATTGAAATACAATAATTCAATTTATATCCCAGAAACACAGCTGTATATAATAAAGACCTTAGGTGACGGATAACATTATACTACAAAACTGAAGACATAGAACCAAGTAATCAAGATTCAGCCTTATTTTCCTCATAAATGTAATTGCAATAACAATAATAATACTTCTGACAGGGTTGTTGTTGTTGAATTATATATGACATATAATAATATATTATTAGTAGAGTATATAACCAGATGACTTATATTCTGTTATATCATTATATATTATTGTATTATATATTATGTATATTTTTATAAATAAGATATTATTACATTATGTTATAAACATGATATTTGATTATATTAACTATGTATTCAAAATTGAGATTTGACTAAACTGTGATAAAATCTTAGCTGTTTATAGAAATCTTTTGATACATCCCATCAAACACACCAGAGGAATTAAAACAAAAACAAAACAGGTTGGAAGACAGTTTCAGTATGAGAATATTAAAAGTCAGCCAAGAGGGCAAAGAGCTTCTCACATGCTTGAATTAAGTCTACAGGAGCATCTGTCCAGAAGGCCAGTGAATCCATTGCTAAAGTATTTTGTATAAATTTTGAAAACACATGGTATTCATTTCTACTTGGCAGAGTTTATGTTTTGTACACTGACTTTTCTGATTCTTTCAACAATATTTTATGACCTTTTTAGTATGGACTTTTTAAAATTTTTATTTTCCAATTGCCTGAATAAGTGATCAAAAGTTTTAAATGCAGTTAATCAAATATATTTCCTCTATAATATCAAATAGCTCAATAATTTTTTCTCTCCATTGCATTGTTAAGTTGACCAACAGTTTGGTCCTTATATTGACAAAATAAATGACAGAAAACCCACCATGCATTTCTGGGTCTTTAAATTTTTTTAAAAAAGAAAACAAAACACCATTACAATTGTTAGCATAGTCAAGACATTTAATTGAAACACAGTTCATTTGGAATGGATTTCTTTCTACATGACTAAGATAAATTTCTTTTTTCTCTCACTCTTATCATGTAAAGTTAAAATAGCTGTGCAGATTTTCAGCAAATTTAGAGAAAAGTTTTGGTATAGTCTGAAAAATATGGGCCACAGAAAATTCATGGGGGAGTGCCTCATCAAAAGTCATTTCAGGAACAGCTAAAACGGAGCATTAATTTTCACCTGAATTGACAAATTATAATTGGGATAATCTTTTAATAATTAGATACCTCATATATAGCTGATCAAATATATCTATATTTATATATATATTATTTTTTAATTTTTTCTCTCTTTTTTCATGGTCTTCTTGCTCCCCTGCCCAAATCATTTCCTGTTTAAGTGGCTTTATTTTTCCCTTCAGTGCTTATCACTTCCTGACCTTATAATGTATTTTTTTAAACTATTTTGGAGTCCCCAAAGTCTGGAACACATAATAAATTAATACACATTAAATTGGTATTTGATGAATAAATATAGATGTGGAGAGAGCAAACAAGCATCACTTTACAATCTGAGCTCCAAATAAAAAGGCACAGGGAAGCAGGAATTACAGTGTTTATGTACCACTGAGCCTCTTTGTATATTCTCAATTCTGCTTAGTTGTTTTCTTGAAGAAATAACCATAAGGCTGATTAATGATCCCTTTGTGAAATGCTGGGTGGGGGAGATAGTCCAAAATGAATCGGATTATTGATATTATATAAAATAAAATTTTGTAATGTTTTAGCCATTAATTGACTCTGAAGCTGTTTAAAATGATAGAATAATTACAATTTCAGGTGCTAGATGAAACTAGATTAACAACTTAACTATATTTTGTTATGATCAAAAAATGTATAAAAACATCAGCCAGGTTTTATTTTCATGACAGAAGTGAAGAGAATAAAAGGACTAAAAATGATATTTTTTTAGCCATAAAATATTATATCTGGAATAATTTGAAAACAAGTTCAGTAGTAATTTGCATATTTTATACAAATTGTCCATGATAAGGTCTATGTGGAAAGGAGAGAAAGCTGGCTATGAAACTCTTCATGGCTGTAAAACTTGCCTTCCTGGGCCATGCAAAATTACAGAAAATATTTTAAAAGGCATATAAATAAAGAAATAACTGAGAAAGCAGCATGGGGCCCCTGATGAAACTATGATTATAAAAGGAGATAGGAGCATGTACTAATGTTCCCATTTTTCCAAGTTTGGTGATTTCCTTAGTACGTGGTTCTTAATTCTAGCTGTCTATATTTATGTGCGTATAGTCACAGAGATTGTTTTAGGTACAACATATTTGAATTGTAACAACAAGTGTCATTCTTTTTTTATTGGGAAAAGGCAGTTTAAAGCCTAAATCTTCTATATTTAAAAACAAGCAAAAAGGAATAACGTATTCAGGCAACTTCAGATATTACTCATCAGAGGATGGCTTTAACAAATTGTTTTTATGGTGGTATCTCTATTTTAGCAGGAATATAACAAAGACTCTTATTTTGATAAGGGGCAAGAGGAGGGAGAAATCTTGAGTGTGAGCATACCAAATGTGTTGAATTCAGTGCCAAGTCCTGGGCTCCAACAGGCAGAATGAGTGTAATAGGCCTGGAGAGAGCAGTGGGAAGACAGAAGCAAGCATCACCTATTTTCCAGTTCAATATTCAGAGAACTAGGCATTTCACAGTAATAATTTTTGCAATGTTTAATTTTAAACCTCGAACAGACATTTTTCCTGATGTTTTAAAAAGAGTTCATGAAATGTAATTTGACCATTTCTTCATAAATTAAGACACCTTTTTCCAAACTGTGTTATACAAACTCCAGTGTTCTAAGAAATATTAACAGATCACCCAAAGAAAACATGGCTTCACGGTCAAATATCTTGGAGAAATACTTCCTATGCCATTTTTCTCTAGGACTATGACAGTGCTCAGTTGGGCTCCAAGCAGTCCCACAGAATGGAAATTTGTTTAGCTTTATTTAACTTCATATTTTAAAGTACATTTGGTTATAGAATTTATTTTTATGGAAAACGTTTTGGAAGATATTAATTTTTTAAGGAGCAGCAGTCCACTTGGGAATTAAAACTATCATTATTAATAATCCTCTCAGTGCTTCTTGAACTTTAACGTGCATATGAGTCTCCAAGGGAACTTGCTAGAATGCGGATTCTGATTCTGCATTTGTTGGAGGTGCAGATGAGATTCTGCATTTCTACCCAGGTCTCAGGTGATGCCTAGGCTGCTGGTCTGGAGTCCACATTTCAAACAGCTCGGCTCTGCTGCATTTTGGTTCTTTATTGTGGTACCTCAGGTACCTCTACCTGAGTCAAGGGAACTTTAGGAACTTTAGGAGAGATGGGTTCTGTAGGAGACCTCAGGTGTCCTGAGAATGATGATATACACCCCACCCCAAATACTTGTCCTCTAAGTTTCCAGATTAAAGTAGGTTTTAAATTGGAAAACAAATTTAACAGTACATTATGTATGTTTTGTTATTAGTATCTTGGGCAGGACTTTTTGGTTTCTGAATTTAAATTTAAACTGGTACTCAAATAACTATAGGAGGTTCTATTAAGAATGAGCAGGAAAACCATGGTCATCTCAAAGAGTCCACTTGGAACATTTGAAAATGCGGCTTACTGAATAAAGTTTTAATTCAGGGATGGTGGAAGATGCAATTAAGGGGTGCATGCGTGTGTGTGTGTGTGTGTGTTTGTGTGTGTGTGCACGCCTGTCTGTCTAATGTTGGGTGTAAGGCTTCTTCAACAGGTTGGTCACATCACAGAGGATTAATACTGGCCTAGTCTCCCCAACTGGTGTCAGAGCTCACTTCTTGCTGTAGTCAGTGTCTCTGCCACTCACCCCTAATTTGTTTCTTCTAATCGGTAGAGGGCTCAGAATACAAATGATCTGGCCCATCAGGGCGTTGAGTGAAGGCAAGAAGGGCTCTTCTTTGCAGTAAGAATTTCAACTCAGAAAATTTACCTTTGTGCACAAAATTTCTCCTCCCTTTCCTCTCCTTTCCTCTCATCTCCTCTCTTCTTCTCTCCTCCTTTCCTTTCCTTTCTTTCTCCTTTCCTCCCCTCCCCTCCCTCCCTCCCTTCCTTCCTTTTTCTTTGTCTCTTTTGTTCTTTCTTCTTCCTTATTTGGTTTCTTTATTGTTCCCTCTTTCTTTTTCTTTCCTTAGATGCTAATCAGATTGTTGTCATCTTATTTGTAAAAAAAACCCTTTATACAAAATATGTACAAAATACATTGCTATACTTTGATCTATATCAATAAAGAATTTGCATATTACTTTGATAATTTTTCATTGCTTCAGGGAATTTTCTTTAAGGTTTAGATTTCACTTATTGAGGGAGGAATGAAGACAGCATAATCGATACCTTAAAAGAAATAGATTAGTTTGTGTGTGTGTGTGTATTCTCATTCAAGTGCTGAATAAATCCTGACTGTGTGCACTAAAAACACAAAAAATAAACAGAGACACAGGATCAAGACTTAATTTTGGTTCTTTTAGCAAAGTTATATACTTGCTTTTTTTTGGCTCTGACAAATGGTAAGGTGGCTTTCCATCTCTGGAACCATCACCTTTTTATGAGGTGAAATTACATCCATTCTGTCTGGTTGCCCTATATCTTGGCAACCGTTTATTGAGCATCTACTGTGAATCAGAAATCATGCTCAGTATCTTATATATATTAATTTATTTAGTCCTCACCCCTTCAAAATTTCTGATGCAGGCATTTTTATCCCTGTTAATAGGAGTAAGATGAGGCTTACAGTATGTTAGCAAGGCCAAGTCATAGCCTAAGTTATACAGGGTAATAAAACCGGACTTTGAACCAGTGAGCTGTAACAAGCCTTGTACTTGTAGCCACTATGACAAAGGAGAGTATAAACATTTGATATCTGCAAGGAGTTGACTTTGTCCTACAAGTGAAGTGTACATTTTGTGGGGATTTGTTCTCTATTTACAAGGTTATTGAAAAGATTACACTATAGTTCTTCCTTTGCCTGTTATTTATAATAACTGAAATTTAATATCATCTCAAGAGGTAACATTAAACTGTACAAAATCCCCAAGATTAAAAAAGAATATGCTTTGATTTTATTTGTAATTCTTTTGGGAGAATGAGAATTTGAACTATTCTAACTTTTATGGGTATCCTATATATGTTCATGTACATAAAGTTAATTTCCTGTCTCAAAGGTAGTATAGACATAAAAAGGCCAATTACAGTTTTATGAATAATAAATATAAGATCTGGGGCTTCGATTTTCTCTATTGTTGCACTCTAAATAATAGCAGTATTTCTAGGGAATACTTATATCCTTTCTGACACAGAACAGCTAGGAACTTTCATTAGAGAAAAATCAAAGCAGATGCAGTGTGTATCCCCGTATATTGCAAGTAATGTTAAAATAGATTCCAAACTGGTGTCTCGTTTTGATGAAAACTCAGAAGACAATTTGGAGACTGTCTGTCAGACTCTGGAGACCGAGGCACAGATGGAGTTCTGAATTAAGCGACTTTGTATTTTGAGATGTGAAATGAGCTTTAGTCCCAATTGTATATTTTAAAGATTGTGGACTAATTGGATGTGGTAATTGATTATTAAGGGGTTTATATTCTTAAAATTGTAAGGTTCATAAATAGTAATTTAAACATTTATAACAAAATTCAAGATGTAAACTTTATCTTCAGATGAATACATGTAGACAGAATTGCATAATCCATATTTCAGTCTGATTGGTAAGAAAATGTTCTTGATTAGTAAATTTTCCATAATGCCAAAGAAAATTCCTTGAGATATCAAAAGTTTAAATATTTTAACTAGTCTAATAACAAAACAACAAAATATACTCCTTGATTCCCTGTTACGCCAAAAAGTTCTGAATTGAATGCTATTTAGAGCACAGCATTTTGTGGTTGACCAAAAAAAATGTCATGAATGTTAATTCATTCGACAAATATTCATTTAATAAATACATACTGTGCCTAAAATGTGCCAGGGTCTGTTCTTGGTATTGGTGGTACAAAACACATCTCTGCCTTTCCACATTGCAAACCTTTTTAAGATTTATTCTAAGTCCTCAGAAATACCTTCCTAAGTGGTTAAGGTTTATGGGATCTGGGGAGCACTCGCATTTCATACCAATATCCTCTGAACACCTTACCAAGAGGCTTGGGCTGAAGTGGACAAGGTGGGCCAGGTTAGAGAAGTAGAGGAAATTTAAGAACATGATTCCAGGCTGAGTTTTTCACCCTTAACAAAAATATTTGGAGGGCTTCCCTGGTGGGGCAGTGGTTGAGAGTCCGCCTGCTGATGCAGGACACACGGGTTCGTGACCCGGTCTGGGAAGATCCCACGTGCCGTGGAGCGGCTGGGCCCGTGGGCCATGGCCGCTGAGCCTGCGCGTCTGGAGCCTGTGCTCTGCAATGGGAGAGGCCACAAGGCCCGCGTACCGCAAAAAAAAAAAAAAAAAAAATATTTGGAGAATTGTAAATTCTAAATTAAGGTAAGGCAGGAAGGAACTTATAAAGACTCATTAATGAGCTTGATTTTATTCTGTAAAATGTAAAGAACTACTAAAGCCTTTTAGGAAGAGAGTGATCTTTTTCATTAGCATAACTTGAAAATATATAATATTGGAGCTCCAGTATCAATTAAGGTGGGAAATAGAACAGTGGCAGACCAGTGACATTGGGCAGACTAGGCATTCAGGTTTATCACATGTAGAAATAGGCCCGATGATGGCCAGTTAGTGTATTATAGGAACTGATTAGATCTCACACTGCTTGGCTATGTGTGTTTGTCTGTTCTTTCTCCCTTTCATTGTAATGTTGAAATGTATTTAGATTTCCCATATGTGAAGGTAACAAATGATGACATATTCAATTCATATGCTTTTTCTTTTTTTGGGGGGGGAGTTTAACTACTTTTATTTTTATTTTTTTATTATTATTTTTTAATGTCTTTATTGGAGTATAATTGCTTTACAATGGTGTGTTAGTTTCTGCTTTATAACAAAGTGAATCAGTTATACATATACATATGTTCCCATATCTCTTCCCTCTTGCGTCTCCCTCCCTCCCACCCTCCCTATCCCACCCCTCCAGGGGGTCACAAAGCACCGAGCTGATCTCCCTGTGCTATGCGGCTGCTTCCCACTAGCTATCTACCTTACGTTTGGTAGTGTATATATGTTCATGCCTCTCTCCCGCTTTGTCACAGCTTACCCTTCCCCCTCCTCATATCCTCAAGTCCATTCTCTAGTAGGTCTGTGTCTTTATTCCCGTCTTGCCCCTAGGTTCTTCATGACCTTTTTTTTTTTTCTTAGATTCCATATGTATGTGTTAGCATACAGTATTTGTTTTTCTCTTTCTGACTTACTTCACTCTGTATGACAGACTCTAGGTCCATCCACCTCACTACAAATAGCTCAATTTTGTTTCTTTTTATGGCTGAGTAATATTCCATTGTATATATGTGCCACATCTTCTTTATCCATTCATCTGTTGATGGACACTTAGGTTGCTTCCATGTCCTGGCTATTGTAAATAGAGCTGCAATGAACATTTTGGTACATGACTCTTTTTGAATTATGGTTTTCTCAGGGTCGTATGCTTTTTCTTTTTCTTTTCTTTTTTTTTTTTTTTTTTGCAGTACACGGGCCTGTCACTGTTGTGGCCTCTCCCGTTGAGGAGCACAGGCTCCAGACGCGCAGGCTCAGCAGTCATGGCTCACGGGCCCAGCCGCTCGGTGGCATGTGGGATCCTCCCATACCAGGGCATGAACCCACGTCCCCTGCATTGGCAGGCAGACTCTCAACCACTGCGCCACCAGAGAAGCCCCTGCTTTTTCTTTTAATGTTAAAATAATTCTATAGCTCTACAGAGAAATGCTTATTTCCCTCTCCCTCTCCTCCCCCAGGTCCTCTTGTATACTCCAATTAAATTATGTACGGGAACAGAGGGAGTACACACACACACACACACACACACACACACACTTCACAAACTACAAGTTGACAACTAAATGACTGTGGTGGATATTATATATTTTAATTTTCATAAATTCTATTATATTCTATTGTATGTTTAATTTCATAAGGGGAGAGAACCCTGAAATCATAAATTAGAAATTTCTTCCACATCCTATTGCATAGATTAGAATAAAATATATTTATTTTATTCAGATTTTATTTTTATAAAATATATTTATTTATACATAGGTTAAAATACTATAATTAACTTATCATCAGGTGTTTGTGTTTCCAGAATCTTAAAGTTGATTTGATAATTTATGCCGGAAAGGAATTGCATATTTTTAACACATGTTTTTCAAAGCATATTTTACATCCCTTCAGCCAATTCTATTACTTAAAAATCACAGTTTCTGAATCCCAGATGTCATAATAGGGTAACATGAATGTAATGGACTACTGTACAATTAATTTAAATTTTTTTCTAAATGATTTAATTGGTCATTAGCTGTCATTTAAGAGAAATCATTCTAAGTTCCATTTAAAATTTTTGATAGTTTATTAGTTTCCTTTTGCTGCTGTAGCAAATACTACAAATTTAGTGGCTTAATATATGGTGTTACAGTTCTGGAGGCCAGAAGTCTGAAATGGGTCTTGTGGGGCTGATAGTGAAGGTGTGTCCCTTCTATAGGCTCCGCCTTTTCCAGCTTCTCGAGGCTGCCTGCATTCCTCGGCTCCTGACCACATCATTCCAAATTCATCACAACTCTGCTGACTCATACTCTTGCTTTTCTTTTTCACTGATGAAGACACATGAGATTACATTGGGCCCACCTACATAGATAATTTAAGTGAATGTTCTAATCCCCAAATCCTTAACTTTAATCATGCCTGCAAAGTTCCTACTGCCATGTAAAGTAACATACTCACAGGTTTTGGGGAATAGGGTGTGGAATTCCGTGGGAGGAGGGCGAGCTTTATTCTGTTTATTACAGTAGTGTTGTTTTTTTCTATTTTTAGCATATGTAGTACCAACCTTTATTTGTAAGTTTGGAAAACAAAATATTCTGTACCAAATATAATGGAATTATTTTTTTCCTCCAATATATATATATATTTTTTTCTGTAACTGTGTAAAAATATTTTTAATTGAAAAAAAAGTGAGTAGTCCCATGCTGTGAAAATTAAATTTGAATGACCAAGGCATGAATTTTAGGTTGCTATTTTTGCTTGCTTGTTTCTCCATTCCATTACCATAATTTATGTAATTTTTAAGGTATAAAATATAGTAGTATAGTACATGCTACTTTATATTTCTAAAATACTGAGTTCATACCATCATCCCCAGCTCAGATGAGGAGGTAAAGAATCCGCTCAAATCTAATAAAGCAGTCCCAAATTTGATTAATCTTAATTATCTATTATAAATTAATGCTTTTGCCAAATGCCCTACTGAGATCTCTTCCTATGATTGATTAAAATTTGACCACCAATCCTTTCCCATTCCTTCCACTGAGAGGCAGGTCCCTCGCCTCCTTCCCTGAACCTGGGCTGGCTCTGTGAATTGAGCAGAACTGATGTCTGGGTGTCAAGAGATTCAAGGCTTCTACTTTCCCCTTCTTGGATCAGTCCCTCCGTTTAAGAAATGCAACCCCAGTTAGAGAGGCATTTCAAATTAGCCAAACTGAAAGAGGCCATTACGAAGTAACAGAAATGTGAAGAAAGAGTTCTTGAAGCTTCTAGCCCAAAACAACCACCAGCAATATGCAGCCACTGAATGATTTCCTCTGCTGCCATGTGGAACCAGAACACCAAACTCAGCCAAGTCACGCCCGAATTCCTAACCTGCAAAATCACGAACAAGTGAAATCGTTGTTGTTTAAAGCCACTAAATTTGGGGGCAGTTTGTTACTCAGCAACAGATAAGCAATTACAGCCTCTCCTTTGTAAATTGAATTTAGGAATTTACTCCAAGCCTCTGGCTTTTCTGTGATGCACTGAGAAGTAGATTTCAAATGTTTCTTATCTATTTTGAAATATCTATGATACAGCCTCTCCCTATGGCACAGTGGCTCTTTCTGTCTCTGGATATGCATCTCATCATTGTCTGCTGAAAGCTATAATTTAATTTGTCTATTATTGATTCAGAATGCTAGTACAATGATTTGAATTTTACTGCTTATTTGGAGGATAAGAGCAGCCTTAAACAGATTTGAAATGCAGATAGCAAGGACTTTCAGCTCTCAACAACCTTTGTAGTCTTAAACCTACCACATTTTGTACTCTTCATATCTCATCTCTGAAAAAAGAGAAAAATTGCATAGTAGAGCTGTCTCATTCCTTGCCTATACCTACAGAACAGCAGATTGGTCCCACATGAAAGGCTGCAGGCTCAGAGATTCTATTGGAGAGAATGATAGATATGATTGAACATAATCTTATTGACTCCATCCCAGTCTACTGACTATCCGTTCTGGTGAGGCATTAAGAGAAGGACTGAATCTTGGTTAGAGTCTTCTGGGATGGTCAGAGAACATCAACTACGTAGGTTCTAGCAGCTAACTTAGCAGAGGGTCTTCAGAGTTTTGTTGTTAATAAACTTTATTTTTAGGGCAGTTTCAGATTCACGACAAAATTGAGCAGAAAGTACACAGAGTTCCTATACATCCCCTGTCCTCACACATTCAACCCCTCCCTCACTATCAACATCCAGCGTGTGGTACACTAGTTACAATTGATGAAACTGCATTGAAACATCATTATCACCCAAAGTCCAGAGTTTACATTAGGTTGGTGTTTAGGATTTTTATTCTAACTGCTTCACTACAGAGATGGGAGCAAATGTTCAGGCCTTCTGTCATCTCAGTTAGAAAACCCTTGACTCTGGGCGTTTGCAATTTTGTGTGCTGTATCATGTTTTTCTAATTACCTTACCTCTCTTCATTTTTGCTCATTTGGAACCTTTGGATTTCCTTGTTCCCCCTCTCAAAAAACTGTATATTTTATGTAAGAACACTTGACCTTCGGCACCTGTGTTTGTTACAGAACTGCATTCTGCTCCTTTCCTATTCAGATTTAAGGAGTAATAACTCAAGGATTACTTATTATTTGGCTATAACTTTTCAGAACATGTTCATATTTATATCATCTTAAAATGCCTCAGTGAGAAGACCACAAATGGTATCAATAATGAGGCACATCTGGAGGGTTATAAGAAGATTTAGAGTCATTGCAGAAAGATCATCAATGCTATTACTACTCTGCTATAAAGAAGAAAATAAATACCAGTACAAATCTAGCTGTCCAAAGGCAACCATTGTTTATAAGTTAAAGACACATGTATAGACATCTCTCTCTGAATACATATATTCTAGTATTATTTTACATAAAAGGGCATATACCATATATGTTTTTGCTTGTAACCTCCTTTATTCACTCAGTAGTATATGGTTGAGGTTTTTTCATGTCAATGCATAATAGCATGTAGAATGACTGTAATTTCATTTATAAAGGTATACCTTCATTTATTTAGCCATGATTTATATGTGAGATGTTTCCATATTTTATTACTATAAATAATATTTAGATGGACATCTTCTTAACTATAAGTTTGTTTACTGCTGAAGCATATATAAAATACATTTCCTTAGCTGTGAGACTCACTTTTGCATAAAGTTATAAAGATTTATTTAAGTAAAGTTCATATAGGTTGCCCACTTTACACATAGGAATTTTTTACATTTATCTTGGCTTTTATTATTTTCTTAGTATTATAATATATATATTTAGTATATAATACATATAGGATGTATATAGGTAGATGAATATATATAGGTATATATATATGTAGATGAATAGATAGAAGGGAAGAAAGAAAGAAAGGGGAAAGAAGTGATTTTTATGTGATTTTTCAGATCTAATTTCCATTCCCCAATTTTTTTCATATATTGCCTTTTATAAGAATCAGAGCCGTACACAAAGATGCCTGCAATAGTAAAGGAAGTGAGAACGAATATATTTTATGTAAGCGTAAATACATGAATTGTTGATTCAAATGTAATTATTGTCGAAATAGTAGATGCCTTTTGTGTTGAATCTAATTCATTCTATCTTTGAAATTTAAAATAAATGTTACAATAATTTTTATTTATCCTAAAATTATTTCATTTCTTTATTCTCATATACAGTATAAAGAATGATGGTTTTGTTTAACTTGATTCGCCACTGCTTTACTTTTTTGCTACTCGATAATCTAAAAGAAAACTCAGAGAAAAAATGTCGGCATTCTTCCAAAACCCCTTTAACCATAACTTAATTTGGGTTCTTATCAAGAAGAGAAAAGATACAGAATTCTCAAAGTTTTCCTTCTTACTTGATAACACACAAAAAGAAACACATGTATCAAAGTAGCTTGCTCACACAGCTAGAAAGGAGCTATCCAGGATGGCAGAGCTCTACAGATTCATTGGGAATCAATAGAAGTCACTGCACATCGGATAAAAAAAAAGCAACCGGTAATTAATACAATGCATGTCACATTGCCACTGTCAATTTTAAAGAATGAATTAAATTTGAGAATGGAAATTATTAAAGAAAGCAGAAAAATTATATCATTGTCTCCATATAGCCTAAATTATCAGCAACCCTACTTAATTATTCAGCATATTTTTAAAATCTTTAAAAGGAAGTCAATCATGTTTAGCTCATTCATTGCAGCTATTCATAAGCAGTAGAAACAAACCACAAACTCTAGGTTAATTGTGTTTAAGTTCTAAGACATTGTACAGACCTTCAGCAAAGCATGAAAGATATATCAGTTTCTCCTCAGGAATTACTCCAGGGTTTGGAATAGGGTGAAATTGTATAGGTCCCTCTTTGCAACCACGCTACTATTCAGATAATACATAGCACTTTCATCAACAGAAAATGGCAGATCTATGGCTTTGGGGATGTGATTTCTCTCGGAAATGGATGATATATCACAATTATATAAACTGAGGGAAGGCATAACATACCTATAGGCTGCATAATAATAATCACGGCAAGAAGAACCTATTTCATTGGCAAGGTTAGAACCAACAGGTTTTGCAGAGAGTGCAATAAATCAATTTTGAAAATGCCAAGTCAAATCAGGTGTGCTAAACTAGTATTTGGTTTACAAGAAAACCAGAAATTGAGTTATAGAATTGTAGACACTTCATGTGCAAAGTGCATACCTCTTAGTGTGGCACTAAGAGGTATGGCACATTTATATATGCATCTTCTGCACTCCTAGGAAGGAGTTCAAACCACAATGCAAAATATTTTAAGAGCATTAAATCAATTCATAAAATTAAGTTTTAAAAGTGAATAATCATTCCTGTAAGTGATGGTAGTTTTAATACAATCTAGAAATATTAGATAAAACATATACAATTAAAGTATAGCCATGCAATACGCTCTGCTATAAAAACTAACTCTGACCAAGGGACAGACACACCCTCTTGGGGAATGGGACATTTTTTCTGTGTCAGTGAAAAAAACCTTTTCTTTCCTGAAGTCTCCATTTTCTATAGCTGCCCCTCAAGGTCCATTACTAAAAGTGAAAGAATAAGCCAGCAGATAAGGCTGTGGACAGTCACCCACTTTTACTACTTTTACTTTATTTTCATGTACTGATATGTTGCATAATATTTTATTAAGGAGAAAATTTCTTCCAAACAAACAAGCAATCAAATAATACTCTAGACTCCAAGGTCTTTTTTATTCTTAATATACATTCTATTTTGCTAAGAATAGCAAGAATTTATCAATGTATTTAACATGTTTTCAAGTTTGATGTCAGTGAAACATGCTTCAGTCTTCATATTTAATTTTTTTCTACTTTCCATGCTTTCTTATCTCTAAAAGATCATGTAATGACATATAGAAGAATTTTAATATGATTAGGAAAGGAACACTTATGCATAATTTTTGTTTATTGGTGGGGATTTACATTCCGGCCATTCTTTATGGCATTTTGTTATTAATATCTGTTAACTAGATAACTGTTAATAAAGTGGTGGATCTTCACTTCTAAGATGTGTTTACGTACTTCATGGGACCTATTTATAGCGCTAGATGCAATTTTATCTGCTCATTTACACTGGTTTATTCCATATCCAATTTTTATATTTGGTTTCTTACAAATAACTTTGTAAAAGTAAATCGGAGTGTTTGTTTTATACCAAGTTTGACTGTAAAGGGATGTTTTTTAGTGTAGTAACAACCAAATTTGCCTAATCCCACAAAGTACTTACTACAGAAAACTCCAATTTTATTTCAGTGAAGCTCTTGGCATTTAAGACATCTTCCTTGAATTTGAGATGCATGTTTTCACATGATTTGAATATCCATACTGGTGCAAATTTGCAGAAGAGTTTTGTTTTGTAAAATAATAAAATAAACTTTTGAGTATGGTGAATAATGTGGGTTTTCAGGTTGCACTTTTGTGATAAAATAATGTCTCAAATTCTGTATTGGTTTGTGATCTGATTCTGAAAGCATGTTGCAAGGAGAATTCAAACATTTTATTTTATTCTTTGTAGTTGAAGTACAATTGACATGCAGTCAAATGCACACATCTTAAACATACAATCTGATGAGTTTTAGCAAACACTCAAACTGTTACCCCACTTCCCCCATCGTTCATTCAGCAAACATTTATTGAGCACCAAGTGTGAACCCCTAGTTGCTAGAAATACAGTTATGAATTAGATCAAATCACCACCCTAGAGGTATGGAGAAGAAGACAAAAGAAAGTGATTTGCCATTAAGTGGTAAAAGTTCTTTAATATAAACATGCACAGGAATGAGAAATAGCAAGAGAGTGATCAATTCCATTTGAGGAAGGGAAGAAGCAGATCCAGAAAGAATGACTAGAGGAGAAAATAATTTTGCCCTGACTCCACCTTACCACTTCATGAATTGGCATGGCAGGTGAGGTTCACTTAAAAAGGAAACACCAAATTTGCATTTTAATTCAGGTTCCAGCAGTCAGGTCTTTCTTCAAATTCATTTTCTAGTTTGGTTCGTGGGTGAATGTCATAGAATCAAGTCCAATGTCATGAGATTCCCTGTAATCCCCAAACCAGTTGGGTTTACATCATTTTTAATAATCACATTCTCTTAAATTTTATTCCATAGTAACTCAAATTATCATATTAAAGTTTTTTAAACTCAAATCTCAAAGTTTGCTAGGTCACATTAAATAAAATGAAAAAGTAGTTGTCCTAATCAAACAAACATATTGCCTAATGAAAGGGCTATGGTAGGGATAAAAATTAGAGCAAAACTTTCTGAGAAAAGATGTCCTTATTATTGATGAATGAGGGATGTCTTATTACTCCTACAATGTTTGGGCCTGAGGAAAAAAAAATATTGAAAAATAAACTGAGAGTTTTGAAAATTAACTCTGCAGCAAATTTCGAATAAATAAGTTAAAAGAGCTTGGAGTTGAAATTTAAAGCTGGGCTCAAAATAGAAACAGATGATTCTCTTTTGTGCTATTAGAATGAGCCATCAAAAGGAATTTTCCTGACTAAATAGTTAAAAATCTTACTGATATTGCATAAAGGAGTTTTAGGTACGATAAATGTTAGCATGAAGAGATTAATACATATGCGTTCATGCAAGTTACTAATGAGAAGTAATGCTCTTAGGAATTCTATATATTAATAAATTGTTGTAAATAAATGGCCTCTACAGCTTATTATTTACCTGAAAGTTATTAAAATTTTAATTATTTAAGAATGACAGTCTTATTCAAAACGGTGATTATTTTTATGTATAATATATAATTAAATGGACAAACTTTACTGAGAGCTGCCATTTTTATTTCAGAAAAAGCATGTTCCAACTTTGGACTAAGTTTAGCAAAGATTATCAGAACTTGATGGGTCAAACTTCAAATTACAGGGACATGGACACAGAGGTTTTACAAAAACCTCAGCAGAATTGGAACAAAACAGAGAGCACTATTTTGTAACCTTGCACATTCACTGATGCCATTTTGCCACTTGTGATATGTTAGGCTATTAATAGGAAAGGTGTACGATAGCCTGAGGTCATTTCTCACTCGAAATAGTGTTTTTCAACCATGACTGCACATTGGGACCACCTGGGAATTTTGAAAATTATTGATATCAGGGTTCTACCCCTAGAGTTTTTCACGTAATTGTTCTGAGGTGCAGGCTGGACTTCAGGGCTATGCAGCCCAGGTTCAGCTAACTGTTCTAAAGAAACTTGAAATATGAGAAGCTTGGAGATTTTAAAGGAGACCCCAGAGACATTGTGTTGCAGAAATTATGGCAAAATAAGTACTGTACATTGATCAAAGACAGAACACACAAGTGCCAAGTAGGGAAGATACCCAGAGAAGGGTTGCTTCAACTGTATGAAAGTGTTTATCATAGATTGAAAACAATCTATCCAGAGAACATCTTATAAGAACAACAGAGTAATTCTCAATAAAACCAATTGTGTTAATGATTTGGTTCACAGAATTTTGAAGATGAAGGGAATGTAGAGCTTCTGAAATCAGTGATTTTGTTAAATATCAAAATAACACTTTGAGAGCACCTGAAAGGTCGGTTTAATCATAATAAGTAATGTCTAATATGTGGTAGGGATCACTAGTTTGCTTTTGTCCTATTTTTTAAAATATGTTAACAAAATAGTTATGACTTCAAATTATAGATAATCTCTAGTCTCCACAAAAGTAAATGGGACCACAAAAAGTTTATTCCTGTTTTTGTGGAGTCCATAAATAATTGCTTTCAAGGGATTTAAATGAAATTATTTCCCTGACGGCAGAGGTTGGGGATTGGTGAAGATTTGTCCTTTGTGAGTAAGGAGAAGAGTATACTTGGATATAAAAATAGTAAAGAAATAATTAGCTTTAAAAAAGCTAAATTCCATGTTTAGCAAAGTTAATGAGTCCTTAAATTCCTAAAGCTGAATATTGGTGTGTAAATGAGTACTCCAAACCAATAGAGAATAACCTTAATATTCATGGATATTAGATAAAACCTAATCTAATTTCTTCCTACCTAGGAAGGTGTCTCCTAGGTTTAAATCAAACAGATGTTTTGGCTCCTAAAAGGCCCAAAATAAGTTCTGCTTTTCTGATAATGTCCTTTATTAGTGGGTTACTTTTTAAAATGTCATTTATCAGGAAAAAAATTAAATTTACATTTTCAAAATTGTATGTTAGATTAATTCACCAGATCTTTTATTTGGTTTTTATTTCCAGTTAACTAGTTTGACTGATACATAAATGTTCAAAAATATTTGTTGAAAGTACAAATTTTATTAACTGATTTTTGAGGGGACTGATGTCAGGTCAGTTACTCTTTAAGATGCTTCCATTTTGTATATTCATGCTATCTTTATAGTGTGAATAATTTGAAGGGCTTTAGCTATATGATGGTTTCAGATAATGGTAACTGAATATGCAAGAGTTGAAAAGACACGATTTTATGTATGGGCTGAAGAGTTTGAACTTTAGGGGATAAAGTAAAAAACACTCTTACTGGAAGATTAATTTTCCCTTTTTGGGGGAAATTTTTATGGAACAGATATGAATTGAAAAAGGGAAGCAGAAGCCTAGACAGAAAAGTTAGCTAGGTAAACTTGGATAGTTTTAGATCTAGGAGAGACAGAATACTCAAGGACATGAAAATAGGAAAAGTTACTCTGTAAGGTTAGAGGCCAAGGGCTGCCATATGCTAATCGAATTCTATGCTGTGCTAATTTCCTTGTCTCCGATCAGATCCCATAAAATGACTTGTATTTACTACATGAATGTTAGATGATGGAGTCAGCAGGGGATGTGGCTGAGTGAGAGTAGTGAAAATGGGGAAATTAGAAACAAGATTGACGATTGACTCAGATTTGGCTACATTAGGTTTTGATAGGACAAACCTGGAAAGAGAAACAAAAGAAATAGAAAAGATTAATGGAGCCCAGAGAAATCCAAAGCTCCCTACACAAGTGCTACTCATTCAGGATATCCACTGGCTTCCTTGCCCCACATATAAGCAGCTTGTCCAGAGTAGATTTAAGTTTTCCAGAGCTGGGGAGCCAGCTCTCCATGCTCCATTTCCCTAATTCCAGGTCCCAAGGCCTGAGAGGAAAATTAGCTCCTCTACTGAGAGAAGGCGGACCAACTCTGTAAGAAAATTTTAGTATCATCTTTCAAATTACTCATTTTCATGTTGACTAATCAAGCTGAGAAAATAAAATAAAAACAAGCAGACTTGGTTTGAGGGGGCATGTGATTTAACCTCTTTCTGGACAGGGCTTCTTTAGCAGGCAAATGAATCCTGGTAGACATGCAAGAGCATGCTCCTAGTCCAAAATAAACAAGATGTGTTTCACTGGAAAATTGCAGATGTATCAAAGGATAACTTGACAGCAAGTGTACAGAATACTATACAAATATTTCCTTCTTTTTTACATGCATGTGTAATTCCTGCTTGAATGCAAGAGGGCTGAATACCAGCTTTATTTAATATATTTTGTGTCAATTTCTGTGTAAAGATTTTTTTTTTTTTTTTGAGGTGAGAGTAGCGGAAAGAGGAGAACATTAATTCCAGATGGCTTTAAGCAAACATTAGAAAGGTGAACATTCATAGGCTTCCAAATATCTGTTGGCTAGTTGACATTTACAAACACTGTGTAGGTAAGCTTTCTCCTTCAGCTATATTAAGGTTCTGGCAGCAAGTAAAGGATGTGTGAAATGAAATATGCCATTCAAATATAATAAAGAAAGAGAAGACTATTTGTAACCACTATTGGGAGAAATCACAGAAACCAAATCTTTCTGTTCTTTAAAACGTTCTGCTAAAGCACTGCAAACATTTAACTAAACTCGGCTATTTAAAATATCTGGAACTCTTGCCTCCATTTCCAAAATCACACTTTAAGGTCCACACATTATTTTGAGCAGCAAATTGTCTATTTAAATGAGCAAGCGCTATGTTTTAAATTCCTGAGCATACTTAATAAGAACAGAAGGCAGTATTAATAAGAAGGATTGTATTTTATAAGGATTGCTTAAGGATGCAAGCTGGTAAGCTACTAACTGTAATTCTTTAGTTCTGGTATGTTTGCACCATCCAGCTGTATGGAAACAAAATGTGTATTTCCAAGCTGTATGTTTTAGAAACAGAAGAAATACAGCATAACAAATATGAAATTCCCAAATAGTATGCAAACAAATGTCAATCATAACTTTAATCTAACATGGCAGCTGGAGGTAACAACTCCAAGCAACATATGTAGTTGATTGTGATGAATGTTTATCTATACACAGATGTCATTTCAGAGATGTGAAAACATGCAGATAACTCTAGGGTTTTTCTAATTACTGTGTTTATTAAGTTCTATTGTCTAAATTTAAAAAATAATGTACAAAATATCATGCATACTATAATTGACCTCTATCTCTCTGTTTCTATCTCACTTGTGGATATATATCCATAACCACATGTATGCATGCCCATGATGTAAAGGCATACATATATAAGGACATACACCAAAATGGTATAAGTGGTTATTGTTAAGATGGTTGGGTAGATTGTCTTCATTTTCTACTTTTTACATGTGTATATTGATTGCAAATTGTTACATAAGCCTGTGTTACTTTTTAAAGTGTAAGGGATAAAAAAGATTTCTCCATTTTGATAAATAAAAAAAGAACACTTAGCAAATCAGGACATTCTTAGAAGCCTGTAATTTATATTCAAAAATGATCTTCAGTAATGAGATATTCCTAGTACCAATGTGGATATCCACGGTTGCATGCAATTTGAATCTTTCTGTTGCTGTTGTTGGCTAGATCTATTCAACATTATTAAAATGACTTGAAAATTGTTGAAATCTTCCAGAACATAAAAAAAGAAAAGCTTTCAAATTAATTTTATGAGTTTAACAAAACTGATCATAAACAATATTTTTTTAAGATTTTATTTTCTAATTGGTTATTCCTGGTGTAAGGAAATAAAAGTTTTTTATATGCTGATATTCTATCAAGGATCTTGCTTGCTACATTTACTTTTTTAGTTCTAATATTTAAAATTTTCTACATATACAATAATACCATTTGCAAATAATGACCAGTGTAATTCTTTTTTGTCAGTACCTGGGCACTTTTTTTCTCTCTCTTATTGAACTGGGGAATCTTTTCTTGTTTCTGATCTCAGAAGAAAAGGTTTCAATATCTCCTCATTAATTATGGTATTTTTTGTAGGTTTTTATGGCTACCTATAATCAGATTAAAGGAACTGTATTCTATCCCTTGCACATTTTAAAAAGCATATAATTTTGTGCGTACTTTGAGATAAGAATTTCTCTTTCAAATAGTTAATGCAGTGAATTACATTAATTGATTTTATGGTATTAGAACAATCTTGCATTGTTGGAATAAACCTAAGTTATTTTCATTTTTAATAGTTTTTATTGGGCTGTAATTCACATGCCATAAAGTTCACCCTTTAAAAGTATACAATTCAATGGTTAGATTCAGTGATTACAAAGTTGTGTAATAATCACCACAAACAAATTCTTACTCCTCTCCCCAACTCCTGACAATGACTAATTTACTTTCTGTCTTTATAGATTTGCTGTTTCTAGATATTTCATATAAGTTGCATCATATAATACCTTTTGTGTCTGGCTTTATTCACATCATAATATTTTCATGATTCATTTATCTCATAGCATGTATCAGTAGTTCATTCCTTTTATGACTGACAAAAAGTGTACATAAAACTTTTTGTTTATCTATTCATCCAACTAGTGGACATTTGTGTTGCTTCCACTTTTTGGCTATTACAGATAGCGGTACTTTTGTTACAGAGCTCAGGTTTGGTTGCTCGCCACTCGAAAGCCAATACTTGAGAGACAAGTGTTGGTAGGAAAGGAAAGATTGCTTTATTCAGGAGGCTGGCAACCTGAGGAGAAGTTGGACTCCTGTCCAAGAACCAACTCCCAACTGTTGATTAAGGGGCAAGAGCTTTTAAACGGGAGTTTCAGGGGTTCACAGGTGGTAGGGGAGGCTATGTGTAGAAGAGCATAGTTAGCTCTATCATCTTGAAATTGGTCATGCGGTGGTCTGATCAGATCATCCTGAAAGTTTTTAAGTACAGTTAATCTTCAGTTCAAGGGTCGTTTTTATCCCATTTCGTTGAGGCCAGTTAATGGAATTGTGCAAGATAGAGCAGCTTATGCATGGCTACCGTCTGGTCATCAAGTAGTTAACTTCTTCCACTTGGTGGGCGCTTCAGTATCTGCAAACCAGCTCAAAGGATATGGCTTAGAATATTATCTCTAGCCTTTGAGGAGGAATTAAAGGTCCTTGACTTTGTTTAATGGTTAAACTCTTATTATTTTGTCTTGACTGTTTTCCTTTTTTGCCTTGTTTTCACTTCTCTGATTAAATTTATTCTTTGGTTAAAGTTTTTCTGCAGAAAAGAGGCAGACATAGGACACGGGGCAGGGGTTTGGTCTGTCCTGGGAAGGCCCCATGGGGCCCTACTCAGTTATACTATAAACATTTGTGTACAAGTTTTGGGTGGACATATGGTTTCAATTCTCATGAATATATACTTATGAGTGAAATTGCTAGGGCATTTGATAACTCTATGTTTAACTTTGATGAAGAAATGGAAAACTGTTTTCCAAAGTGGCTGTACCATTTTCCATTCCCAGCTGTACCTTTGAGGGATTGTTTTCCACATCCTCACTCTCACTTGTTATTTTCCATCTTTTGATCATAGCCATCCTGGTGAGTGTGAAATGGCATTTCATTGTTGTTTTGATTTGCATTTCACAAGTGACTAATAATGTTGAACATGTATTCATATGCTTCTTGCCCATTTGTATATCTTTTTTGGAGAAGTAACTCTATAAATTATTTTTCAATTTTTAATTGTTGGCTTGTAATAGTTATTTATGTATTCTGAATGTGAGTCCCTTATGAGATATATGATTTGTAAAAATTATTTCCCATTCTGTGGATTGTCTTTTCATTTTATTGGTTTATTTCAAACACAAAACAATTTAATCTTGATTTGGTATAATGTGTCACTTCTGTTGCTCGAAATTTTGTGTCACATATAAAAAACCATTGTCTAATCCAAGGTCATGAAGATTTTTACTTATATTTTCTTCTAAGAGTTTTACACTTTTAGCTGTTACAATTAGGTTTTTCATCCACTTTGAGTTTTTTTTTGTTTATAATATAATGTCAGAATCTAACATCATTCTTTTGAATGTGTATATATAATTGTCCCAATACCTGTTGTCGAAAAGACTATTCTTTCCCTGTTGAATTATCTTGGCACCCTTGTCAAGAATCAATCGACCATAAATGTAATGGTTTATTTCTGGATTCTCAATTTTATTCCATTGAATGCTGTCAGTAGAGTTTTTTAAAAATACAATCAGTGAGGTATTTTCTCCTTGATGGATTCAAGAAGAGAAGAAAAATACAGATGAGTATTCTCTGTAATCAGATATACATGTATTTTTTGTTCAGGTGTCTTAATGGATTAACTAAATGAAAACAACATTAAAAAGTGTGTGTGTGTGAAATTCAACACCCATTTATGATAAAAATTCTCCAGAAAGTGGGCATAGGGGGAACTTACCTCAACATAATAATGGCCATATATGACAAACCCACAGCTAATACCATACTCAATGGTGAAAAGCTGAAAGCATTTCCACTAAGACCAGGAACAAGACAAGGATGCCCACTCTCACCACTCTTATTCAACATTGTTTTAGAAGTCCTAGCCGTAGCGATCAGAAAAGAAATAGAAGAAATCCAAATTGGAAAGGAATAAGTAAAACTGTCACTGTTTGCAGGTGGCATGATACTGTACATAGAAAATTCTAAAGATGCCACCAGAAAACTACTAGAGCTCATCAATAATTTTGGTAATGTTGCATGATTCAAAAATAATACACAGAAATCTGTTACATTTCTATACACTAACAATGAACTATCAGAAAGAGAAGTTAAGGAAATGATCCCATTTACCGTCACATCAAAAAGAATAAAATACCAAGCAATAAACCTACATAAGGAGGCAAAAAAACTGTACTTGGAAAATTATAAGAAAAATATGAGACATATATAGATGAAAGAAGTTGAAGATGACACAAACAGATGGAAAGATATACTGTGTTCTTGAACTGGAAGAATCAATATTGTTAAAATGATCATACTACCCCAAGCAGTGTACAGATTCAATGCAATCTCTATCAAAGTACCAATGGCGTTTTTTGCATAACTAGAACAAAACATTTAAAAATTTGTCTGGAAACACAAAAGACCCTGAATAGCCAAAACAATCTTGAGAAAGAAGAACAGAGCTGGAAGAATCACAGTCTCTGACTTCAAACTATACTACAAAGCTACAGTAATTAAGATAGTATGGTAGTGGCACAAAAACAGACACATAGATCAATGGAACATAATAGAGAGCCCAAAGGTAAGTCCACGAACTTATGGTCAAGTAATCTATGACAAAGGAGGCAAGAATATACAATGGAGAAAAGACAGTCCTTCAATTAGTGGTGCTGGGAAAACTGGACAACTTGTAAAAGAATGAAACTAGAATATTCTCTAACACCATATACAAAAACAAACTCAAAATGGAGTAAAGACCTAAATGCAAGACTGGAAACCACAAAGCTCCTAGAGGAAAACATAGGGAGAACACTCTGACATAAATCATAGCAAGATTTTTTTTAGATATATTTCCTAAAGTAAAGGAAATTAAAGCAAAAATAAGCAAATGGGACCTAATTAAACTTATAAGCTTTTGCACAGCAAAGGAAACCATTGACAAAACAAAAAGACAACCTACTGAATGGGAGAAAATATTCGCAAATGACATGTCTGATAGGGATTAAAATCCAACATATGTAAACTGCTCATACAACTCAACATCAAAAAAATAACCCAATTAAAAATGGGCAGAAGAACTGAATAGACATTTTTCCAAAGAGGAAAGGCAAATGGCCGACAGACACATGAAAAGATGCTCAACATCACTAATCATCAGGAAAATGCAAATCAAAATCACAGTGAGATATTACCTCACACCTTTCAGAATGGCTATCATCAAAAAAGTCTACAAATAACAAATGTTGGCAAGGATATGGAGAAAAGAGAACCCTCATACACTGTTGGTGGGAATGTAAATTGGTTGCAGCCACTGTGGAAGACAGTATGGAGGTTTCTCAGAAAAACTAAAAATAGAACTACCATATGACCCAGAAATTCCACTCTTGGGTGTATATCTGAAGAAAAGAAAAACCTTAATTTGAAATGATACATGCACCCTGATGTTCATAGCAGCATTGGTTACAATCAGCAAGATATGGACGCAGTGTAAGTGTTCATCAACAGAGGAATGGATAAAGAAGATGTTACATGTATGTGTATGTATACACACACACACACACACACACATATATGCACAATGGAATACTACTCAGCCATAAAAAAGAATGAAATTTTGCCATTTGCTGCAACATGGATGGACTTAGAGGTCATTATGCTAAGTGAGATATGTCAGACAGAGAAAGTTAAATACTATATAATATCACTTCTATGTGGAATCTAAAAAATACAACAGGGCTTCCCTGGTGGCGCAATGGTTGAGAGTCCACCTGCCGATGCAGGGGACACGGGTTCGTGCCCCAGTCTGGGAAGATCCCACATGCCGCAGAACGGCTAGGCTCGTGAGCCATGGCCGCTGAGCCTGCCGTCCGGAGCCCGTGCTCCGCAACGGGAGAGGCCACAACAGTGAGAGGCCCGCGTAACGCAAAAAAAAAAAAAAACCAAAACAAATTTAAAAAATACAACAAACTAGTGAGTATAACAAAAAAGAAGCAGACTCACAGATATAATAAAGGACAAACTAGTGGTTACCAGTGGGGAGAGGGAAGGAGAAGTGGTGATATAGGGGTAGGGGAGTAAGAGATAAAAACTGTTAGGGGGCTTCCCTGGTGGCGCAGTGGTTGAGAGTCCGCCTGACGATGCAGGGGACGCGGGTTCGTGCCCTGGTCCAGGAAGATCCCACATGCCGCAGAGCGGCTGGGCCCGTGAGCCATGGCCGCTGAGCTTGCGCGTCCGGAGCCTGTGCTCAACAGTGGGAGGCCCGCGTAGGCCCACGTACCGTAAAAAACAAACAAACAAACTATTAGGCATAAAACAAGCTACAAGGATACACTGGGGAGGTGTAGTTTAAGGGTATAATCTTACTATCAGTAGATAAATAAGTCTTGGACATCTAATGCACAGCAATGATTATAGACAATAATACTGTACTATAAACTTCAAAGTTGCTAAGAGACTAGATCTTATTCTTAACACAAAAAAGAAATGATACTTATGTGCTGTGACAGAGGTATTAGCTAACACCATATTGGTAATCCTATTGCAATATATAAATGAATCAAAGTAACAATTGTACACCTTAAACTTACACAATGTTGTATGTCAATCATATCTGAATAAAAATAAATTAAAAAAAATGAAAGTATATGAACAAATGATGTCAGAAACACATGAATGCATGTTAAAGCATTTATCCTAAAACAATCACTTTATTCTTTCAATCTGTACGATCCCTCTGCTATAGTATTTTATACTTTTGTTGTGCTTCATGGGTTTTATCCTTTTACTTAAAGATACTTTCTTACTGATATGCAGGAATTTTCTATTTAGTGTTTATTATGTCTTGCAAATTTTTGTCTAGCTGGCAGCACATCTTTTATTGTGAATGACATGATTTGATATTTTGTGAAGTCGTATTGGTCAGTATTTTCCTTTATGAATTTTTCTTGGATTTTAGTCTTTGAATGTGTTCTCCACCTCAAGGCAAGAAAAATACCTATATTTTCTTCTGGATTTTTTTAAAGCAACAAATCCCTTGTCCTATATGAAATTATTTCAGGGTGTGGGAATCTAACCTTATTTTCTCCAACTAATTAACCAATTACCCTAGTTCCAGCATTGACTGCTGCCTAAGCTTTTCTTATCTCACTGACTTGAAATCCCAAACTCTGTGATGTAAAAAATTTATTGATTTTTGTTTATTCTTATACTTGTGCAGCACTAATTATTATCATTACAAAACTACCTCATCTCTCTGCAAAATTTCTTTCACTCTCTTCAATATGACTCTTCCAGTTGAAATTTAATGTTTAAGATCAAAAGCTGAAAAAGTCCCCATTAAATTTGTACATTACTTCAGTGAGCATTGGCAAATAATATTTATTTACTTAGTCTTTTAAATCCCAAAGGAAAATAATATACTTTTCTTCTTATATAATTTTTATATTTATTTTTATAATTCATTTTAGAATTGTTTTTTGCTAATTTTAATACAGTTAATGTTATAAATAAATAAATAGGCAAAAATAATCAAGCATTAAAAAAAAAAGTAGTTGCACTCATAATCATAGTAAGCTTCAATGCAAAATTTTCTTTTATTTTGGATTTTGTCTATCCTTGTGTTCTAGTCTTGTTTGAGCCTATTCTCTTTTCAGAGCTGCCTTTCTCAAAGACATTTTTCTCTCTATGGTATATTGTTCTACTCTCTTGAAAGTCATGGTTCTGTATCTTTTTGTGAATAAAAAGGTGATTTTTCCTGGTTTTCTTCTGTTTCATATGTTAAATCCTTTTCATAAATGTGTCATTTTTGAATACTGAATATTTTGATGTTATGTGTTTGTGAAAAACAGTTAACTCATTCATAACTAGAGGGAGATCTAGATTTGAGCCATACTTCTTCCAACAGAAAAGAGAGATGTCCCATAGCCACTCTGAGTTTCTACTTGGACCCAATAGGCTTTTTCCCTCACAATTGTATTCCTGAAGGACTATTTTATGAAGAGATCCTTAATCCAGTCTTCAGTTTCTAAATCATGCACGATCTCACTTATACGTGGAATTGAAAAATGCCTAATTTCTAAAAACAGAGTATAGAATGGTGATTATCAGGGGCTGGAGACTAGATTAAGGATCTCTACATAAAATTGTCCTTCAGGAGTACAACTGAGAGGGAAAAAGCCTATTGGGTCCAGTTTCCAAGGCATTAACCAAGCATGGCTTTACTGGACAAATGTGGGTCCATCGTGTTTTCACTCTGGACTCTATGCTATAGAGTCAGTGCCTTTTCTCTAGTTCTTATTTGTACTTGTTGTACCTGTTGACTCTACCTGGCTTAGATATAATTCCCTGCTGCAGGATGATGATTTTCCTCAGTGCAGCTGCCTGAACCCTCGTGTTAAAGGCAGATGTTAAAGTTGTAGATGAGTCAAAACTTCTTTCAATCTTCTTGCGGCCTCTCCAAGCTGTTTTGGTTCAGATAATTTGTAATAATCTATTGTAAACTCATTTACAGTGAAGTCAGGAGAACCCTCCCCATTATACTGTTTATGACAGTGTATTGTAATTGCATGTTAACATATGACTCCCCTGTTATTGGGCCCTGAGCATCTTGGAGGTAGGATATCCTATTTGTACTTCTATCCTTAGGTTTTTGTTCTGGTTCTATACAAAATTGCTCAATAAATCTTAATTGCTAAAGTATGTAATGTGTTTTTTTCCCCTTCTCTTCCTCAATTGAATTTTAACCTCAAAAGAACATTAAATACATATTTTCCTTATTTCGTACTAGCTTTATATAAGTATACTAGTATATTGTATACTACAAGGCCTAGTACAGTTCTATATATGTTTTGCTTAGTAAACACTGAATAAATCAAGGAAAGTTCTGGAGAATTAATGCAGGCATTTGACCTTTATTTAGGACACTGTCATTACAGCTGGCCAAGTTGTACTGGATTACAGAGCAAGGTATTTCTGAAAAATTCTTGCAACAAGTTCCAATCCCTACATTGATACTGGAATGAAAAACTGTGCTGAGGTGTGGAGGATGTCAGAATTTCCATCAGACTCTCCAGAGCCTCTAACATAAAAACAGCATGCTGCTCTGCAAACAGATTCAAAATTTAAAAAAATAAAATTATCCTCCACTTCCAAAGAGTTTGTAAAACTTAACACCCTCTTATATAAGACTACAAAGATCACAACTGCCAGAAATGCTTTCCAACCCCAGCTCTCTACAGTTGCTCCCTTTCTTCGTTTCCTCACCTCTTCTACGCTAATTCAATTCACCACATATTGTGTGAACAGTGCTCAGCCCAAGGTGAGAACATCACAAGTGGAGACCTTGAGGAGAGAAACTGTGTGAACAGTGGAAACAAAGGCCAGGTTGCTGCAGACAGAGGAGACAGCAAGAGTGGAAAGCTTTCAGGAACTTGAACTCTGAAGACATGAGAGCAAGAAACATGAGGGTGTAGTAAAAGAGAGGTGGCAGTGATGCGCCGTAGATTTGGATGGGGGTGGATATAGGTGAAAAAGGCAAGACTGGAGAAGTAATACCTATTTAGAGGCATAGGAGAGATTTTAGAAGATCTTCGAGGAATATGTAAATTGAAAGACATGACAGGGAAAGAGTATTCCAAGGACAAGCTGTAGCATGTACTTGGAAAATAAAAGCAAAACACAGAGGGCATGAAAGTGGGGAAAATATGAATATGCCCACATTGACTAGCTCTCATAGTAGACCGGTAAGGAAAATCAAAATAAACCAAGATAAAGCACCCTAGTACTCCATCGGATTCTGCTCTCAATTCTGTTTTCTCTCCTCTCTGCATACTTGTTGGGTGATCTCATTCCCATCCATGGCAACAACTCCCAGTTAAACTAATGACTTTGAAGCCTATGCCTCTAGCTCCTTGCTCAGCTTCAGACCTGTGCATATAATTGTTTGCTAAAACCTTGACCTGAATAGATAGATAGATAGATAGATAGATAGATAGATAATTTATTCCTCAAACTGAAGCCACCCCTACATGAAGTCTTACAAATCCTGCTGCAAAGCTTCTCCCATTTTAAGTTTATTATCTCAGTGAATCACCATGTAATCCAATACTTATTATTATTATTCTTTCTAGGTCATTTCACTTGAATTCTGACAATTCTTTTTCATTCATTTCCTCTTATAACCTTTGATTTTCATGCCCACTGCCCCATCAGTGATTGGGACCTTATTCTCATCATTAATCTTCCTTGTGCCACTCCTATTCAAGTTCAATCTCTCTTTCACCTTACAAAGTACAGTTGTCCTTTTGCATCCGTGGACCCCCAAAGATACAAGAATCCATATCTGCGGTTCCGCATCTGCAGATACAGAGGGCCAACTATCATGTTTTAAAAATATTATTTTGATTGATACTCCCTTGGAAAAATGATATTCATTCTCCCTGTCCTTGATATAAACTCTGACCTCTGTTATATGAGATACAAATAAGTCCTGAACATTTCTCTAGGCTCATCTACTGACTGGTACCCATCTTCTACACATTCTTCTAACCGTATCAATTCTTTTAACCATATCCAACTTCCTGCAGTGCCCCATGACCCATGATGCCTTACACCACAGCACTTATACATATGCCTTTGCAGGAAGTGTTCTCTACAGGAGGAATACTCTTTTTAACATTCTTCTGGATGGCTCTGTCTCTTATTTTCATAGAAGCCTATGGATGCCTCTGTTAATTTAATTGTCTATGTTTCCCGCTGGATAGCGTCTTTCATCTTGTTCACAGAACATAACAAGGAGCAAGACATAATAACTGCTGAATAATTCTGAATAATTAGCTTTTTAAAGAGTCAAGTATGAATGTCAGAAATTTACTTATTTCTACAAAAATATGTGAATTTGGTTGTACTCTAAGGACCCAAGATGAGGAGGAACTGTACAAATGGCTTCTACCTGTAGTTCTACATTCTCAGATGTAGGAAAGGGAGATTAAAAATTAAATACAGTAAGTCTCCTACATATGAACCTTTAAGTTGAGAGCTTTCAGAGATGCGAACTTGCATTTCATGTCCAATCACGTAAGTTAGTTCACACGTCTGGCATACAATGTCACGTGTGTGCATTCTCTACAAGTGGTTGTGCTTTTGTATACTGTATGGTACTATTTTTCTGTGTTTGTTTGTTATATATTACTTGTGTGAAAAGTATTATAAACCTACCACTGTACAGTGCTATATAGCCGATTGTGTTAGTTGGGTACCTAGGCTAACTTAGTTGGGCTTACAAACAAATTGGTCTTAGGAACATGCTCTCGGAACAGAACTCGTTCATATGTAGGGGACTTACTGTATTCTCTTTTGACCCTAGTAAGATATTGATACTTTATGTTATTAATTTTGTATTTTATCCCAAGGCATAAATAAAGCATAATTCAACATGAAGTATTATATATAGAAAAAGCATATGAAAGTTGAATTTACTCATCTACGTGTTTGCTGACTAAACAATTCTAATGAAAATAGTTTTTGTGCCTAGACAAAACTTAAGCGTTTCATCAATTATATAATGTCTATATTGTTTTATAAAACATAAGATACTGCAATGTAAACATACAGTGTAAAACAAAAAGTAAATGAAATTAGACATAAAACACTAGTATAAGGTAGTTATAAATATGTAGAGAACAAGGCTAAGATAAAGAGAAATACAAGTATTCAGTCCAAAAGAAACTGGGTAGTAATTACAGTTTTAGGTTTAGTTTCCTAGTAGTTCATGTTAGAATGAAGATAGCGTCGTTTCTCACTTTAATGAAAGGAGAAGCTTGCCTCTGAAGGAGAAAAGATTTTCCCAGTCCTGAGTTGGGATATAATGCCTTTCCTGAGATGTTATACATGAGCTTCTGAGCGACCATATTCCTTAATAATATTTTTGTATTAAGTGACACAATAGATTTCATATGATTCCTTGTTGTATTGTTCTTTCATTAAAAAATTGGGGCATGACCTCAAAACTTAATTCAGAGAAAGCAGTTCTGTTAACAACCAAGGCAATATAGTTCAAGTTTGTAGATTTCTGGTGATCTGATTTGACCAAAGCTAAAATTTATAAAACCCGGTACAGTGACCACCTTCAAGTGATTTTCTGTAACTGTTATAGCAGGATGTTGATTAAATGTCCACTTCTGTTTGGTGACACTTCAAGATGTTTTAGTTATTTTAAAGATAAAATTCTAAAGAAAAAATCCTTAGTAAAATGTAGTTTAGCTAATGAACAAACAGATGGCATATCATTTGTAATGCCTCAATATTAAGCTAACAAAGAGAGGGTATTGTCTTTCCTAAACTGTTGGTCATTAATAGACAAGAGTTTCATATTTTTTCCTATAAAATTTCATAAATGTGCCATTTTTTTTCATCATGAGAAACAAGGAAAGTGAAGCAGCATCCGCCAATACTTACTATATATTCTACATTCTAGTGCCAGATTATTGTACACATTTTACATTATTAAATTGGAATTAAACTTGTGAAAATAAAAGTGGGCTATAAGTAGACATTTAACTTTTGTGGACTTACTGAAATCCAATACGGAGATTTGTCCACATGGGATCATGAAATCAAACATGAGGAAGAAATATATTTTTTTCAGCAACATTCTGAAATCAGTGGCTAAAACCACAAGACATAGGTGAAAAGAGCTTATAAATATCGATGCGTTAAATTTGTTCCCTTGGGTTCATATCATGGATAAGCCTATAATACTTCAGCTAGAGTTTTATTTACAGTACTGCCATATACAAATGTAATCAATTTCTCTTAGATAAAGCTTCCCTTTACAGGATAAAATTGTTAACGTATGTGGTTAGTAGGAGCTTCTTCTTTCTGCTCCATAGAAAGGACTGTGGCTTTGCCTACTCAGGTGTTTTCCCATTCGTATTCTCCAGAAAGTTACTGCTGGTGGTTAACAGGTGATTGGCATTTTAAAAAAAAATTTTTATTAGATCACATGCCCTCTTTTATTATTTTTTAATTTATTTTTTATGGAGTGAAAGACTTTAAATTCTATAGTGCTTTGGACTTTTCAAAAGTTTCACACACATAATTGCATATAATCTCAAAATAACCTTTTATTCCCCACCCCTATATTGCCCCTCCCCCCTTCACTCTCCCCTCTGGTAACCAGTAGTTTGCTCTCTATATCCGAGTCTGCTTCTTTTTTGTTTTATTCATTAGTTTGTTGTATTTTTTATATTCCACATATAAAAGCTTGTTCTTTGAAAAGATAAACAAAATTGATAAACCTTTAGCCAGGCTCATCAAGAAAAACAGAGAAAGGTCCCAAATCAACAAAATCAGAATGAAAAACAAGTTATATCCGACACCACAGAAACAGAAAGGATCATAAGAGACTACTATGAAAAACTATATGCCAATAAAATGGACAACATAGAAGAAATGGACAAATTCTTAGAAAGGTACAATCTCCCCAGACTGAACCAGGAAGACATAGGAAGTATGAACAGACCAATTAGCAGTACTGAACTTGAATCAGTAGTTAAAAAAACTCCCAACAAACAGAAGTCCAGGACCAGATGACTTCACGGACGAATTCTATCAAACATTTAGAGAAGAGATAACACCTATCCTTCTGAAACTATTCCAAGAAATTGCACATACTTTCGAACCCGTTCTATGAAGCCAGCATCATCCTTGTACCAAAACCAGACAATGGCTGGCTCTTTAGCGTTGCCACATCAGTGCAACAATAAGAGGAAATCAGGACTAGAAAGGCAGTAGAGAAGGGGGATACAGGCTGAGAGATGCATTTGGATTAGGTCTGGGGGAGTTTTCTTCTAGCAGAGAAAAAATGTGCATAGTTTGTGTGTGGTTATGAAGTTACTCAGAGGGATTTAAGAAAAGGGGAAAATGGATGAAAGAAGAGGAATGTAGAGATTTGTGTTTTGTATTATGTATCTCTTTCAGATATTACCAAAATACAAGTAGAGACTTGAGCTCCTTTAAAATTACTTTTCAACTTTTTTTCTTTTTTTTTTTTTTTGTGGTACGCGGGCCTCTCACTGTTGTGGCCTCTCCCGTGTTGCGGAGCACAGGCTCTGGACACGCAGGCTCACGGGCCCAGCCGCTCTGCGGCATGTGGGATCTTCCCGGACTGGGGCACGAACCCGTATCCCCTGCATCGGCAGGCGGACTCCCAACCACTGCGTCACCAGGGAAGCCCCTTTTCAACTTTTTTTAAACCAGGGTGCTGTATCATGTCACATGTTTATTAGTGTACGTATTCTAATAAGGAGGTAAGAAAGAAAATGTTTAAACCGCTTGGGCTGGAGGTGATGTGGAAGAGTTATGGGGAAGTATGGGTCTTGGCTGGGAGTCAAGTCTAGTCTTTGATCCTAACTGGCTAACTATGATCCTAACTATGGATATTTTCATTTGGAGAGAGAGGGAGGGGTGGACAGGATTCAGCAAAGAGCACCAAACCACTGAAGTTAAAAAATATATTCAGAAAAAAATATATAGGGGGAAAGTTTTTAGAGCATTGAAGCAAATAAAATATAGCATGAAAGTTTTCTGAAAATTCAGGTTTATTGAATGCATATTTTGATGGTTTGCACTGTCTGAAACATTTTAGTTCTTATGGGCCATGAGAGGAAGAATAAATCCTCTAAGTAGAAAAGAGAAATAGCGGACATCCAACAAGTCTTTTGAATGAATGGATTATTCTATGCTAACATCTGGAATATAAAAGGTAAATAGCCCCCCAGGAATTCACACTGTGTCACCTTCTCTAAGGAAAGTGAATTAAAGGAATCATCTAAATTATCTGAAGCTCTGCATACATGTGCCAGATGTGGCTGGCTTTCTCCTAACTCTGCATGGCTATATCTGAATCAATACTTCACCGCCTCTGTGAGATTCGTGTCAGGAGGCTCTATGTTTCTCTATTTTTCAAAAATTGCTTACTTTCCAGGAAGTCACATCTGCATTTAAAGAAAACTCTGACCAGAGGCTATCAGGCATCCCCCCCCCAAGCCCCACCCTCCCAACCTCATCCCTCCCCGCCACCCAGCTGTCACTGTTAGTGAATTTAATGCTTTTGTGAAAAATACGTTCAACAGCCTGGCTCTCCAGCTTATTGATTTTTTCCTTATCTTCAGTAGCATGCATTCCCATTCTAATTTAGCCACCTACACTCGCTGCCCTAACAGGGACCCTAACATCTACTGTGGTTAATTCCCGTCAGATTTTTAAATTCTGGTATTCTTCTCACCTTTAACTTCAATTCCTTATCTTTCCAGTCCTCTGAAAATTTTATTTTCTCTACACATATTATTTGACCTCACAGACAGCAATATTTTCTTGTCTCTTTGCATTTTTTAAACCTCACAGTTCTTTCTTGGCCTCAGTTATTTTCCACATATCACTTAGTCATTTTAAATTCTTTGCAACATGGAATGCCAGAATCCAGTCGGAAGTACACCAGTTCCAAGCCAGAACATCTTCCATCCTAGCTTCTACACGCCTACAGCAGTGAAAACCACGTTCATGTAAATGCAGCCATTTGAACATAGGCTTTCAAATAACACTTCTTCCTCAGTGCTAAATGCCAACCTGATACTTTGTTAATTGGATCAAGAGATACAATGAGAACATTTAGAGAGTGTGATGCTTTTAGACCCCTAAAACCTGAGTGAGAGGTACCAGCAACTGAGGACACAGCAAGAAGGCAGTTGGCTGCCAGCCAGGAAGAGAGCACTAACAAGGAATTGAAACTGTTGGCAACTTGATCTTGGACTTCCCAGCTTCCAGAACTATGAGAAATAAATGTCTGTTGTTTAAGCCACACAGTCTGTGGTATTTGGTTATGGCAACCCAAGCTAAGACTCATGACAATATAAAAATAATAACAAACTAAAACATTTGGAATATTTAAATGATAATTTTCTCATTATTTACACAACCAGCTACTTTGCAACACAGAACTTAAAAAAAATGACTTCCATCACAAGCAAATATTGCTCTTTTATTTCTTCTTAAACTTCCATCATTTTGAAGGTAAAGATCTCTCAGTGCATCCCCTACATCGAGACATTGCATACATTGACGTGAATAGGCATAAAGCTTCATTTCATCAATTTCTTATTTTCTTTGACTCATTCAAGGATCATTACATTTATTTTATAAATTAACAATACATAGTTGTATTATACCATTTTAATTCACACTGCTAAGTAGTTAACTATCCATTTAAATACATGTGTATAAGAATGTATAAAATGCTGTCACCTAATGTTTAGCAGTTCTTATTATTTTTGAGCAGTAGAATTTAGAGTGATTTTTATAACTTTTGACTTTGAAATGTGATGGATTATTCGATGGATTTTCATAAGGTCCATATTCATTTCAAGATCAAAGATATTCTAAGAACATTTATTCACATTTTTGTGAATTGTTAGAATGAGGTGATATTCAAAAGACAAAATAATTTTCATGTATTAAATGTTTCTCAGTAAATAGTTCACACCTACCTTTTCTATATTTAGTAATGAAAAATTTTTATTTTAATTGTATGTGATAGAAGAATATACAAATATCTATTTTAAATTTTATCCCCATAAACATTTATAACCAGAAAATCAAATAAGCATTAAAATATGAAATAAAATACTAATTTTCAGATCTAAATGTTGCTTGGGGAAGGTACTTTTTCTTTAAGCAGTATCTTCATTTTTATCACTATAAGAGTGTAGATGAAATATCTAACTAGTATACTTTTAAATTAAAACTGTAAAAATTATGTACCAGATTTTGTAGTGCACATTGGATGTGTAAAGCATTTTGCCCATTACATTCTTCATGTTGATAGTAGCGGTGCTTAAAGTTTGTATGTACTTAGTTACATTGGCTTTTATAGCCACTTAGATTGAATATAATATACCAGTCCCTGTTGAATCTAAACTACTTGGAGTTTTAAGAAGTTTAACAGCAGTGGAATAACACAGTACTCACAGACAGGCAAAATGATAGATGTACCGTGAATAACATAAAATCTTTTCTGTAATGTCATAAAAGGAGTCATGCTCTGTTTTGTCAATTTCCTTAATTCATTCAAGTTCCCAACTCATGAATCAGTCACGTATCCCACCCTCCTCAGTGAATAGAAACATTGTGAAGGCAGTCAGCTTCTAGTCACTGGAAATCACAATTCCACTCCGTCCAAGGAAATAGATTTACATTCTTCTCATTTAAAATATGTGCAGAAGGATATTGGTTTATCATTCATTTTTAACAAAATACTCCACGGTTTGCTTTTTCACTTTCATTGAAACTTAATGATTAAGTGTATCTAAATAAATATATTTGATGTATATGTCTACATCTCTATATATATAGTGTATATATATAAATATATACCTATGAGGAGCATATAGCAATACTATTGTCTACACATTAGTAACTCTCTTGTATGAGACTATGCCAATATTGTTGCTGTTGATCTCTTAAATGGCATCAACTGACTCTCTTTCTTACCTAAAATACAACTGTGAAACAGACAGTGAAGAGGATGCAGTATATCCTCTACATACTTTTGCGGTACTTGGGCTCACGTATATGTGGTATCTGATTACATAGTGGTACCCTTCTGAAAGTGAATAAATCATGAGTTATTTCTAGAAAATTTGATAAGACATTTGGTTACAAATTAAAATCATGCCACCAGATGTCTATACTTTGACTTAAACAACCTCTTATGTTCTATAAGGGTAAAGAGAAAGTGTAGGAACTAAGCTTCTTCCTGGTAAAATCACCTAACTCCATGGTGCTATTGGAAAATACTGACCTGGAGATTTAAATAAGTGAAAATAATCAATACTGACCTGGAGATTTAAATAAGTGAAAGTAATCAAGTAGTTGAAATCACTGATAAAATAATATTTGAGATCTTACATCGCCCTAAGATTAATGTATCAAATGTACTTGAAATGTCACGGTTATAGGAGTGAGAACTGTTAAACATAATGTTAAACTTTTTATATAAAATTGATTTTTTTCTAGAAATGACCTTGAGAAACTTGATATCCACTATTTCTAGCATGTCTTAAGACTATGTCAATCTAATGTCAAAGGATGCTTTAAAAAATAATTTCTTATACAAATGTAAAATGGACATATTAATAATTTTATTTAACTCCTTAGTTAATAAGAGAACCAGCAAGATGTTTCAACTGATTCAAAGGCAGATCCACAGAGTAGACACATATATAGACAGTCAAGAATGCTGAAATGAATTTGCTTAATAGATTCAAAATTGTCAGTATCCCTAGGGCCAAAGTCAAATACACTCCACTGGATAATTTTCATTTCTATGGAAAATTACTTGCAGCTTACAGAGTTGTGAAATAGATAAAAAACAATGGAAGACACAGAGACTCATAGAATCAGATAAACCAACAGTGTTGTGTTTTCCATTGAAAGTATTCAGCAGTCTTTTTGGATCATTTCAACAATCTCAATTTTCCTATATACTAAAAAAAGTTAATGATTTATTTCTAGTAGACATTAAAAGAATTTTCCCGTGCTGAATTAGTATGAAAAATTTACAAAAGGAGATAAAACATAAAGCAATCCCCAAGCTTATTAATTAAGTAGGTAGTATTAAAAAAACCTATTGAGAAGTAATTTTTTAAATTATGTTATAACTCTCCAAGAGAAACATAGCCAATGTTCATGTCTACATAATCTTGCTATTGCATAGATATGTATTATGTGTATCTGTGTGAATATGGATACAGATATGTGTGTATCTGTATCTATATTCACACAGATGTATATGTGTACAGACACGTGTCTATATGCATACACACCCACACAGTTATCAATTTCAGAGAATTACTTATGCAAATCCTTCTGCTTTTTATTAGGAAGCCATGTTACCAGGAAGCTATTTTTAATTTTTTATGTAATAAACAACTCTAGAGTGCTCTAAGATATTTAGGCTGTTTATAAACATTTCTCATATAAGATATTTAGGCTCTTAATAAATATTTTCTTTTCAGGATGTCCAATGCACTCTGTTGGAGGTAGTGACATATAAGACCCTATTGGAACAATTCTACTTTATTAATTAATTTTGCTTAAACACAAATTTTTAAGACTCACTGTGTCAACAGCTATGAAAGTATACAAAGATGGATAGGAGCTGGGCTTCAGCTATGAGTTACAAATAATGAATCACTGAAAGTAAAAATTGCTAAAAATAAGTGAATAACAATAAATGGTTTGAAATTAACTTTAGCAATTGATGATCAATGGCATAGGAAGAGTAATAAAAAGGAGATAATGAGTCACTCTTTCCCCCTTAATCCTGGTCAATATTTATCAAGGAGAATAAAACAATCAACTTCAAAGGATTGTGTTAAAGCTGATGGTCTTAAAATGGTTGAATCACGTGTCATAGAAATTAATCTTAGCTAATAATGCTACAGGTTTGATTAATATTGTGGCCTATAAATTGCTGATTTTCATTAGGCACTTTTTTTAGTGAGCGATTTTCATACAAACCATATTGTTTTAGGGGGCTTCTGTTTAATGTTTGATAGCTCTTTGAATTTTAGGCATCATTGAAATTTTAAAAAATATATAATCTGACATTGATTATCCTAAAATTCTTAGTATTTAGGAAACTTCTAGGCAAAAGAATACTTAGGTTGAAACGTATTATTTTAATAAAAGAAAGTTTAAATTGCTCTTAGTTCGAAAAATGGCCCCGGTACACAGAGGGTAAGGAAGGACCAAAAAAGAGGCAGACCACTCCAGATTGGTAGGTGGCAATTTTCATTAGCAAGGGAACTTACATAGAAGCTTGTCTTGGGCAGCTGTGAGACAAGTAAACCTACATGCCCACCTGCCAGAATCTTAAAGTTTATACAGAGGCCTTAACTGGGTTCAGTCCCATATTCAGCCCAGATGCTGTCAATCACACCTTACCCCCACAAGTCTGTGTCCTTGAAATGGCTCTCACCATGGGAACGATGGGCAGAATGTACAATCCAAGGACAAGGTGGGGGTGAAGAGCCTTGTGTTGCCCGGGTCCAGCTCTCGGGTGAACCAGAGGTTACATCCTCTCAATGACCAACGCCAACAATTACTCCTTCAAAGAAACAGCTGATAAATATTTGTAACAAACTCTGTCCTTAGCTTGGCTTCCTCACGTGTTTCAAAGTGACCTTTTCTTTCAGTATACACGTTCTAATATTATGAACGCTATTCAAAATTTTCTTTAGTACATTTTTAGCAGACTGGACTGTTTCAAATTGTATTACTTTACCGCAGTTCATTTATATACCTTTTTTTGGGTTAGAGTTTTTCATATTTTAAAAAATATTACTATACTGTATATAGTAATATTGTGCTTGTATTTCTCTCTATTAATGTTTTATTTTGTTTCATAACCTTTAGCTTGTCCTCTTTTTTCCATATTCCCACTTGTAGATGTAGTTTTCAAAGATGCTTTTCTTATTTACACAAAAGCAAGACTTTTGAACCAAGACATTCTGAATGCAATCAAAGTCAAGTCTCAAACGTTTCTTGAAAATGAGATTTTTCTGAGTTGGGAATCAGAGCCATCTATTGCCTGATGCAATTTGAGGACAGAATTTGTTACGACCCTCTGTGCATTAATAGCAGAAAGAAAATAAATGGAATAAAATGGAAGCAAAGAATATACATTCTCAGAGCAAGAAGAAACACTGAGGGACTGATGTGAATAGGGTTTATTAAACTTAGCAAGCTTTGATACAACACTCCTCTTTCATTCAGTTCTTAACAGAGTTCTTATTGCTTTCAGTTCTTTTTTCTCTATAATAGTATCCCCAGATCTTTACTTTGTAAATCCACGTATACAATTGTTATTTACGCACATCTCCCACATGCTATACGTTATTTGATTCTCATAACTCTATATGCCAAGTACGGACATAACATTGATGTGAAAAATGATATTACTGAGAGATACAGTGACTTTCCCAAGGTCACAAGGCTTGCAGTTTGCAGTATAGACTAGAATATAGCAGTACAGAATTTTTTCCCAGTTTCCTGTTTCTCTATACCACAACCCCTCTGAAGCCTTTCAGCTCAGTCACTGCATGTCAGAAAGGCTTTATTTTTTTTTTAACAAAAGCAGACTTTTCTTATCTATTAACATTTTGTTATGTATGACATACAGCACTGAAGTGCCTAAGTTGCCCCCAGCCCTTTAGTAGCCCAAGTTCCTGACTGTACAGTAACCCTCGTCACCAGGGTCACATTGTCATTATCTCCACCATTTTATCATACCTATCCAACCTCTGGTAATAAGATCAAACTGTTTCACTAAGTATCGTCAGAGCACTACCTAATTAGAACCACCTGGGATGACTGCTACATACATATTCTTGGACCCTACCTTCCTCACAATGAATGTCTTGTAGTAGACCTTGAAAGTTGTATTTTTAAATAAGTTCTCTGAAAACCACTGCATGCAAGACGGTAAAATCTATATATTATGCATGTCTTCTTGCCAAATATTCAGACTTGTTTATTCAGCTGCCACCTGGACTTAGCCATTTGGAGGTCTGGATGCAACTCTTACTCAATCTGTCCTGAACTGAACTCATCAACTTTCTCCCTAGCTATTTATGGTAGGCAGAATAATGCTCCCAGCTCCCAAGATGTCTACATATTAATCTCTGGAATGTGTGAATATGTTAGTTTACATGGCAAAGGAGAATGAACAGTGCAGCTAGAATTTGAATTATTAATCAGTTAACCTTCAAATAGGAAGATTAACCTAGATTACCCAGGGGAACCTAATGTGATCACAAGCACTTTTAAAAATGCTAGAGATGGCAGAAGAGAGCCGGAGAGAGATGGAGCTATGTAAGAAAGGTCAGGGATTCAGTTACTGACTGTGAAGATGTCTGAAGAGGATCCCGAGGCAAAGAATGTGCGTGGCCTCTCCAGCTTGAAGAGGCAAGAAAACTGATGCTCCCCTAGATCCTCCAGAAAGAAAAGAATCCCTGCTGACATCTTGGTTTTAATCCAGCATTCCCCGTGTTGGATTTCTGTCCAACAGAAATGTAAGGTAATGATTGTGTTGTTTTAGGCCACCAAGTTTAGGGTATACCATGTCAGCTAGAAAACTCATGCAGAGTCTGATACCTGGAAGTAGGCTGCTGCTATCGAAATTACCTAAAAATGTAGAAGATGCTTTGGAATCGGGTGGTGGTCGGAGGCGAGAAAAAGGTCGAGGTGTGTAAGAGGATACGCTTAGGTTGCCTGGAATGGAGTATTAGTAGAAATAGGGATATTTACAACTGTGTTAGTGAGGGCTAAGAAGGAAGTCAGGAGGAGGATGGAGACAAACCATCATCTTAGAGGATAGCACATCATCACGAACAGACTGTCAGTAGCAGCATGACCATTTAAGGATTTGCAGGTGGCGCCTCTGAAGGCAATGAGGAACGTGTAATTGGAATCTGGAGGAGAGAGGAACCTGGCTTTATAGTGGCAGAAAGCTTAGCAGAGTTTTTGCCTGCAGTTCTGTGGGAAGGAAAACTTGTAAACTGGACATTTAGGAGAGATTTCCCAGCAAAGTTCTGAGGAGTCAACCTGGTTTCTTCTTGCTGCTTCTAGTAAAATACAAGAGAAAAGAGATAAATTGAGAGGATTATTCAAAGGGAACCAGGGCATGATGAGCTGGGAAATTCTCATCCATATTTCAAAAGAGATTAAAATTAAGAGATTTGCTTTCAGGAAATTGTAGCGTAAAAGAGAGTTGAGGCTGGGGCCACACAGTCTTTTGCTAACACCTCAGGAAGATCAAAAGGCCTGCATACCCTATGACACAAAAGGCTATTTGAAGAGACTGAGTGACTCATAGAGCACCTCTGTCATATCAGTAGAAGCTGAAGATGGAGATGAGATTATCTAAGAAGTATCTGCAGACAAGCCTCTTGTCTACTGGAGTGGGCTTCACGGAATATAGAGGAAACACAAAGTTCTTGAGAATCTTATGCCAACAAACACTGCCAGCTTGGACTGAAACAGAGTACAAAATATAGGAAGGTTGTCAGAATTCCAAAATGCTACAGGGAGGAAACAGGTTGATTAAATTACTCAGCTGTAAATATATGCTGTATTTAATGAACTAGGAATGATGATCCAGGAGCAGAGCCTGGAGCCCAGAGGGCATACCCTCAGGCCCAGAGTATGGAGCCCAAAAGCACAGAGGATTATTCCCAGGCCTTGAAACCTACTGGAGCTTGCCTCGCTGGACTGTGAAATGTCTTGGCACCCCTGACTTCTTTTTCTTTGCTTTGTATACATCTTCACCTCTTTTGAACCAGAATGTCTGTAACTATTTTTTCATGCCTGTCCTGATGTATCTGGGGAGGAATTTGAGACTTTTGAGCTGATGGCATTTAGATGGATCTTTGTACTTTGTGTTGATGCTGTAATGTGATGAGAAACCTTTTGAGAGATTGGAATGAAGTTAAGGTATTTCATACGTGGGATTGATGGGTATCACTGGAGGTCAGAGAGCAGACTGTGAGAGGCACAATAATGCCCCCTCCCCAAAGATATCCATGCCCTAATCCCTAGATCCTGTGGAAATGCCAAGTTATATGGCAAAGAAGAGTTAAGGTTACAGAGGAAATTAAGGTTGCTGAAGAGCTGACCTTTATGTAGGAAAAGTACTCTGAATGATCCAGGCGGATTTAATGCAATCACAAGAGTTTTTAAGAGTGGGAGAGGGAAAGCTACATGATTCCTCCCTTGAGCTTCCAAAAAGTAATACAGTCCTGTTTACACCTTGATTGTAGCCCCCTGAGATGGCTGTTGGACTTCTAACCTTCAGAAGTGTAAGATAACACACTTACATTCAGCACTAATTTTGTGGTACTTTGTTACAGCAGTGATAGAAAACTACTACTTTATTCTGGTCTCTTGTTGTATCAGTTTACCATATCCCAGTTCATCTATTCCCTCACCTAATATTCTGAAGATCATTCTTGCTTCACCTCTCTCTTTGCTTGACACTGCATCCAATCAGTTACTAAGTGTTGTTGCTTAAGCTCCTAAATTTTCCTGAAATAAGTCTTCATGTCTCCCTACCATCAATTTCTTGATAAGTTATTAACCAGATTTATTAATACACTTAAAACTGCCCCCATCTCATAACTCAGAGTTTTTTGGTTTTATCTTTAATATCCTTCAAAGATGTCTCATTACCTGTCCTAGGGAAGAGCGTCTAAATTCCTTAAAAATCACATACAAAGCTTCCTGTGCCTGCCTCCTGCTAGGCCTCAGAGCATCACCCACCTTGCAGTAAATGCTAAGACAATGCTGAGCTGCTCTTGCTGACTTTGACATGCCTTGCTTTTGTGTGTCTTTCTGCCATTGCTCTTGCTGTCCTTTTCCTGCTATGTTCCTATTCCCTCTCTACACTTTTGAAACACTTCAACACTCCTAATGTCCCATTTTCTCCAAGGATCTATATCCCTTAATTGCCAGATGGAACTCTGTGTTCTTGCTTGTTCTCTTCTTTTCGTGAGCGTATCTTTATCTGGATATTTATAAAATAAAGTGAGTATTTATGGGTTATTAGAAGTCAGTGTGCCTGGTGCATAGTTAATGATCGATATCTGATTCCTTACTTAAACTGAGTTAAACTGCTCCCCCATTGTAATGGACTTAGCTGTAAAGAGAATTCTCCCCCTCCCCCCATAAGTCAAGCTTTTGTATAATCCCCTCCCCTTGAGTTTGGGCAGAATCTGTGACTTGCTTCTAGCCAACAGAATGTGTCAGTGAAAAAGGATTTTGCAGGTAATTGAGATTCCCAATTCAGTTGATCAAAAGGAAGATTAACCTGGATGAGCTTGACTTAATCAAGGTGAAATTCCACTGTCTGTGAAGAATACCACATGGCAGGGAATTGTGGCAGCTTGTAGGATGGGAAGGTGGAGCCCAGCCAATAGTTAGCAAAGCCAGGTCCCTCAGTCAGTCGCACAGCTGGAAGAAAATCTTGCCAGTAATGGCATGGAGCTTTGAAGTGGATTCATCCCCAGTCAAGCCACCAAGTGAGAATGCATCCAGGTCAACACCGGACTGCAGCCTTGAGAGACCCAGAGCAAAGATCCAGATGATTTATGTCAGAATTCCTGACTCACAGAAACTGAGATAAGTGTGTTGTTCTCAGCTTCTCAGTTGTGGTACTTTGTTCTGCAGCAATAGAACTCATATATAGCCCCACAGCTTCAGGTAGTCATTCACTATTTTACATTTACTATTACCTGTGCATTCCATTGCTTCTATTAACTTGTTTCATTCATTCACTCACTATCAGTTTTTTGTACATTAGTGTATACCATTAATAACTTAAAAATCTAAGTCACCAATAGACAGGATGTATACAGAAATTCTCAGCACTTAAGAAATTCATAGTCAAAGCATAAAGGGAGAAGCAAGTATGTCTGCCTAGGGTGGGTGGTGAGATATCATATAATTTCCATTGGCTTGAACACTTCTCCAGCCAATTCAAACCTACAAACTCCTTCAGGGCTCCTCTCAAGCTGTATGTCTGTCATTGAACCCTCTATAACTGTTGTTACATACAATCAAATTTCAAACAAGATCCACAAATAATACACAATTTAAGTTTTTGTTATTTGTGCTGCATCTTTGAATCTTGTTTTCAATAACTGTATTTTAAGCTTTAAGAAACAGAAGATCTTCATTTATATTCATCTCTGTGAAGAACAGAGAACAATGTATAAGGTTATAGCTCAGTTCTAGATACTCTGTGTCTCTCTGTCTTCCAGAAACTTCCACAAGGCAATATAGCTTTAAAATATAGGATGTGCTTAAATATTTCCTTTTCTCCAATGTGCCTGAATTTCATTGCTAAAGTCATTTTGGGGGAAACCATGATGTGTCCGGAAAGTTCTGTTAAAGTTCAGATAATTATAAAGGAAATTATGAAATTGCATGCTGAGGAAGATATTTGGATTTATAATTCTAGTATCAAACATTTTGAAAATACCCTTACAAACTACATGGGACTAAATACATTCCATTTGCTGAAAAAAAAAAAAAGTGGGAGGGGTGACCTGGGAGGATTGAGAACTTCTTCAAATCTAGCCTGAAGGAAGATAGAAAAAGATTTTGATAAATTTATTAAATTTAATCAATTTTGATTATAGGGAGATTATAAAAGCTAACTAGCTGAGACTTCAGTAGGTAAGGACAATAGGACTGCCTCAGTCTCCATCACAGTAGTGTGCTCAGGCTGCCATAATAAAATAACATAGGATGAGTGACTTAAACAACAGAACTCTATTTTCTCTCAGTTCTGGAGGCTGAGAAGTCCAAGATCAGGTGTTTGCAGATCTGATTTCTAGTGAGAGATCTCTTCCCGGCTTGCAGATTGCTGTCTTCCTCCTGTGTCCTCACACAACAGAGAGAGAGCTTTGGTACCTCTTTCTCTTCTCATAAGGGTACCAGTGCTACCAGAGGATCAGGTCTCCAGTCTTAGGACCTCATCTAGTCTGGATCACCTCCTTTAAGGCTCTAGCTCCAATATAGTCACTAGATGGTTAAGACTTGAACATAGGAATTGACACAATTTGGTCTATAACACCCGTCTCCCAATAGTTCCCCCAAAACATTACAAAACAAGAATAAAAATAGGGCTTCCCTGGTGGCACCGTGGTTGGGAGTCCACCTGCCAATGCAGGGGACACGGGTTTGTGTCCCGGTCCGAGAAGATCCCACATGCCGCAGAGCGGCTGGGCCTGTGAGCCATGGCCGCTGAGCCTGCGCGTCCGGAGCCTGTGCTCCACAACGGGAGAGGCCACAGCAGTGAGAGGCCCGCATACCGCAAAATAAATAAATAAATAAAAAATAAAAAAATAAAGCTACACAAAACTCATACCTTTAGCATATCTTGAAGACAGAGAATGGCTAAACTTCAAAAGAACTCTAAGTAAAATAAAGAAAGAACACAAAATCTCAGCCAGAGATGTTTCACTCTCCTGCCTCAACCCCTCTAATGTCAAGCTCTGTGACAGGCAAAAGCAGAAAAAGCAGACGGATAATAACTACAGGGGAGGGGGAAGGAAGACATCCGGAAGGTCTAAGCCTTCTATAAGGCCTGCACCACAAAGACAAAGTCATTTACAAGTCTGAAAATACATTCCTGAGTGTGGAATCCCAGGTAGGGGCTTAGAAGTTTGAACCACCTGAAGAGTAGTCTTCAAAGTGCATATCTCCTGGGAAGTGGGGAGGGGATACAAATGTAAGATGTGCCTTTTACAACTGCTTGACGAAAGGGGAAAAAAAGAAGAAGAAAATATATGACTGTGAAGCATAAAAGAAAACCAAAGAATTTGGAGACATCTGACCCAGAGTAATTTCAACTAAACCGGGTTATAAAGTTTAAATGTCAAGGAACTAAGGGCATTAAAAGGTTTAAGTACTACAGAGGTAAACCCTAGAACAAGACCAAAAAACAAATCATGCTTTAAACAGTATGTGTATATATACATGTGAAAGAGCAATGAATATGAATTTCATAGAGAAAAATATATCACAATGTAGATAATCATAAAATATGACAGAGAGGAGACCAAACATAGCAGTTATAGGTAAAATGTGAACGCACCTAACTCTCCTACTAAAGGAAAAAAGATTTTCCCCTTAAATCAAAATGTAAGATACACCTATATGCTTTATATGAAAGACAAGCCTATAACAATGTAATTCACAATGGGCGGTGGGGAAAGGGAAGGATGAACAAAAATATACCAGGCAAGCGGGGACAAAAGATAAAAAAACATAAGGAAGCAGGGGTAACAATCCTGATAACAGATAAAGTAGAGTTCAAGAGCAAAAGCGTTAAACATGATAAAGCAGGACACCTTTTATTGGTAAATGTCACAAATCACAATGAAAGCATAACGTGTATGAGAATTTATAGCCCAGTTAACACAGCGGTCACCTTATGAAGCAAAATCTGTCAGCAAATGCAAGGTGATAGGAGTAGAATCACAGTAGTACTAGGAGACATTAACATAACACTCTCTGTACAAGACACATCAAGTGGACTAAATCTAAGTAAGGAAATAGGAGACCTACAAAATAAACCAATAAGGTAGATATTATGGATAGATGTTGAAATTTATACTCTGACAATAGACAACGTACCTTCTTCTCAAGCACCTACATAACCTTCACGGAAAGACAAATGATCATATATTAGGTCCATGGAAAATATCAGTAAGGTCCATAGGGTACAAATATTACAAGTAACACTTTATGAACACTAAAAAGATGTATGTACAGCATTTATAACAACTGTATTAATTTGCTAGAGCTGCCATAACAAATTACCACAAACTGAGTAGCGTAAAACAGTAGAAATCTATTATCTCACAGCTCAGGCTATAAAATTGAAATCAAGAAGTTCTGGAGAATTAGCTATTTCTGGAGGCAAATTTCTAATAAGATCTATTGATAAGTTAATATTATTGTATCAATGTTATTTTCTTGAATATCTGTATCTATAGAAAGTACTATTAATATTATAAATAGTATGTTATAGAATACAAAATATATCATTTATTATTAAAGTGAAATAGAAAATGTTTCAAATCTTTAAACATATTTTATAGACACCATTTTTAAATGGAGGTCGTTGTATAAAATGATCAAAAAAATTCTACCTTAACACAGTTTTCTTTGGTTTTACCTCACTATCAGCCTTCTTCGTTTCATTAAAATGGAAGTAGGAAAAATTAGGAGGTTCTGTTTTGATACTTATATGATTGACTTTTTTTGAAATTCAAAGTTAAATATGTATTAACTAATTGGAAAAACTCACAATACATTTTTAGCAAGTATAAGGACTTTTTATATGTTTATTGTCCAATTGCATGTAATTTTCTGTGAATTGACTGTTCATATTCTCATGCCCTAAGTGATGTATATTTTTGGATCACACTGACAACTATTTGTCTGGCATTTTATATTTGAAACACAAAGATAGTTGCAATCCATGATTATTATATATTTTTTGAAGAATGCTGATTGCAAGGACTAGAAAGGTCAGGACCCAGGAGCTTGAAACTCTAATTGCAAGTTTGGTTATAATATACCATTAACGCTAATTTTCCAAGAAACATGGTCAGGGTGCATCTGCTCCTAGGGCATCTTTCTTACTATGACATGGCCAACTTTAGAGACAACTAATGAGTAGTCTCTGGCCATAGTCACATTTGTCATATTCAGCTGTCAAAAATCCAAAGTAGAATTTAGATAGGATATAGCAAAGTAATTCAGTCTCTTTATGTATATTTACCCCTTAGTTACAGCTTATACTAAAATATTTATTGTAGTTATTTGGAATGAAAAACTTGTAAGGACATTAATAATAATAATAACAGCATCTTATCCTTTACAGCACATAGCAGTATACAATACATGCTTATTCAGGGAAGGGACAGGGATTGACCGTCTCATTAAGATATTAAGTGAGAAACATGTGAATTGTCATTTAATGGATTCTGAAAAGTGAAATCACTTAGATATTATCTTACCACATAACTTTTTAAAATTTAATATTTTGGACTGGAGGAGTTAAAATTATTCTATTACTTGATATGCAAATTTACCAACAAGCTGCTCACCTTCAAAAAGATATTTTGTTTCATTTTTCAATGAAAGGTGACGGATACAGGGCTTAACAACCCCACTCCTTGGGGATATAATTAGCTAACTTGTTTACACGAACCCTGTTGAGCTTGAAAGTGTCTGTACATAGATTACGTTGGTTACCATGGACTGACCATGTCCATAGTGGATTCTCAATGTGTTTGTATGCATATATTCACTATTTCCAGAGCTCTCCCAGCTATCATTTAATTAGGATGTGAACAAACTGGAGGAAATGAATTTAAATTCGAATTTCTCTATAATTAGGATGAAAGAGTTTCAACATGGGTGACTTACAGTTTATAACATCAAATTAATTTATGCGTACTACCTCAAGTCATTTCTAGCAAGAATATTTAAAATCAGTAGTTATGGCCTCAGATTATGCCCTTGCTCCTAGGGAATATAATGATCTGTTCTAAAAAGTCAGCCTGTCACTTAATAGTTTCCCTTTCAGGATTTAATAACAATTACACACCTGAGCGTTCATTCTGGATAGCTTTAGTTGTACCTCTGGTATATAATGAAAAAGTTAAGGATATATGATTTTAGACGGAAAAATAAACCTAAAGAAAACTTTAAAATATTCAAGGTGATATTCCAACACCAAACTGAAATTCAGATGAACTCTCTGAATACTGTCAGCAGTCATTTTGTGGCACCTATGAGACATCCAGCAGGTGTAATTTAGAAGCTGAACATGAGGAGTCTGGAGAAAGGGTCTGGATGGGGTTTATAGATTTGGCATTCATAAATAAGCACATATTCAGTGATTGGCATTATTTAAATAGATGAGATTTCCCTAAGAAAGTAATCAGCATAAAAGAAAAAGAACATGGATGAAACCCAGAGAAATACCAATTCTTAAGAACAGGCAGAAAAAACAAAGACCAAAAACCTAGAAGCAAGATGGATAGGAAAAACATAGGGAAGGCAGGAGGAAATATTGTTAGAAAAAGAAACAGTGTAGAGTTTTAAGGAGGGCCCAAGAAATCATGTCAAATGCACTGGGGCTGTCAAAGATAAGGCCTGAAAGATGATCTTAGCCCTGGATGATTAGCAAGCCTTCGTTAACCATTTTGGTGCAGGGTTATAAGGATGGCTAAAGTGGGTTCCGATACCAGAGAACCAAGATGAAAATTGAAGAAAGGAAGTAAATAGCTCCTAGGGAATAAAATGATCTCTTCTGAAAAGCCTGTTTGATAGTTTTTCTTTCCGGATTTAAGAACAATTACACACATGAGAGTAAATTCTGGATAGCTTTTTCTTGTCAAGATCTTGCCTATGAATATGGAAGAGGACAGTATCTAAAATAGGACTCAGAATTTTAAAAAAAATGTTTTCCACAAGATGTGAGCATTTTGAGCCCATTTATAGGATGAAAGGAAGCAACATTGGAGAATGAGTTCGAAAATACAGGAGTGAGAGCTCTTGCCTTCTGAGACAGACCACATTCTGTCCATGGAATGTGTATCTCTCTAAATAACTTACTTTCACTTTAAAAGGAAAAAGAAAAAGAAATACAGGAGAGAGGGTATAGTTGATGGTTCAAAGATCCTACACAGAGTGGTAAGGATGGGTTTACATCACTCAGTGAGAAGTATTCATTTAGGATAGTATAAGGGACACGTTTTCCTCTAAAAGGATATATAAGGGAAAAAAGCACTGTGATACATATAGGAATCAGGATAGGATTGGGTCAGAAAGCTTAACTAGTATATACCTGAACACTTCATTTTCTATAAAAGATAAAGCCAAGTCATCTGCATGGATTGAGATATAAATTCTTCTATGGTTAATTTGAGGGGAACAAAGTTTGTTTAAAAAAAACAAAGGAAGTTTGACAGTGGAAAATGAGGAATCACATGGAATAGATTGTTGCGAATTGCTTAGAACCTAACTGAGATTGGAAACAATTTTGAATGACACTGTGGGAGAATATTATTTTAGTATATTAACAAATCATTTTCTTGGACAGAGAGGATTGTTGACTTTGTTTAGCTTTTCTTTTGCAATCCCTGACAAGTATATACGCATGGCATTCTAAATATCTTACTTAAAAAAAAAACCAAAAGACAAAGATAAGCACTTAAAATATGACTTCTTATGTCAAAAATACTACCCTTCCTAAAGGAACAATATGCCATTATAATGTGATTTTTTTTTCTTCAGTTTTATACAACGCTAGTATAGCAGCTGTCTTCAGAGAACCTAAGAACCAGGATGTTGTCCCTAGCACACCAGAAAAATGTCCAATATATTGTAAATTTTTTTAAACTAAAAATGTGTGTGTGTTTGTACACACAAAATTTCCTTAAATGTCTTGCACCAGTAACTCTCCCAATTGAGCATCTCTGTGTGTTTGCTGGGGGCACACATAATGTTCCTAGGGTACTTGAAAACACTGCCTTAACCTTTACTTCAAGGTCAGCCATCATTAAGAGTTTAGGGCCTTCTCGGGTTTCTCTGGGAATTCACATGTTACTGCACATGTGTATGTTCTCTACATTCCCAGGCATATGTTAGAGCTTTTCAAAGCCCCAGATAATCATCTCATTCCTCATTCCCCAACACTCCTTTAATGATTTCTGGTCAGCTTCTTATTTGCCCCAACCGTTATTACCACCTCAGAGAGCTGAAATGTTAAACCGTTGTCACTAATAATTTTTGGCAAATACACATGGGAAAAGGCTAATTGCACAGAGAAATCTATGAATCAGGTAAAATAAAGAGAAGATGATGGTGGCTTAGACCCGAGCAGTAGCAGTAGAGATAATATAAAGTATTTAAATTCTGGATATATTTTAAAGGTAGAATGGATAGAATTTATTAACGGATTGGATGGGAATGTGAGAAAAAGAGCCCGTTAATTCCTATTTGCCTTTTTCTATCTAACAGAGAAAAAAACTGAGGGAGCAAGAACTTTAGCGACTTGTGCCAGGCTACACAGCTATTTAAAAGAAAGCACCTACCTGGCACATAGTGGGCAATCATTAAAAATGAATTTCACTTCCTTTGTGGTAGAGATGTCTAGGATTCAAATGCAGCTATTTTCAGAATCCTATCACTTCGATGAGTTATATATCTATATGTTGATTTCTTCCAATAATCAATCAACTAAGTAGCTAAAAAATTAAACAAGAGAATTTACAGAGAATTCACTCTGGAAACAGAGAATTCACTCTGTTTCCAGCTTTGTGGAAACAGAAGAGATAATGCTGGTTATAATGACGTCAACAATGACAAACATTGAGGGACTGCCTTCTGTTAGCTAATTTTTCATATATTATCCCATTTAATCCTTATAACAACCTAATGGGAACAATTACTAGTATCTACAGTTTACAGTCATGTAAATGGGGGTTTTGAGGAAACTTCCAGGTCAAATAATAATACTCTGAGCATGGGACTCTTGGGGGGCTCCAAACCCATTCTGCCCCATTCATTGAGCCCCATCAGTGGATACTATGTTCTTATTTTCACTATAATTTTGAGGCTATTCATTTTTAAGGCTACCACAGAGCTGAGGAAAGAGGAATATGAATAGGGCAAACTAAAATGTCACAAGGCTTACTGAGATTCAGCATTTTTCTTAAAGAAACATACCGCAACTTGTTGCAACTTAATTTCCGGAGTTCCGAGGAAGTTGACTTTTTGGGACAACTCTCCCCAGTATTTTCATTGCTTTTATGGGGAAGTAGATTTTCAGTGGTCTTTCACATTCTGAAATTCAGAATGACCTTATATATGTTTTTAAATTATATTCTCACAGGCACTCAGTTTAAGTATGGCAAGTACATTCCCCGTTTATTTAGAGAAGAGTCTGGAGAAATCATAGATGAAGCAATTACTATAAGGTATTTTCTGTTAGACATCAGCTGATAATCTGGAATCATAGTTCCAGACTTTCTTTTTGTTTTGTTTTGTTTTTTCCAATTTGAACTTAGAAGAAATATTATTTTTTAACATCTTTATTGGAGTATAATTGCTTTACAATGGTGTGTTAGTTTCTGCTTTATAACAAAGTGAATCAGCTATACATATACATATATCCCCATATCTCCTCCCTCTTGCATCTCCCTCCCACCCTCCCTATCCAACCCCTCCAGGCGGTCACAAAGCACCGAGCTGATCTCCCTGTGCTATGCAGCTGCTTCCCACTAGCTATCTGTTTTACGTTTGGTAGTGTATATATGTCCATGCCACTCTCTTGCTTTGTCACAGCTTACCCTTCCCCCTCCCTGTGTCCTCAAGTCCATTCTCTATGTCTGTGTCTTTATTCCTGTCCTGCCCCTAGGTTATTCAAAACCTTTTTTTCCCACCTAGATTCCATATATATGTGTTAGCATACGGTATTTATTTTTCTCTTTCTGACTTACTTCACTCTGTATGACAGACTCTAGGTCCATCCACCTCACTACTCAATTTCGTTTCCTTTTATGGCTGAGTAATATTCCATTGTATATATGTGCCACATCTTCTTTATCCATTCATCTGTTGATGGACACTTAGGTTGCTTCCATGTCCTGGCTATTGTAAATAGAGCTGCAAGAATATACAATGGAGAAAAGACAGCCTCTTCAGTAAGTGGTGCTGGGAAAACTGGACAGCTACATGTAAAAGAGTGAAATTAGAATACTCCCTAGCACTATACACAAAAATAAACTCAAAATGGATTAAAGGCCTACATGTAAGGCCAGACAGTATAAAACTCTTAGAGGAAAACATAGGCAGAACATTATATGACATAAATCACAGCAAAATCCTTTTTGACCCACTAGAGAAATAGAAATGAAAACAAAAATAAACAACTGATACCTAATGAAACTTAAAAGCTTTTGCAAATGAAGCAACTGACAAAGGATTAATCTCCAAAATATACAAGCAGCTCATGCAGCTCAATATCAAAAAAACAAACAGGGCTTCCCGGGTGGCGCAGTGGTTGAGAGTCCACCTGCCGATGCAGGGTGCCCCGGTCCGGGAAGATCCCACATGCCGCGGAGTGGCTGGGCCCCTGAGCCATGGCCGCTGAGCCTGTGCGTCCGGAGCCTGTGCTCCGCAACAGGAGAGGCCACAACAGTGAGAGGCCCGCATACCGCAAAAAACCCCCAAAAAACAAACAAAAAGAAACCCAATCCAAAAATGGGCAGAAGACCAAAATAGATTTTCTATGCTGAAAGAGAAAGGTGAAGGTTTGATCTGAAGAGTATCTGAAGAGTAGAAAAGGAGCTGGCTAGGTAATTGTAGGTGGCTGTACCTCATGAAGGTCCCTGCTGAAATCCTCAATCCAAATGGTTTGGTAAATTTGGGGTGACAGATGTAAAATGGGCTGTGTGAAGTCTGGAGTAGTTTGGACCCTATCACATCCTTTGCAATGACATTGTAGATGACAGCCCCACCATTCTGTAGAAATATGTACCTGTCAGAAAATATTGAATTAGTTCAGTCATTGATCCGACCCAAGCATTTGTGTTCACGTTTTTATAGAAATTATGAGGGTAAGATATAAAGAAGCATTAGACAAAAGTTTTGTTTTCATTGCAAACGGGTTAGGATATTGTTGGCTTTTCATTCAACTTTTCCTATGCAGGCCATAATCATTAAAATAATTCACTGCGATGTCAGAAAGAGCGTCTTGTCTTAGGGGCACTGGTGAGGTGAATTCACAATTATGGATCGTTTTAATCGAATTATATCCTTAGAGCTTTAATTTTGAGCCCTGAATCCACAATCTGAAATTTGCAGGTAATCAATGATATTTATTTAAATGCTCTTGGGTAAAGATAATGTGAATATAGAAACCTGCTTATTTCTAGCATAAAATTGTTTGTTAAGCAAAATAATAGAGCGCTGCAAATTAACTGTTAAAGGGAAATGTAATCTTGGTTTATTTAATTTTAACACCTTTGTTTGATATTTACCGAGTATTTTTAAGAATAACTTACATGTAATTTAGTTTAACTATCATTAAAATGTGAAAGCAAACATTCTTACCCTTTATGGTACTTATCTAGTACCAGACTTTTTTCATCTGTCGTGGAAAAATATTTTTTACATTTTAGAATTAACATCTGTACCTACTTGGTTAATCAAGGAAATGCCTGAATTAGGAAATGTTCCAAATTACTCTGTATAAATATATAATACTTTACTGATATTAACAAGATGAAAAAAATTACATTGCAGTAGGTCTTATATATAGTAATCTTAAGAGGGTGCCATAATAAATTTACAAATATGCATTTGTAAAAGCATAATTTTAGAGTTTTAAAAAATCTCCTGGGCTTCCCTGGTGGCGCAGTGGTTGAGAGTCCACCTGCCGATGCAGGGGACATGGGTTCGTGCCCCGGTCCTGGAAGATCCCACATGCCGCGGAGCTGCTGGGCCCGTGAGCCATGGCCGCTGAGCCTGCGCGTCCGGAGTCTGCGCTCTGCAACGGTAGAGGCCACAAAAAAAATCCTAAATTTTCCTGAGTTCTCATTAGGGTCTCACTGAGTCAAGATTAATTTCACCTGGAGGTCTTGTTTTTTCTCATCATGGGGAAGCAAGGTTCCAAAAATCTGGCAGGAAGAGTGACTTCATCCTTCTGAGTGCCTGAGTGACAGTCACTGATGAGCTTAGTATCCTTGCCTCTGAGGACAACGGGCTTTCTCCTTGATGACCTCAAAATATTTCCTATTTTGGTCTTCATATACATGGAGGTATACAGTATTTACTCTTTGGGCTCCGGCTTTTTTCCACTCAAAGCTATGTCCATGAAATCCATCTGTATTATTTTATATACCAGTGATTTATTCTTTTTCCTGCTGTGTAGCATTACATTGTTTAAATAGAGAGCTTTTTAATTCATTCTACTGCTGATGAGCACTCAGGTATTTCTGTTGAAATTGCTCGTTGTAAGTTATATATGTGTTTAACTTTAGTAGATGATATTAATCATTTTTCCAAAATGGTTGTACCAATTTAGGGACCCAGATACAGATATGTGAAGAAATCCTACCAACAACAACAACAAAAAAAAAACGTGGACAACCAATATGAAAAAAAGCCGAATTAGTTCAACAAGCACTCACAATATACACAAGTTTATGAAAACCAAGGATTAAATTTTGATAAAGAGCAGTAAGAATCTCAATTGAGCCATATGTGTGAAAACAATTGTTCTTTCATATTATTAAATAAAAAATAGATTTAGGGCATGATGAGTGCTTAATTGAGGCTTTTTATTGGCTAGACCTTCAAAGTTGGAATTTTTAATTCACAACAAATCCTTACAGCAATTTTATGTGTGGATAGAATTAGGAAAATAGCCCTGAGGTTATTGAATAAAATGTTTAAAGTACCTTATAGGTTGATGAGAAAATGAAAGTGAACAGAGACACCAAGTGTAAGTGATAGAGAAAAGTGTTTACAGTTCAAGTACAATCAGGTGAAAAGGTAGCATCTCCTAGAATTCTTTAGGTAATTGTGCATATTTGCTATTTTCATGTTTTGCAGCACATTATTATTTCTTTTAATAAATTTAGTTAGTTAGTTAGTTTTGGCTGCGTTGGGTCTTTGTTGCTGTGCGCGAGCTTTCTCTAGTTGCGGTGAGCGGGGGCTACTGTTCGTGGCTGTGTGCAGGCTTCTCATCGCGGTGGCTTCTCTTGTTGCGGAGCACGGGCTCTAGCTGCGCGGGCTCAGTAGTTGTGGCGCGTGGGCTTAGTTGCTACGCGGCATGTGGGATCTTCCCAGACCAGAGCTCGAACCTGTGTCCCCTGCATTGGCAGGCGGATTCTCAACCACTGCACCACCAGGGAAGCCCAGCGCGTTATTTTTGGCCCAGGGAGTCCACTCTCTTTATGGATATGCAGAGTATTCCTAACTAGGAAAAACTTATAGTCTCAAAGTCTAAAGATAAATTATCATTAAACACTTCTGATTCTAATATTGAATACCTGCATAAAAATTTCCCATCACCTTCCAACAAATGACTTGCTCGAACCATTTTTTGATTAATCATCACTCACTATCAGGCGTTCTCTTCCTCCTTTGGGGCTGCAATTAACCCTCTTTATATTACATGGTATATACAAATGTTATTTTCTTTCAAAGTGTTATTACCTATATTTATGTATTTACATGATTCACTTGACGATTTTTTCTATCTGTGAAATTTCTTCAGACATGTTGAATACATCATAATTTCTCCCACTTTTATGATCAAAACATTTTTGCCATTTAATAGTTTTTTTCTTAGTGCCAGTTTCAGAAATGAACTAAAGTTAAGTGAAGAATTGGTAAACTTGAGCAGAGGGATACCCATGTCTTATCAGTTTGGCTCATTTAGTTTACCTTGTTTTATTGAGCTTTGCTTTATTGTGTGTTTTACACATTGAAGGTTTGTGGCAATCCTGTATCAAGCAAGTCTACTGGCACCAATTTTCTAACAGCGTATGCTCACTTTGTGTCTCTCTGTCACATTTTGGTAATTCTCACAATATTTCAAATTTTTTCATTATTATTACAGTTGACCCTTGAGCAACAAGGGGGTTAGAGGTGCTGACTTCCATGCAATCAAAAATCTGTGTATAACTTTACAGTCAGCCCTCCATATCTGAGGTTCCACATCTGCAGATTCACCCAACTATGGATCAGTACGTACCTATTGGAAAAAAGTCTTCATATAAGTGGACCCACGCAGTTCAAATCACTGTCATTCTAGGGTCAACTGTCTATGTATCATGATGATCTGTGATGATCTCTGATGTTACCATTGTAAAAAGATTACAACTCACTGAAGGCTCAGATGATGCATGACGATTAGCATTTTTATCAATAAAGTATTTTTAATTACAGTATGCACATTGTTTTTCAGATATAATGATATTTCACATTTAATGGACTACAGCAGTGTAAACATAACTTTTATATGCACTGGGAAGCCCCAAAACTTGTGTGACTCATTTTATTGTGCTATTTGATTTATTAAGGGGGTCTGAAAGCAAACCCACAGTATCTCCCAGTGCCTGTATTTGTTTATTTCCCAAGCTTAACCTAAGACCCTTCCCCTTTTCAGGAAAACTGATTCCTAGACATGTTTAAGTATAAAGTATATTTCCCTCTTTTATTATTTCTACCAAAACTAACAGCTGAATTTTTGTTGTTGTTGGTTTTTTGTTTTTTGTTGTTTTTCACTCAAATTCACTCACTCAATATATTTGGGAAATGTAAGAGACAGGTTATTCCTGTGGTCATTTATATTTTCTTAGGGCAGTTTCTTATGATATGCCTAGTTTCGTAATATTAAAAAAAGGGTCAAATTCTCCCATTATTAGGCCACTTGAAAGAGTTTATAATAATCCTGCAGCCTTACTTCTAGAATAATGAGGGCAATATTTTTTTTACTACATTACTGTGTAAAGTTAATATACCATTTTTGAATTTTTTCAATCTTATAGTTAATAGTTATAATTGCCAAGAATTGAAGACAGAACATTCCAGAAATATATATGTATATATATATATTTTTTCTTTCTCTGGAAAGTTTCTGTTACTCTTTATAGATTCTCTAATAGACCATATTTCATAGCCTACATTGAACCCTGTGTTTGCACGTGTAAGTTTTACAAATTAAAGCAAGAGTAAGAGAGAGAGTAAGAGATAACACACTGACCAAATAGTGGAATTACCTCCATGGCTCAGTATCTATCTCATTATTCAGCATGTTATTCTGCCATTTTCTCTCTTCTCGAACCCTATATCACCTAAAGCTCACCACACTATGCTTGAACAGATTTGTTCCCTAAAATGACTAAGTTCATCCAACGCTAATTCTTCCAAATTTCTTTTTCTTTCCATACAAAAGTTTCCGTCTTTAAGATCCTCTCACTGTTGTGGCCTCGCCCGTTGCGGAGCACAGGCTCCCGACGCATAGGCTCCCGACGCATAGGCTCCCGACGCATAGGCTCAGTGGCCATCGCTCACGGGCGCAGCCGCTCCGCGGCATGTGGGATCTTCGTGGACCGGAGCACGAACCCGTGTCCTCTGCATCGGCAGGCGGACTCTCAACCACTGCGCCACCAAGGAAGCCCCGAAAGTTTCTGTCTTTAACCTATTCTATCCTCATCCATCCCATTTCAGAAGCAGACACTACCCTCCTCTTTCCAAGGCTGATTCCTGCATCTGACCTGTTTATTCCAGCCCAGCACTTTCCTCCATTAGTTATCCTTTTCTTTATTACAGCTGTCACCTCTTATATTCTATTGGCTCTGACTTCACATATTTTCTTGAAATTCCTTCATTTTAAACGTTCCCTCAACACCAACAATAATTATATACAACAATAAGGAATACTACTATTTATTATAGCCACCATATGTTGGGGAACATGCTACTAATTAGAAAAGTCATGATAATAACAAATCCTTATTTTGACTTTCCAGATATTTCTCCTTGCTTTACACATATCAACAGACATTTAATCCTGGGGGAAAAAACAATGCAAGGGAAGCATTACTATAATCCTCATTGGGCATAGTGGAAATTAGTGCTCAGCAAAATCAAGAGTTTCAATCCCACACACAGAAGAGACTGCAGTGCTGGGAGTTGACCCCAGGCCTTTGGACTCTAAAGCCCATAGTTTTACTTTATTTTTGCTCTGTCATCACATCAATCTTCTTAATAAACTACCACAATATGGTACTAATTTTCAGCATTCTAACGAAATTTGTTTCTCACATTGTGGTCATAGACCCTCATGTTTGCTCTATTCTAGACACATTTTCTGTGGTATTAGATACTTAGCAAATCTATCTGTAGAATCATCTTTCTCCTTTGCATTTCCGTCCAAGTTTCTGGGTGTCCTCTTGCCCCTTGGACTTTCTTTTCTCATTCCTCTGCTTTCATCTCTGTTCCTATTGTCTTTTCTTATCATTGTTACCTGAGTCTCTATCCTCAGACCACTTATTTTCTAGAGGTGCAAACATTCCTTGATCAACTTGAATTCTCAAAAGTTTAATAGCCATATCTGTGATCTCTTCTGATGTACATATCCAGTATGAAATATAAAAACTCTCTTTTTAGTTCATTATTTCCACTGGTTGCTTAAGAGACCCTCTAATCCCAGTCATCAAATCCTTTTGATCTTGTCTCCACTATTTTCTCCCCAGACCCTTCTCTCTCTCACCCTGAACACTTCTATCACCTGATCTTCATCAGCTCTCACTAAAACTGTTGTAAGCACCTGCTGCCTGGTTTGCATCTCCCCAAGGTCTTGTCTTCAATTGGTCCTCCATCTAAAGTCCTTTTGATAAGTACTTCCGTCCATTGGACTTTTATTCACTCTTCTGTATTTATTTTTGCTAAGAGCAAATCCTGAGACCCAAAAGATGAGGGAGTCAGGTGATGTTGGAATTGAAGAAATGTATATACTAAGAATGTTAGATAGCAATTATAAAGGGCCAAGTAAGAGTATGTGTCTGAGGCAAGAACACTTCGTTATGGATAAGCCTTGGATAAAGGATTGGCAAGAAATGTGAGTGAGCACGAAAGAGGGGCCATATCTTGCAGATACTATGAACAACAGTTAGTGTAACCTTTACAGAGGGATGGAGAGCTATTTAAAGCTTTTAGGATAGCAGTGGTATCATGATATTTGCCATATGTGTAGACCACACGGACTGCAGTATGGAAACTGAATTGGCAAAGTTGCTTTTAGGTAGTGACTTGGGATTTGTGTCTGAGAGTGGGATACAGTATACCAACCAAGATCCTATTTCAAAAGTCTTAGTTGGGAAATCCAGGTTCCTGAAAGAGAGCATCCACTGGGAAACTGAAAAGATATAGATCTGAAATTTATTTGGGAGATGAAATCCACATAGCAAGTTGATCAGCAAAAAGAGGCTACTCTAGTCCTATGGAATAGCAAAGCCATAGACTGACAGCTTTTGATAGTTTCACGTATGAGATTTGAAGAAAAGAGAAATCTGCAGGATTGAGTCTCAAACACATGCAAATAGAGACACAAACTTAACACCAGGTAATAGAAGGGAAAAGAATAGAAGGGAAACCCTTTTCCTTTTATTTTTAGTCTTAAGCAGCTCTGCTTGCCTATGTTGGGACTTCCTGAATTTGAATGCAAGACCTTATTAACTTCCTGACAAGAAAGATCTACTCAAAGATAAGATTTGCCATGTGTTGCGAAAATTCTGAAGTGGCCCTTCTGTGGCTTCCATAGATTGTTTTATCAGTGTATTTAGGGGTACTCAGTCATTGACAGCCAGGCAGGCAGTGACTTTCCACTAGAATGGATAAGTTAAACTTGTTCTGGAGGAAAAAAATGTCCCACAGACCTCTTTCAAACAGAATTTAAAGAGGAAAATTGGTGCTTGCCGTTTAATAGTTTGTAATTTTAATGATAAGGGTCAACAGTTTAGCTGTGTTAATAGGAACTGAGCAGTAATAGTCTCATGTTAGTTTTCTCTGACTAAAGGATAATTGAAGGACAAGAAAATTGTAGACTTGACCTCAATATTCTAACTAATAATTCATCATTCTTGTATCTGTAAATGTATTGTACCCAAAGAAGGGGATGAGAATTCTGAGGCTGTGGATTACTTTTGGCTGTCATTATGCCTATTTATATTGAAATTTGGACATTTTCTTTCAGTGCCCTGATTTTTAGGAGACAGAGCTTTTCTTAAGCGTTGTTTTGGTGGTGTTTATTCATTTATTCAATCAGTCAGAATTTTGGATGTATCATCTATCATGAGTGACTGGACTAGTCATTGAGATATAAAACTGAATAGGATAGGGTCCTTGCCTTCAAAGGGCTACCTTTCCAGGTGGAAGAAGGTTTCACTTAGCATTTTGTTTGGCTACAATCTGTAACAGAAATCCAACTTTGGCAGCTTTAATAAGTAAGAGGTCAGGGTTGGCAACCCCAGTCTAGTATAGCGGCTTTATGATATCATCACAGAAAGCACACTTTCTTCTCTCCACCCTGCCACCTGTCATTTGTCTCTCTTTCTGGTGGTCACAGGATGGCTGCTTCATCTACCCACATTGTTTCTGTGATCCTGTGAAAAAGGGGAAAAGTCAGAGGGCACATAGCATATGATAGCTGAGATTTCTCTTTTCCCATCATCACGCCCGGAAGGCTTTTATTCACACCTCACTGTCACTAGTCTATCAGATCAGATGACACTCTTTAGGTACCAGAAAGCCTGGGAAATCAGTATTTTTAGGCAGGCACATTGCTGACTCAAATGAAACGAGATTCTGTAAATTAGAAAATAAGAAGAGAATGAATATCTGTTGACAACCAGCTGTTTCCACCATGATTGATGGATTCCTCCTTCTCCAAAACAATCATAGCAGCGCTGTGAAATAAGTGCTGTGGAGAAGTGGTGTACAAATTCTGGAAATACAAAGAGAAATACACATGGCAATTACTTCAAATAATTGTTCCCAAAAGAGGTGATGCTTATGATGAGTCTCATTAGCTAGCAATTTTTCGGGTGGACAACAATAGGGAATACCAATCCATGAAAAAGGATCAATTTGTAGAAATGCATCAAAGTAAAAATGAGCTGTGCCCAATCAACAAAACCAAAGAATACTGGTGTGATGAAAGGAGAAGCTAATTGAAGGGATGATGATAGGAGATAAGTTTCTACGTATACAGTGCTAAGTACTTCGAAATCATTTGTAAAGGCAGTGGAAAATACTTAAGGGTCTTATCCCAAAGAATTTCATAATTAGATAGATCAGAGAGAATGAGACTCAAGACCGTAGCATTAATCCAACAAGAGAAATCACAAGGGCAGTGCCAGAGATCTGAAGAAGATACTTCTAAGGAAAAAACTGGGTGTTACATGGAATTTGAGCGGAGGGTGGCCATTACGTTTTAAAGAAACAGAATTGGTGTTGTCTGGAAAGTATCCAGGTGTATGTATTCAATAGTTTAGAGGATCTAGAAATGAAAAGAGTAATTTGTGCTGTAAATTCTGGCTGTGGAGATATCAGCTTATTAGGCAAATATGAAATAATGCTTGTGGATAAGGTAACTCAGAACAAGTCATGAGAAAATAAAAAGATACAAGCCAGATTACTGAAGATAATATTAATGAAATGGGAGGGGAATAATATACTGTAGGAAAATTAAGAAGTGATGGTCAAAGAAACTTTAGGAGGAAACCTAACTGGGGGCAGTCCCCTGAATATTAATAGAAAAGATGATTCTTGGAGAACAAAAAGGGAGAGTTCAAGAGTGCCAAATACTAAGTTGAGTAAGACCTGGACAGAAACTGTTCACTAAGCTCAAATATTACATAATCATTTATCATCTTAGGGGGAACTAATTTAGTAAAGCTAAGAAAGAAGAGGTAGATGGCCGTTCATTATGAATAAGGAACAGACGAGGAAGTAGATACTACCAACTGGAAACTTGGAAAGAGTGATTGGGAAAAAGAACAGATGATAAGAAGGCATCAATGGTAGGATTACAACAGGGTCATTTTTGTGTGTCTGTGTGTACATGTACGTATGTATGTACATATATATGTATGTTTGGAATTTGAGAAGTTTGAGAATATATGTTGAGGAGATGGTCAGTAGAGAAAATGTTATATATTCAGGTAGAGCAGAAGGTTCTCCCTGTTAAGTAGGAAGTTGAGAGGTATTTTTTGGTAAAAGCGTGCATGCCTGTTTTCATGATAAGTGTTGCAAAACTGATCTGTATTATGATTATGAATTTGCTCACTTCAACTGCCTATCACAATCAAAATATTTTTTCCATAGCCACCATTTCATGTATCCATAACTAAATGTACAAAGCACCTATTGATAAGTACGTAATGAGCAAAACTTTATCATTGTGAAATGGCAACGTGGCAGCTTTTAAATTTCCATTTCAAATTGTTTATTTCTATTTTATTTTCTCTATGGATATCTTCACTCTTTCCAGGAGATAATAATAAATACATGGAGGATAAGAATTTATATCACAGTTTTAAATGATATTCATTTAAGTGTCAGTGGGTTATTTTACTGTATTCTGGTGGCTTTTTTTCTTTTTGACATGAATTTCATCTTGTAGTCCTGAAGTTTTGTTCAATTTCAATCAACAATGTTTGCTCAGACTTTGACTTGCATCTCTGCTTTGAAGTTGTATTCAAAGGGGAAATAAGTGTCTATGTATATTCCTTATAACAATTATAACAGTATTACCTAAAATATGTCTACTTGTTGTTAAATATTTTTATAAGTAGCACTAAAGCTTGTTTCAGACACGAGTTTATTCATCAGTCAATTGATATGACTTCTCTTCCATATGTTAAGCCCAGCCATTTGTCTTCATACAACATTTTAATACAGAGCAATGGATTTAAGAATGGAACGAAGAATTTGCTCTTGTGACTAGGCACACTTTTGAACCCAAATATGTCCGTGTGAAATGTTAGGGAAATGTGAAGGGATTCTCTAGGAATACCATATATAAGTAATCATAAATGAAATGTCTGCAATGGTGCTGAACTTCTAAAATATAGCTCTTGGATATGTAGTTTTTCATTATTACTTTTGGTCAGATAAATAGACGTTAATCTTAAGGAGATCAATGCAATAAAGACACTTTAAATAAGTGCTCAGTATAAGGAAGTCTTAAAAAAAATGATTGTCTAAAGAAGTACGGAGTGACCAAGAGAGCAAGATAGGGGTTACCTTTAGGAGAGCATTTGGTATCATAATTGTCTCACTTTTCTTTCTAAGGAGTGAATAAAAACTAAACGTAATGTGAAACACAGCTCTGCTCTCAAAGGTTTAGTATTTTGCTCTGGGATCAAAATACCAAATTTCCATATTTGAAAAATATGTGTATGGAAAAGCCATACACTTGGGGTTTTTTAAAAATATTTTTGTTTTATTTTTGACAACATAGATCATTGGTTTCCTCCTTTTCCTCAAGTAGCCCTTTAGTCAGAAAATTAGTGGCTAGAAATAATAACATTTAGTAATTATTTCCTAATTAAAAATGAATGGCTGGGGCTTCCCTGGTGGCGCAGTGGTTGGGGGTCCGCCTGCCGATGCAGGGGACACGGGTTCGTGCCCGGGTCCGGGAGGATCCCACATGCCGCGGAGCGACTGGGCCCGTGAGCCATGGCCGCTGAGCCTGTGCGTCCGGAGCCTGTGCTCCGCAACGGGAGAGGCCACGACAGTGAGAAGCCCGCATACCGCAAAAAAAAATAATAAATAAAGAATGGCTGTGGAAATGGAGCATTCTCACCTCCTGCCCCATCTCCTGCTCTGACACATACACAGGAATAGGGGAGAATATTTCATGGAAGGGCCTCATTTTCCACCCAACACAGGGCTCACTGGGACCACTGTATCAGCACTTTTTTTTTTTTTTTTTTTGCGTTACGTGGGCCTCTCACTGTCACGGCCTCTCCCGTTGTGGAGCACGGGCTCCGGATGCACGGGGCCCAGCCGCTCCGCGGCATGTGGGATCCCCCCGGACCGGGGCACGAACCCGCGTCCCCTGCATCGGCAGGTGGACTCTCAACCACTGCGCCACCAGGGAAGCCCGTATCAGCACTTTTGAACACACACATGCACCCACACGCAGAACCTCACTTCAGATCTTCACTGGACATTCTTTTTCCTTCCCCAGCTTTGAATTCCACATAAATTTTATGCACAAAAGCACTTTATGTAAAAAAAATACATGCCATAAGGTTGACCTAATTATATGTCAAATACTGTACCATTTTCTTTCTACATAAGTAAATAATGCCGGCTTCTAAATGTGTACATCTAGGTATCTTTGTAATCTTGTTAACATGATACTTTAAAAACGATTTGACTGAGCAAGGAAACATTTTAATTGGAACATGAATATTTGACTTTTGACCTAGTTGATCCCGGAACGTTTTCCCTTGTGATTTCCAGCTCTGGGTTTATCTTAACAGTGCCTTTGCCTCATCCAAGATTACAGAAATATCAACTTGTAGTGCATTTGTAGTTCTGTTCTTAACATGTGCTTTTTCAATTCATCTGGAAATTACTGTGGTAAAGTTAACTCTTTCCTCCCCGCTAGCCAACTTTAAGAATCCCAACTGTAACCTTTTTCTGAAAACTCCAACCAGCTCTTCTACAGAGCATGTTTTCTGCTTCATTGCTGTGCAAGAGGATATCGGTTCTGCAGACTCGCTCTCCAACTACATAAGGTCAAGGAAAGCTAGTACTTCTTCATTCTTGAAATATAGACATCATCCCCTCCTTTTCCTATTTTTGAATAAATTTCTTTTATCACCTCAGTACCACTCAAAGGAGAATCTTTACTTTCTTGTAGTTGATTTGTTGATCCCACTCACAATTTCCTCGGGGTAGTTCATGAGCCAGTGGGTAAGTAGTCTGTCGGGGGGAAGCAGTTTGGGGGAGCTCTGTCACGGATCTGCATCTCTCCTCACTGGCATCCACGGTAGCCCCGACTCCTTTCTGCTCTTTGGTGAGAGGTCACACAAAAGATCGCTAAATTGGTCTCTCGAGTCAAGCTTTCACTGAGGCCTGGACAAAGTGACCCATTAGCTTAAGTGTATTTTTGTGGCTTTTTCCTGTGCGTGAAGGTCATAGTGGAGGGAGGGGATGGGGAGAAGCATCTGGAAACTTGACCTATGGAAACATAGCTGTTTCCGTAGGTAACTCTTTAATCCTCTTGCTTTCTGCTCGTCTACCCAGTTTTTCTCATCCACAGGGGTGCTATGTTGAAAAACTGTAACTGCCTGTAACCTGGCGATGTGTACTCAGAGCTGTGGGTTCCTTCTCTCCAGCTGAGCTCTCAGAGTAATCCTACTCATGCTCAGACTTCTAGAAAGTCATAATAGCTTCTTCTTTTTTTTTTTTAATAGATTTATTTATTTATTTTTGGCTGCATTGGGTCTTTTTTTTTTTTTACATCTTTATTGGAGTATAATTGCTTTACAATGGTGTGTTAGTTTCTGCTTTATAACAAAGTGAATCAGTTATACATATACATACGTTCCCATATCTCTTCCCTCTTGTGTCTCCCTCCCACACCCCCTATCCCACACCTCTAGGTGGTCACAAAGCACCGAAAAAAGCACCGAGCTGATCTCCCTGTGCTGTGCGGCTGCTTCCCACTAGTATCTATTTTACGTCTGGTAGTGTATATATGTCCATGCCACTCTCTCCCTTTGTCACAGCTTACCCTTCCCCCTCCCCATATCCTCAAGTCCATGCTCTAGTAGGTCTGTGTCTTTATTCCTGTCTTACTGCTAGTTTCTTCATGACGTTTTATTTTCTCTTAAATTCCATACATATGTGTTAGCATACGGTATTTGTCTTTCTCTTTCCGACTTACTTCACTCTGTATGACATACTCTAGGTCCATCCACCTCATTACAAATAGCTCAATTTTGTTTCTTTTTATGGCTGAGTAATATTCCATTGTATATATGTGCCACACCTTCTTTATCAATTCATCCAATGATGGACACTTAGGTTGTTTCTATCTCCAGGCTATTGTAAATAGAGCTGCAGTGAACATTTTGGTACATGACTCTTTTTGAATTATGGTTTTCTCAGGGTATATGCCCAGTAGTGGGATTGCTGGGTCATATGGTAGTTCTATTTGTAGTTTTTTAAGGAACCTCCATACTGTTCTCCATAGTGGCTGTATCAGTTTACATTCCCACCAGCAGTGCAAGAATGTTCCCTTTTCTCCACACCCTCTCCAGCATTTATTGTTTCTAGATTTTTGGATGATGGCCATTCTGACTGGTGTGAGATGATATCTCATTGTAGTTTTGATTTGCATTTCTCTAATGATTAATGATGTTGAGCATTCTTTCATGTGTTTGCATTGGGTCTTCATTGCTGCCCGCTGGCTTTTCTCTAGTTGCAGCGAGTGGGGGCTACTCTTGATTGTCGAGCATGGGCTTGCGGCACGCGGGCTTCAGTAGTTGTGGCGCACGGGCTTAGTTGCTCCGAAGCATGTGGGATCTTCCCGGATCAGGGCTCGAACCCTTGTCCCCTGCGTTGCCAGGCAGATTCTTAACCACTGTGCCACCAGGGAAGTCCCCATCATAGCTTCTTGAGGGCTCAGCTCCTTTTCTCCCATTCATTACACATTTACACTGCATTTTCAATGGGCTCATGAAGAGTACAAAGGGAGTCTTCTCGGAAAAGATTGCTGAGATGTGAAGGAAGTGCCAAATCTCCTTGCTTATAACATTAGAATATAGAAAGATATTAAAATTGGAATTAAGGTATTTCCATCCAGCTATCTTGTTGAAAATTCAAATCAGGGCCACAGAAGAAACAAACTCCATTTCAGCCTTTCTTAGAGCAGCTTCCAACAAAGCTCACAGCTAAAGACCTTCTGACATCAGTCTAGCATAGCAGCAGTGTTCCAACTGTCACATGATTTACAGACATGTAACTATTAAACTAGTTTCAAAAATGCAGATGAAGCAGTAATGGCTGACCCTTGCATCCTAGTTTTAAAAGGGAATTGTGCTTGGAGAAACAGGAAGCTTAGGTATGTAAAAGTGCCTTTTGCCTTCAGGGTGACAGTCTACCTGGGACTGACAGTGAAGTTCTCTGGGTCTGACAAGCAGCGCGGTTACTTGATCAAGGACTAGCTCTTTTACTTTTAGCAGCCACAGGCTTTAGGGACTCTTAGGGGCCAGAAGCCTGAAACTTCAGAGAAGACACCACCTTTAGTCTCTTTTCAGTACCAGTGTGAAAATCCAGTTCCAAATCTGCCTTCTCTTTCTTCAGCCTGGGGGTCGTTAATTAGGTGCTTATCCTAACACCTTACAACATACTTTCTGTATATGGTTTAATTCCCAAGCCATCATCGTTGCCTTTTCTCATAGTTTTTCCAGCTTCTCAAAACTTTTCTGTAAATGAGGCCATGTAGGCAAGCGCTCTCTCTATAACTTCACCTTCCATTCATAACAGAAACAGTATCCGTTGCTTCTGTTCTGGTTTAATAGCTTTAATGTTACTGGCAGACTTTGCTTCCAGCCTTCTCCTAATCAATTAGGAGAGTCTAATTTTTTTTCCTCTATTTTTAGCTATCTAGTTTTATTCCTTACATGTGTTCCTAAAAAGGCCGGGCCTTTTTTCACCCCTCTCTTCAGAATGGTTAAAACATATTGGCAACAAGTAAAACAACTTTTAAAAATGTTTTCAAACACACAGATTATTTCCTTATTCTGCCTTACACACTGAAAATGCAAACGACTTAGAATACACGCTCCAGTCAAGTTGACTGTGCAGAGAAGAAATATTTACCTTTGATGCTGGTCTTCTTTGGAGCACACCCTGAAATAATTTACGATAATTTATTGAGACCAAGCTGCTCTCTTATAATTATCATTATATACAAATAACTGATAAAATGGTTAGCTGCCATAAGGAAATTATTAAAACCCACACATCGTTCCAAAATAAGTGCATGAGCTAATTTGTAAATCTAAGGAAGTTCTTAATTTAAAATTTGCCACCTGGAAAATATTTGCAAGGTTGTTATATTTTATTACATCCGTAACACTGTTGACTTCATGTCATTTCTGTGCCTAGCTTACTAGGCTTTTGGAGACTAACTTTAAAATATGAAAATAAAAACAAAAGACCAGGGAGTTGGACTTTCTTCTCATGTTTATTACAAGTTTTACCAGGAGCCTGGGTCTCATTTATGTCACCATAGATTTATTTTACAAGTTTGGACTTGCACAAATGTGCCAGAATTTGAATGCCTTACACATTTTTTGAAAAGCAACTGTACTATGTGATGCACTGACCTTTTAGTGTTCATTTTGATTGGTTAATGGTTATACCTTTACAGTTCATTCAGATTGTAAACAAGGGGAAAAAACTGAATATATAAAGGTCAGGAAAGTTTAGTGACAAAACTTATGAAACTCTATGCTTTCCTATGACTAAAAATGATTAAAATTCATACATCTGCCTTCTAAACATATACTTAAGAAATAGAGGTCCTTAAAAGTGAATTCAAAACATAAATTACTGAATATTGTTTTCTTAATTTTGTTTTAAAGAAACTCTGTTTGTACCTTTTTCAAAAAAGTCATATTTCTTCGTTGAACATCTTTCAAATTATTATGTTTAAAGGTGAATGATATTGTGTTCACATAGAGTTACAATAATGACTGGAAGTCCTCAAAGTTTAGGTTTTTATTGTTAGTTAACTTTGTTTATCCAGTTCCTAGAACATGATGGCTTAATAAATAAAAACTTCATTTATCAAAATTGAAATCTCAAAGGAAAATATACACGATATAAATAAGCGTCCAAAGAATGATAGAAACTGTTCAAGCAATAAAACCTCAGTCATTCTGAGAACAGTCTTTCAGAATTACCAGGCCTTCCATCTCACTCTGTACATAATGGGAAAGAAAGTTCCCTTCAGCATAGAATCATTCTTAAGCTCATCTAAGAAAAATGATAACTGAAAAAAGCTGAATATCACAACTGACGTGAGGAATCAGGTCACATTGTTCAGGAGCACTTGTTGGGAGAAAATGTTTAGACGAAGCCCCTTTTACTTGAAATGACACAGGAATGGAGAAAATGACATCCAAAAAGGAGAAGAAAAAAACAGTAAGCAGGAGTTGTGTTGTTCCAGAAGCCCAGGTGAGGAAGAGAAGCAGAGGTTAGGTGTAGAAAACAATCAGCATTCTTGACAGTGAGAAAGGGGAAAGTGGAAAATAAACGGTTCTGTAGAAAGAGTAAGAATAGTCACATGCGTGTCAGGATTATACAGATTCTGGAGAATCTGGCCTAAGCAAACACATAGAGGGTCTCCACTGTATGTGTGAATCGTGTGCCAGTCTGGTGCCAAGGAAGAGAAAAAACTGCTGCATTTCCCAGGATAACTCTGGAGATGAAGGGTGGTATAAGAAAATTGTAGAGACCATTGCTCTAAGTGATAGAGCTTCACTGAAGTATTTTAAGAAGAAAAATAACATAATAGTGGGAGACGAAAGTGGTCATTAACTGACATGGCATCATAATTGCTGATGGATCTCCCAGTGATTCTGCATCCTAGCGCCCACGCCCTTGTGTGATCCCCTCTCCTTGAGTGTGGGCTGGACCTAATGCTTTGCTTATCATGAACAAAATACAGCAACAGTAATTGGATTTTACTACTGTGATTAAGCTACAAAAGCCTATGACTTGCATCTTGCCAACCCTCTTCCCCTCCTGCTGGCACTCTGTCCTGGCCTCTTGCTTGCTTGTGGTGGTAAAGGGAGCTGCCTTGTTGTGAGATGCTTTATGAAGAAACTCACGTTTCAAGGAACCAGGTGAGTCCTCAGCCCAACAACTCACAAGGAACTAAATCCTGCCAACGACCCTGTGAGTGAACTTGGAAATGAATCCTTCCCTGTCAAGCCTTGAGATGACTGCCTCAAACAGCTGCCATCACACATACCCACACACATACACGCGCTTGCACACACACACACACACACACACACACACAGGCACAGGCACATACACACACGCACTCCTCCTTTCAGCACCCTACTGGTTTGGAGCTATAACTGACAATATAGAAGGGGGCTCAGTGCTGGTAGATGGCTCTGAATTGGCAGTCTCCTCCCGTTGTATTTCAGTGCATTTTGAAGGGATAAGTCTTCTTTCCACCCAACCCTTAAGTAAAGTGGTTTAATCAGGTGGTCATATTCTTTTTCCTAATGCTTAGATAGAATTAGCCACACAGAGGGAATAACAATATTAGTTGAGAAAAGATTATGATTGAAGGAAGGGGAGATTTCATACGTCTAGGAAAGCCTGGGTGAACAGCTAAACATCGATATGACTCTGAGTGCATGGAAGAGAGAGCAAAGACTCAGGAAGTAAGAGCAGCATTAAAGGGAAGCCAGTTTGCATGAAAAAATACAGTCCACATGCTGTCTCTGGCATATATATCCAAGGATACTACTTGTTTTATAAATGAAAATGTTAGCTTTTATAGCATGAAATTAAGTTATATCAGGTAAAACTGATTTCTTTTAAGTTGCCAGGCTCTTTTTGTTGTTTAAATTATCTACTAATAGAACTGCTAACTAGGGCTCAGTGACCAGAATCATACTTAACGGTGCTCAGGGTTCAATAGGTTAAATGTTCCTATTCTTGAATCAGCAGACCAGAACTAAGCATCCAAGTACCAGGCATGGATCTGGAATAACAGATCCAGTGAAACAGGTTTCAGTGGTGCTCACCTGGTACAGGACCATGGGCAAAATGCCAGGTAAACACTGTGATAAAAGCGCTGTGATGGACATTCAAAATTGGAAAGGATAAAGTTTTTATTGAACTGCAGAAGGTTTTCTCTATGGCCTAAAATTTTATGAGAATGAATTATTTATACAATAATAAAAAGCTATTTTTGTCATTTTAACATGGGAAAAACACAAATACCCCCAAGAGCACTGCAAAACAGTATCTTTGTGACAGTATCCATCAGGCCAGGAAATTATTGGGCTAATTTGAGTCTCCAGCAAAATTTTCACTTTGTGATGGAAAAAACTGAATGTTTAAATACTAAGGTCTTCATATACCCATGCTCCATTTGATGGCTTCTTTCCTACTCCAGGGAAAGGGATGTCCTTGAGATCAATCTTCTTCTCCTTTAATATTTATCTTTTTAAAAAATCTACTGAATATTGACTCACTCTCTTCTACCTTAGTCTTGTCTTTTCTCTGGGTCTTTTGATGATAGATGCTGGTATCCCTCTCTGTCATTCACTCCAATATTGTTTATTTGTTTGTTGTTTCTCCCTCCTTTAAGCTGAGTCTTATAAGTCAAAGTAAATTACTCACTCAGTACCACTTAGAGAGGGTGGTCAATAGTAACATTTCTGATAATTTCTCCGGTAACACCTATGTCATTACAGAGCTCTCTCCAGGGACATAAAGGCTTTAGGTATCTCATACTTGAGTTACATTAGGCCAACTGACCTAAAATCAAGGTACATTGTTATATTCCAAGCTGCTTCGTCGGCACATGTTGGTTGAAATCTACCGCCCCTCCATTGCTCCGGCTGCATTTCTGTATACCTGTAGGTCAGGTTCTCAAGGTGAGGCAGTAGGAATCCAAATAACGTATTCCCAAATGGTCATTATAATAACAAGACACTTCTATTTTTATATTTTTGTCAGGGTTCGGAGTCCCATTAAAAAGACCTCTCTCTGGAACACTGATTTAAAATTTTTATTGACCAGGTTTATTTTTAAGAAACAATTTAGGATAGTCCTTTGATTTCCAAGAGAAGCGTATAAACAAAGATAACATGACTTAGAATTATTCAGCTCTGCAAAAATTGCATGAAATGCATAACTTTATGACTATTAAGATGCTTAGGGGGAAACAAATTAAAGAAAGACTACGTGATTAAAAATAAAACATTACAAACAAGTTGAGTGCCAACTATGTTGTATGCATTAGAATAGACCAACAGAACTATGGCAATTAGAAGCTAGATAAATTACAAAATTATAATTGTAAAAATAGAAAGCTAGGACAAAAAAAAAGAACAAGAAAAACTAAAATCTATGGGTTGGAGAAACCTCCCATTGTGGGCTTGAGTGTTGGCAATGTTTATTTCGGAGTGCCTTTTCTGATTGTGGCTGGGGGCTTAGAATTGGACCTGGCCCAGCTTATCTGGGGGTAAAGTAAGCAATGGAACACGTGAGTCATTTTCCCGATGGCATATTTGCTGAGTTCTTGTGCTGTATGCAAGAATGAGGGACTATGCCAGAAGATTCAAATGCCAGAAATCTTCCAGGATCTCATAGTGATTGAGAGATAAAATAATTGAAAGGGAGGGGGAATAACTCAAACACATGGACAGACCCTACCTCTCCCATATATTTTTCGGCTTTTAAAGTTGCATGGTGTAAGATGCTAAATAGCTAAGCTCAATATTTCTGAAAGTTAGAACCTAATATCCAACAGAATTTTAAGGCTAAGTAGAAACAGGTTCATCCAACTCTAAATCAGAATTCCACGTGGTCCATATTTGAGAAACAGGGATGAACCAGAGGTGACAGAGTCTTACCAAGCTATCAATACAACTTACTCCTACCCATTTCCATCTCTAATTATATTAATATGGCCTACTCCTTATCTTATCCAAATAATAGGGGAGAGTGGGAGTATATTCTCTTGAACCTAACATCATCTGAGTACTTCATCGTTCTTTTTTTTTTTAAGCATCTTTATTGGAGTATCATTGCTTTACAATGGTGTGTTATTTTCTGCTTTATAACAAAGTGAATCAGCTATACATATACATATATCCCCATATCTCCTCCCTCTTGCGTCTCCCTTCCACCCTCCCTATCCCACCCCTCTAAGTGGTCACAAAGCACCGAGCTGATCTCCCCGTGCTATGCAGCTGCTTCCCACTAGCTATCTGTTTTACATGTGGTAGTGTATATATGTCCATGCCATTTTCTCACTTAGTCCCAGCTACCCTTCCCCCTCCCCGTGTCCTCAAGTCCATTCTCTATGTCTGTATTCCTGTCCTGCCCCTAGGTTATTCAGAACCTTTTTTTTTTTTTGATTCCATATATATGTGTTAGCATACAGTATTTGGTTTTTTATTTCTGATTTACTTCACTCTGTATGACAGACTCTAGGTCCATCCATCTCACTACAAATAACTCAATTTCATTTCTTTTTATGGCTGAGTAACATTCCAATGTATATATGTGCCACATCTTCTTTATCCATTCATCTGTTGATGGACACTTAGGTTGTTCCCATGTCCTGGCTATTGTAAATAGAGCTGCAATGAACATTGGGTTGCATGACTCTTTTTGAATTATGGTTTTCTCAGGGTGTATGCCCAGTCGTGGGGTTTCTGGGTCATATGGTAGTTCTATTTTTAGTTTTTTAAGGAACCTCCATACTGTTCTCCATAGTGGCTGTATCAATTTACATTCCCACCAACAGTGCAAGAGGGTTCCCTTTGCTCCACACCCTCTCCAGTGTTTATTGTTTCTAGATTTCTTGATGATGGCCATTCTGACCAGTGTGAAGTGATACCTCACTGTAGTTTTGATTTGCATTTCTCTAATGATTAGTGATGTTGAGCATCCTTTCATGTGTTTGTTGGCAATCTGTATGTCTTCTTTGGAGAAATGTCTATTTAGGTCTTCTGCCCATTTTTGGATTGGGTTGTTTGTTTTTCTGATATTGACCTGCATGTACTGCTTGTAAATTTTGGAGATTAATCCTTTGTCCGTTGCTTCATTTGCAAATATTTTCTGTTCTCAGAGTTGTCTTTTTGTCTTGTTTATGTTTTCCTTTGCTGTGCAAAGCTTTTAAGTTTCATTAGGTCCCATTTGTTTATTTTTTTTTTTATTTCCATTTCTCTAAAGGTGGGTCAAAAAGGATCTTGCTGTGATTTATGTCATAGAGTCTTCTGCCTATGTTTTCCTCTAAGAGTTTTATAGTGTCTGGCCTTACATTTAGGTCCTTAATCCATTTTAAGTTTATTTTTGTGTATGGTGTTAGGGAGTGTTCTAATTTCATTCTTTTTCATGTAGCTGTCCAGTTTTCCCAGCACCACTTATTGAAGAGGCTGTCTTTTCGCCATTGTATATTCTTGCCTCCCTTATCAAAAATAAGGTGACCATATGTGCGTGGGTTTATCTCTGGGCTTTCAATCCTGTTACATTGGTCTATATTTCTGTTTTTCTTCCAGTACCATACTGTCCTGATTACTGCAGCTTTGTAGTATAATCTGAAGTCTGGGAGCCTGATTCCTCCAGCTCCGTTTTTCTTTCTCATGATGGCTTTGTCTATTTGGGGTCTTTTGTGTTTCCATACAAATTGTGAAATTTTTTGTTCTAGTTCTGTGAAAAATGCCATTGGGAATTTGATAGGGATTGCATTGAATCTGTATATTGCTTTGGGTGGTAGAGTCATTTTCACAATGTTGATTCTTCCACTCCAAGAACATGGTATATCTCTCCATCTGTTTGTATCATCTTTAATTTCTTTCATCAGTGTCTTATAGTTTTCTGCATACAGGTCTTTTATCTCCTCTAGGTAGGTTTATTCCTAGATATTTTATTCTTTTTGTTGCAGTGGTAAATGGGAGTGTTTCCTTAAATTCTCTTTCAGATATTTCGTTGTTAGTGTATAGGAATGCCAGAGATTTCTGTGCGTTAATTTTGTATCCTGCTACTTTACCAAATTCATTGATTAGCTCTAGTAGTTTTCTGGTAGCATCTTTAGGATTCTCTCTATATAGTATCATGCCATCTGCAAACAGTGACAGCTTTACTTCTTCTTTTCCAATTTGGATTCCTTTTATTTCTTTTTCTTCTCTGATGGCTAACACTTCCAAAACTATGTTGAATAATAGTGGCGACAGTGGACAACTTTTTCTTGTTCCTGATCTTAGAGGAAATGGTTTCAGTTTTTCACCGTTGAGAATGATGTTGGCTGTGGGTCATCATTCTTTTATATACAATGTCCAACATGAAACCAAAAAAATGCCTAGATATGTGAAATGGCAGGTTAACACACACCCACACACACAAACCAGACAATAGGCACAGATCCATAGATGATGCAGTTCTGAATTCATCTGACAAAAATTCAGAAGCACTATTGCTAATATGACAATAAAATAAAGGTTAATGGACAATATGAAAAAAATTTAGCAAGGAATTTGAAAACATATGTAGAAATTCATATAGAATTGAATTCACGTTCTAATGTGAAAAGCGCAATAATTGAACTTAACTGAACAGTTTAAATCAGGGTAAATACAATAAAACACAAGAAAGGAGCCTGAAGAAAGAGCCACACACAGAATCTAAACTGAAGCAAAGAGATTGGATAAAGCCAAACAAAGCATAAGAGACATGGGTCACAGTCAATATATTGGTATATACTCAAAATATACCTAATATACCTGTAATTGGAGACCAGCAAAGACAAGTGAGACAGAATAGGAAAGAAGCAATATTTGAAGAGCAATTGATCAAGAATTTTGTAAAGCCATAAAGGATATCAACCCACTTTTACAAAGATCAACAAAATGTAAGCAACATGATACAAAGAAAGCTATAGTCCAACTGGCAGACTATAGCAAACTCTTGAAGTAAGACAAAAGGAAAGTCTTAACAGCAAGTAAAACAGTAAAAATAAGATTTTCAACAAAAGTACAAAAACTAAAGACAGTGGGATGACATCTTTAGCATGCTCAGGGTGAAATTATGCCCATCTAAAATTCCATAACCAATGAAAATGTACATAAAAATGAGGCATGATAAAATATATTTAGACAAATAAATATTGAGTGAATGTTTGACTAGCAGACCTGAGCTATAAGAAATACTTCAGTTCTTCAGGCTAAATAAAAGTTACTCCATACAGAAGCATGAAACTAGAGGAAGCAATGAAGTTCATCAAAAAACAACCTTAAAATATTGGCAAAAGAAGAAAATTTGATAATCTCAGTGAGCTCTGAATCTATTATGGAAACTATTTCTATAATTAACACATTTCTCACACACAAAAAATCACAGGACAGATGGATTATCTGGTAAATTCTTCCAAAAACTTAAGGAGTAAATAAGACGAATCTTACACAAGCACTTTCAGAAAATGTACGCAAAAAAGAAAAAAACAAAAAAACAGAACACTTCCCAATTTGTTGTGGGAAGGCAGCAAATATTGATGCCAAAATCTAACAAAAATATTAAAACAAGAGGAACTTTTGCTCTTATAGGGAATATTTACCATGAAATAGGTATGAGTAGTAGGCGTAAATGTAATAACTATGTGTTTTGGAATTTATAACATACGTTGAAATAAAATGTATGACAGCAAAGAATGAGAGTGACTAAATAATGTTCAACAGTTTTAAGGTTTTTTCATTGTTGGAGAAGTGGTTAAAATACTATTTGAGGTGTAATAAGTCTGTAATAATATATTATAAATATTATAATTACAGTACTCGGGTATTCAAAAAGGTGTAACAGGTATTCTAATAAGCTGAAAAAATTAAAATAAATGATTCATCTAAAAGTGGAAAGAAAGGGAAAATAAAAAATAATGAAATAGTACAGTATGAAAACAGAAGAGTCATATCCAAAATTTGTAAAGAACTCTTAGAAATCAATTAGAAAAATACAGATAATCTATTTTTTTCCCATGGTCAAGTGACTTGAAAACACACTTTATATTAGAGGATACCAAAAAAAACAAATCATATGAAAATCATTAATCATTGGTAAAATGCAAATTAAAATGACGCTAAAATACCACTGCACTCCCACAGAATACCTAAGATTAAAATGACCAATAATACCAAGTGTTGCAGAAGTCGTGAAATAACTGTGACTCTCATATATTACTGGTAGGAATGTAAATCTGAGCAACTCTATTGAAAAGCTGTTTGGAAATATCTATTAAGGCTAAATATTTATATACCCTATGACCCAACAATTCCACTCCTGGATATATACTCAAGATCAATGAATGCTTAAATCCATCAAAAGACATGCACAAGAATATTTGATCAACATTATTTATCATAGCCCCAAATTAGAAGCAGATGAATTGTCCAATTACATCGACATAAATCAACAAATTGCTGCTAATTCATAAAATGGAACACCTATATTGCAATTGATAGGATTCAGGATACACTACCAAAACTATGTCACCCTGGCAGAAAGAAATTTGAGATACGTCAGGTACAGGAAGTATTTTCTGACCTTTCCGTAAAGCAGGTCATAAAACCCTCATATGAGAGGTTCCCTCCTTGTACCCCAGGAAAGGAGCATCCTTATCTCCAAATAGGAGTGAGGGATGCCAAGGGGAGTCTGAATGCCCAAGCCTTGCTATTTTCCCCAGTTTACTACATTTACCCCATTTCCTTTTTTGTCCTATCGAATTTTCTCTCTTTTTGTCCTATCACTATTTTCCAGTCCTCATCAAACCTAGTGTAAAAATGCTCAGCTTTAACCGCATCTTCCTAACGAAGGCTACTGTGTCATGTAAAACTTCTATTAAAAAAATTTGTATGTTTTTCTGTTGTTAATCTGTTTTTTTTTTGTTGTTGTTGTTAATCTGTTTTTTGTTACAGGGGCTCTAGCTGAGAATTTAGAAGGAAATGATATTTTTCCTCCCCTGCACAATAATAAAGAATGAACTATTGGTACATATAAGAATGTGATGAATGTTTAAAACATAATGTTGAATAAAAACAGCCATATGCAACAGGTTATATACTGCATGACACTATTTCTGTGAAGTTCATTAACAGACAAAATGAATCTAGGTGAACTGAGGTCAGAATAGGAGTTATCTTTTGATTGCAGTTACTGACTCTGATGACAATGAGATTTCTTGGGTCCTTGTGATATATTTTTAATCTGAGTTGTATTTTTGTGTGTGGACCTATGGGAGAACTCATTGAGCTGTATATTTAAGGGCTATACACTCTATTATGAGTAAATTATACATTAATATTAAGAAGGAGAAAAATAAATAATAAATAAAGGTAGTTTGCTTTAACAGATACCTACCTCTATGGTGTAATGATTACACATTTAGGTATATAACCAGCAGATATGACTGGCTCTTTATACCAAAATACATTTAAAATTTTTCCATACCAATGCTTTTTTTATGTCCAGACACACAAACCTGTAGGATTGCCCACCAACAGAAGAATGAAAAGGTATGCTTCACTGATACAGTAGAATAAAATACAGCAATTAAATGAATAAACTGCTGCTACACCTATAGTGTCACAGACTGTGCTTAAGTTCATATAAAGTTCCTCAGAAAAAAGGTGAATCTGTGGTGAAGGAAGTCAAACTTGTGTTATCTTTGGGAGAAGAAAATGACTGAGACATAAAAGAGGCTTCTGGGATGATGGTAGTGTTTTGTGTCGTGATTATGGTGGTCACATGGCTGAGGTCAGGTTGAAACATTCTTGGAGTTGTACATTTATCATTTATGCACTTTTTAGTATGTAATTTTGTGTTCAGTTGTTAGGACTGTGGTAATAAGGTACCACAGAATGGGTGGCATAAAAAAAATTATTGTGTCACAGTTCTAGAGATGAGAAATCTGAATTCCAGATGTCAGCAAGGTTGGTTCCTTCTGAGGGCTGTGAGGGTTATCTGTTATATGGCTCTCTCCTAGCTGCCAGTGGTTTGCTGGAAATCCTTCATATGCCTTGGCTTGTAGGTGTATCAGTCTAATCCTTCACCTTCATGGAATTCTCCTTCTCTCTTCATACAGCCTTCCTTCTGAACATGTCTGTCTCTGTGTTCAAATTTCCCCTTTTTATAAGGACACTAATCATATTAGATTAAGGCCCACCCAGATTACCTCATTTTACCTTGATTACCTCTGTGAAGATCCTATTTCCAAATAAGGTCACATTCTGAGGTACTAGGGGTTTGGGCTTCAACATATATTTTTGCAGAAACACAATTTAACCCATAGTAGATGTATACTTTTTTAAAAAAAATTAAATCTAGCAGAAAAAGGAGTGCAAGAATAGAACTGAAATGAATATCAAGGAGGACTACAATAAGCCTTGATGATGTAAGACCTATTTCTAAACCAAATGTTAGAATGGCTTGAAACATGTTAGAATTGAAAACTCTGGAGTTTTAAGACACATTTAGGATCTTTCACCCTCTTCATTTTTCAGCTGAAACACTTAGGCTCAGCAAGATTAAATGATTTAAGTTCACGCATGTAAATAGTTAATGGGAATTTGGCCTAGAGTACCCACCTACTCCCTCCCCAAGACAACCACAGCCTCAAACAATTTTTCTCAAATTACTTCTAGAATATTAGTAAAATCACATTCCCTTAATCCTCTCTTGGTATATCTCTGTCCATATTTTTATAGTTTATGTAAAGAAAGCTAGATTAAGGGAACTTCATTGCAAAGGTGAAAACCAGAATGACATTTATGAAGATAGAACTCTCGTAACCATCTGGTATACACAAGGGTATCATACTAAATGGGATCAGAATGAGTTCCTTTTGGAAGTAAACCTTTCATAGACTGGGAAACTTTAGGGGAATCTTTCCTAGAATTTCTTTTTTGGCGGTACGCGGGCCTCTCACTGTTGTGGCCTCTCCCGTTGCGGAGCACAGGCTCTGGACGCGCAGGCTCAGCGGCCATGGCTCACGGGCCCAGCCGCTCCGCGGCATGTGGGATCTTCCCGGACTGGGGCACGAACCCATGTCCCCTGCATTGGCAGGCGGACTCTCAACCACTGCGCCACCAGGGAAGCCCCCTAGAATGTTTTAATAGAACGTTGGAGAATGAATTCTGCACAGCTGGCCAACGAAGGCAATCTAGATTGGTTACCAAAACCAGGTTTTAAATGGATTTGCAATCCTCCACAGTTCTTTGAAAAAGGTAATGGAAATTGTGATGAATTAACAAATAAAAATCTTTTCTAATCAGGGAGCCCTTACATTGGCAACACATCGTGATTAACATCATCCTTCTTTCCTCCTTCCTTTTCTTTCTTTCTTTTTTATTTTCTATGACATCAGTCTTATGCAGATAAATGGTTAAAGGACTATGATTAAAACACATAATAGTTGAATGATATAAATCTTCTAGTCTTGTCAGAAACACATTAAGGCAATAAAAAAGAAATGTTAAGGAAGAATCTAGGTTAATGATGGAAAGGGCTGATTTTTGTATACCATGTAAAAATGACCTGGTCTTCCTGTCAGAGCAGATAACTAAGATGCTGGTACCGACAGTTCTGTTCTTTATGACTAAACCAGGTGAGGGAACATTTAGCAGGTAGGTTGAGGGAAGAAAACCATTGACCTGCTAACACATGTAAAGTTAATACTGTCTACACCATTAACTAGGAAATGCATGTAAAACTACCTTTATGATATGGTAGAGTGTGGTGAATAGAAGCCTGATTCACTAGATGATATTGAGTTGTGTTGAATTCATCTTCAATCAATCCCTCTATGCCTTGGAATGCTTTCATTTATTTTTCTCAGAAGCAGTAGATGTTCAGTTTTGGTCTATCCTTGATTTTAGAACTTCATTTGCTGGGCTCTGTAATGTCAGGAAGATGGTATAGGATAACTAGGCAAATAGTTAAACGTGTCCTCAACAGTAAGTTACTTGTACCTTTAATTGCTGTGACACCTATACCAGGCAGAGGCAGTTTCCTGAAGTGATCCAGGGCACAAGTAACTGCACATCTGAGGCAAATTTCCATGTGAGTCTGTATCATTTTGGTGGATATTTAAATCCTTCCCATGCATACGAAGACCTAGTTAAAGAGATACAGGCTTTTGACATGTTAAGAAAATGACTTCACAGTGATAAACCACACCATGAACAATATAAATTTATTCTGTACCTCAGGAATGCAAAATAATAAAATTATTTAATATCTGCTCATTCTTGTTTAGAATGCCCTTTAATTTCAATCATAGATGAACCTGCGTCAGCTAGAAACCTGGATGATGGTTTCTGTCCTATAATATTGGTGGGTGACAGTATGTATATGTGATTTTGTGTGCGTGTGTGTGCGTGTGTTGGTGAACATGCAGTGATCTAGAAAATTAAGAAATTAGCTTTGAAGTAGTGTCATCAAGAAAATAATTTTCACACTTTAAAAAATTTTCAGTGGTATAATTGTTATACATCATGTCACCCCATAATAAAATGTTTGACTCGGGATTTCTCATTGCACATCTAGTTATTCCACTGAACAGGTTGTGGGCTTTTAGTTTACTTATAACCTCCACTTTTCTTCTCCCCTTCCTCTCCTCCTGCTTCAGGGTCATTTTACATTACTTACCTCCCCAAATGTCCTTGTATCTTTCCCTACTCCTCTTATGCTCTCCTGGACCCGTCCAGCTGTCTTGGCATGGATGTTTCCATAGACGTCTCCAACAGTAACTCTGGGGTTGTCTCATAAGAAAGGTTGTTTTGCTTTTTCACCAGTTCTTTTTGGGTCCTTGGGGTGTTTTGACATAGACATTTCACCGAAGCCATTTGATAATTGATAATGTTTGGCATGCACACTTCCTCTTTAGGGCCAAAAATTTTCCTGAGTCTTATTTGAGGTTATGTCCCTGTTTCCTTTTATTCCTGCACTTAACTCACCAGCTTTTAGTTTTAACTATCCTGTGAGGTCTAGTTTAGAGTTTGGACTAAGGCACACATTAATTATAAATCTTATCTGGTCACTTTTGTTATGGCAGCTCAGAAAATGGAACTGGCCACATTTTGAGTTGGAGGTAAGGTTCAGGCATAGTGGAAGGGAGGTATACAGAATTTTCTTAGGGGAAAAAGAACAGATGACTTCTTTGCAGTTTAAGAGGCCAGAGAATGAATGTAGTAAGCCTTTCCTAAGTTCAGTATTCTATTTACAAAATCATAAGACTTTTATAAATTACCAGACTGCATTGCATAAACCAAATGTCACTGAACAGTGACCTTTCAAATTACCAGCACAACGGAAGCTGAGATCAGAAAGCTCAAAGTTAAAGCAAACACTGACAAGAAATCCGATAGAAATGACTTCCGTGTCTGGTCAACTTAACATAACATGACATATTGTAAAATGTGTTTGGCTTTTTAGGTAGAATAGCCTATAAAGGTTTAACTGCTTTTGAAAATATAATCTTTAATATAATCTGGAGATTCGTGGTATTTAGGTTATGTGGATAAAATATTTTCTAAGTCTGAAAGAGAGTGGAAAAGTTTACTATAAGAAAAACATTTAAAAGATGAAAAAGTTTACGTGACGAAGGTGAAAATAGGGAGGAGTGGGTTGGGGTATAGATGGGAACAGAATTGGAGGTTTGAGGAAAGGGAAGTTAAATTGCAAGAAAAAAATGGGAGCAGTTATATAAAGAGGTTTTTTTTATAAAAAAGGTCTAATCTAAATATGTTATTACAAAGATAAATTTAAAAAATACGTCATAAGGAATTTTGAATCAGAGTTCCAATTTTTAAATGTTATAAGCTTCTGTTGTTTTCCTATTTCCCATACATTTCTTTATGGGTTTTACTTGAATTGTATGAAAGTACAGATACCAATTTGTTTATAATGAAATTAAATTCATATATATGTATATATTAGCATGTATTTATACATAGAGAATTTTTTGTTCTATACTTAATATATATTCTTTAGAGATATTTTATTAATGATGAAATGAAAGGACAATTTTTTCTACGCCTTCATTTTTCTGATTTGAAATTTTCTGTCAACATTTGAATTTTTACCACCCAACATGGATACCCATCAATAACACAAAATTGTAAAACAGAATCTTTTACCATGTCTGTGTTTGAATAGATGACTAGAACATATGATGACTAATATGTTCTAAACACATATTTACTTTTTGTATATCTGTGTAAATGATTGGAAACGGATGGAGGGAATATTTTAGAGATGTATCATTATATGTCAGATTTTGAAGCACATTCCATTGCTCTCATGTGTGAAGATTGTTGAATGTGATGAACATGTTTCTCTTTCACAGCAAACGTGTATGTAAGCCATCTATAGCAAGATTTTATTCTAAGTGTTTGAAAGGCTATTGCAACCATGGGATATTGCCAGACAGTTAGTAAAAGGCAAATTGAGTCTGTTGAGAGATTAATTCACCAGCTGAAAGAAATACATTTGCCTCAGAGTCATCAGATATTCTACCCACCAAATTCATCCTCTGAGATAGCATCCCTAATGAGCTTCCTAAACCAATTAAACATAAGCAGGAAGCATCAGTCATCAAAACTATTTTCAGCTAATCAGCTGACTGCACAAATTGCATGGTGCTGAGGAAAAAAGGAACACTCTAAAAGTTGTTGAATTTTTTTTCTACTCTGTCCTTACTTTGTAGGCTTCTCAATTTTATGGATGTGGTGTTTTGCACAGAACACTGTAAATGAGTGCAGTGCTTTATAGTATATAAAGTGCTTTCCTTTGGATTATTATTCAATAGAATAAAATGAGCTTTAATGGGCTTAAGTGATTTGCTTAAAGGCACACAATTAATGTGTGGCTGGGACTCAAAATCATGCCCTTTCCTATGTTGTAATATTTCTGTAAATATGTATGTATTGATCAACTCTCTACCCTCCATGACAGGGGGATCGGTTGAAGTGTTCAAAGTGCCATCCTCTTTACATATGGACAAACTCAGAGCCAAGGCAGGATGAGGATGAAGGGAGACATTTTTACTCTGATATGGGTTCCCTCCTTCAAAGACAGAATTAAGTTAGTGATATCATGTCATATTGTTTATAATGATGAAGAGAACATAAAACAAGCATACGCAAAATTATAAACATAGAAATTCACACAATTTCTGTGAGAAAACCAAATTGCTCTGCAGTGGAATTTGGGTGCTGGGGGGTGCTGCTTTAGATATAATTTTTTTTTAAATCAGTATATTTTATGGGACCTTGACTGGAGGCTAAATTTGAACTTTTCATTATGGACTTATTTCCAAAGTATGTCAATGGTTGTTGCGTGAGGGGAGGGGCTAATTTGCTTATGTTAATTTGGAAAATGCAAGGTGAATCTCAACTAAACAGATTACTTACTGTAAGATTCCCCATGAGCCTTTAGTTCCTAGATCTCAAGAAGGGGACATAGGATGAATTTCCCAAACATTTCATCCCAGGACTTCTTTCTGTGACTCATCTATCCAGACTGATATTTCTCTGCTGGGTACAAGTTGAAACCAGTATAGAGTCACAAAAAGCACTAAGGCAGAGAAATGACATGGTGAAAATACTGATTTGAGGAAAATAATATGCTGGTAGTAGGCAGGAGAGACCAATGTCCCCCCACAATGAGGGAGTTGGGGAGATAAGTTGTAATGATACCTGAATAGTGGAGGTGAGTTGTTCTATTTTAAGATGCAAAGTAGTAGAATACATTTTATATCTAACTACTGCTTACTGGTGAGCTAAAGAGTAACAAGGGCTGCAAATAAAGACTTGAGTGTGCTCTGTATACAGGTGAGAGCACAATCTGTTACGATGGGTTCCCAGAAAGAGACTAAAAAGAAAGAACAGGGGATTTACATTATTAGCTGAAACATTTTTACTGTTTTGGAAGTGAGGAGAAAGATGATCAAACTAAGGAGAAATCAGAATAGTTTAGTCCCAAAGAAGTGGCATTTTGAATAAGGGTCTAACTGCAAAAAGCTCATTGTTTTTGTTGATTAGAAATTTATTGGGAATTTTCACAAATTAAGTTTTAATATAATTGTGAGAATGAAAATGAACTACTGTGGATGTATGATGATTGAGAAGTAAGATAGGGAGCATTTAAAGCAGAATCTTCATGCAGAGGAGATGCAGATGGAGATGTTGACTCTACCAGAGAGAGATGGGATCACTGGGGACCTGGAAGCATGGATCAGATGGGATCGTGGATATATTTGGATAAGCTGATCATTCGTGAAATTCCTTTTGCCATGTAATGCAATGGATGTGACAGTGACATAATCACAGTCCCAGGTATTTGAGTAAGAAGTCTTGGGGCCCATTTTATAATCCTGCTGCACCACAGATGGTTTAAATTAAAATATAGTTTTATATAGTATTATTTCTTAAAAATATGAGTTTGTGTGCCTTAGATGTTTCTTGGAGTGTCACTGAAGTGATGGAGAAGATAAAAGTAGTAAATATATTAATTTTTTTTTAAAATATTTTTTTCTCTAGTGTCATCTATTATTTTTGCAAGTCAGTATAAATTAATGAATCATTCTCTGATAATTAATGCATTTAATTGCTTTCAACCAAAACCAGTTACCTAAAACAGTAAGTTTTGTTTTACATGTGCTATCTTTCTTTCTGCGTTTCTGAGTTCAAATTCACTGAGCTGGATCTTCGTGACTTATACATTGTTGGTGCTGTTTGTGAGATTCTTTCTTGTTCTGACCAAGGTCCCAGTAAAACATTGGAAGAATACTTAGGAAAGTAAAGGGGAAATAAAGTTGAAATTGGAAAACGTTGAGAAAAAGTGTCAGTGACAAAAGGAATAACACATCATCAGAAAGTTTGGCTTTTATTGTACGTGTAAGCTACGACTTTGAAAATTTTTAATGTAAATCATGTAATCGAATTCTTTATCAAATAAGTTTTCAATTATTGTGTTCTGAGTGCTTAAGCAATATTGCAATAGAATATATAATAACAAAGATAATAATTAGCAAAATATATTAATTTTTAATGTGGCAACACCATGCAGTATAATTTAGGTATTTTTCTCATAATAAGAACAATGATCCAGGTATATTATTGTCTTTATTTTAGTAATGAAAGAGCTGAGTTATTCAGGGACTTGCCCAATGTCCAATGTCATATGATTAATATATGTCAGAATCAGGATTTAATTCTTGGTATGTTGGACCTCTGAGTCCCAGCCCTTTATGATTATGTTAAATAACAAATGATAAATGGTATTATTGTATTAAAAATTTATAACATTTAAATATAATTTTTATAATATAATGACATTTATTTTTCCTTTCCTTTTTCAGATTTTTGAATTTTTATATGCTTTATTACGTATCTGTATTTCCCCATTGCCACACCCCACTATAGGAAGTAGCATACATATCTGTGCATTAAACACAATAAGAAGCTTGGTTTAACTTAATCCCAAATTCACTTGACCATGGAAGAAGCCTTCTTTTAAAATTTAACACCTATTAACACTTGGGAAATGCTGATCAATAGAAATAAATCCTGATCAGAATTTTTTAATTATTGTCAAATTGTTTTAACATTTCATTTTTGTCAAGGAAAATAAATTTTAAGAAAATACATTTCAGAATTCGTGACCTAATTTTATTTTGAAAGTTTATCAATTGTCAAAGTCCAGGTGCTTAATCTTAGTGTTCTTTATTTGCTAAACATATTTGTCTTACGTGTACCGAGGATGGATTGCTCTTTATTTTATCAATATACAATGCCATCATTGAGTTGTGTGTTTGATTATTGTCTGCTAATTAATACTGTTATCTGGAAAATCTCTAAGAAATAACCCTAATACTTTCATGAAACACCCTGAAAATTTTAATGCCCATTAACTGTTCAGCTGCAATATATTTCATTCACAATATGGCAGGACCCTCTAGTGCTCACGCTTGGTCACGTGTCCTCCAAAACGGCCTTAGAGGGGTAAATGTCACATATTGGATCATTTTACTCAGTCTTAGCTTTAAGTGAAATAGTCTATTATTCATAACATCACCTTTTGGAAAAGGAGTTTAGGCATGTCCAATATTATTCAAAAAAATTATTTTCCCCATGCTATAGGGGGAAATGTCTAGTTCATCTATTTTGCTCATAAAAGTAAATGAGATACTTGAGAACCAAGAACAAGAAGTTGGTTAAATTTCTTAAGTAATTCATATAAATGGAAGTAGAACCTAAGTCTTGTTCCACGGTTCAGTTCTGTGCCATGTACATTGGTCTAAGTATTTAATCCATGAAGTTTAAATAAAACGATAAATGTACATGTCCAGAATTCTATATTCCTTTCACTGAATCTTTTCTGGAAGAATAGCACTCTTCTTTTTGGGAAATGTTGGACTGTTGGTTTACAAAACAGTACAATATTATCAGGCAATACACTGCAGAGGGGGTTGTGTTGTACTGGAGTTTGATTTACCCTGCTTAAACAGCGGATTCTCTAACCAAAGTATCCATGGGCAAGAAGACCTGGTTTTATTTGCTTTCCAAAGCTGTATCACAGAGCTAATAGGCAGACTGTAGCTCTTTACAGCTATAAGGTCTTGCCCATTATTTATTATTATTTCAGTAGTTTTTGATCTTTCTTGCATACTTGATGTGGTAAGGTGTCTACATCAAAACAGTGGATCCACATAAGAAAATAATTCTAATTTCTACATATTGTTGAATAGCATCCTTAAATGATTTGAATTTTCTATTAATAAATGTGTTTGGTATCCATGTTTAGCTGTTACAGGGTAGGTCACCCAAGCCCAGCAAGTGGGAACTTCACATGGGCAGTGGTGGCGACATGGCTGAACTGGTCAGCGGGGGCTGTGATGATGAAGATGGTTGCAGGGGATCAGGAAGTGGAGAAGTCAAGAGGACACTGAAAGTCACAGACTGTAAGTGTATGATTCTAACACCACCTGAAGCATGGATTTGGAGACATGATTAAGGAAAATTATTACTATGAATATAAAGAAATAATGGTAGTGAATTCAGAAAAATGCAAGAGGAATTGGAAGTGAAAATAAACCCATTTTTTTTAGTTATTCAGGACATGCATTCTTGGGATTTTTGTTTCTTTTTAACTAATGACTTTAAATGGAAATGATATTTTTCTGTGAAAAACTAGTGAATGACCATCAGTTCTGAGAATTCATAGTTTTAAAGTGGGATAGTCTATAGGGTGTGAAATAGCTAGTATGGTGGGCAGTAAATGTATCTTGGTGAAACCAGGATGTGTGAGCCCTACTAAATACTAACATTCTGCAATTTTATTATATTATCATGCCATTAGATAAATTTTATTAGGTTTTCATGTTCAAATTACAAAGAAACTGGTTAAATATATGGTTAGTTATGGTGAGAAACTACTTGGGTTTAACTCCTATGAACTGGTTCTTCCAAAAAAGATCTCACCAATTATTCACATTGTTTTGATCATGTGGGTTTAAAAACCATTTTTGGTATTGCTGGACTGCTCACTATTACAAATGATAAAACTACCAAATAACAACAACCAAAAAAATCACCAGATGAATTCCCTTTCCTTGTCTTCACATACAAAATGAGGAAGATAGGCTCTTCATTGTTACGTGCATGTATATGTTCACACAGGCAAGACAACCAAAGTTATCAACTGAGAAAGAAGTGTGAAAGTTAAGATACCCAGAGCAGCTAACTTTCAACTATTCACTTAATTCAGGTCATACCAAAGGGGATTACTTTATACAGTAATCTTCTGGATCTGTGCAGCCCTATCTGGAGGCCGGCCTGATAGTCTCCCTCTAAATCACAAAGGGCTGCTTTGGACCTGTTAGAAATGTCTTTTCGTGACTTTGGTGGGAGAAGAATTCATTTACTTTTCAGTTCTCTTGTAGTAAATTTAGAACACTACCAACGCTTCAAGCATCAATACCCCATTCCTTCTAGGATTTTGTTTTGTAAGGCTAAAGGAATGGAAGCTGAAAGGGGTACAAAATCAAGACAATATAAAGGTACATGTTTTCCTGTTAGAAACAGTAATAAATTTAACATAGAAAGTAAATAGACGGGGTTTAGTACACTGGAGTAGCAATTGAACAAATGACCACAAAATTCTTTGATGTATTAACACAATTTTCTAGTGCAGATTACACATCTTCTACTCTTGTAGGAGCAGTAGGGATATGTGTTCTTGTTATTGGTACTAATATCATTTATCAGATTGATTTCTCTTGTTTTTCTATCTTTTGTTGTTTCGGCCAAAAAAAAGGAAGACAAAGCAAATGAAAAAGGTTTTCATTAGGAAAAGAATATTTTTACTAAGAGTTAAAATGCCCTCCATCGTATTTTGGAATTATGATACATATCTATTAGCATAATATTAAATAATCTTTCATTTTCACTTGATCTTGAGTACTTATATGTACCATAATTTCCTTTCCATTTGAATATTAGCAGGATTTTAAGGCATTAAAAATTATTATGCAAAATAGCTTAGGTTAAATTTTTTTCTGTAAATTGCATGTGTGTGTGTGTGTGTGTGTGGAATTAGCATTTTAATAGGGATTTTTCACTCCTGAAGTTATTTATAAGCTCAAGAACTTGCTACGTATTAATAGATAATCTTTTTGGCTTATTTCACAAGAGGAGTAGAGACAGTGGAGGATATTCAACTACTAATAGTTTTCTTACAAAACCATGCTTGTCAAGGTGACAAGAATGAATTTTTTACTTTAAAACTGTGTTTTCAATTACTGCTGAAATGGACAGCTATGGTACAAGCAACTGTCCATCAGAATTGGGGAAATGTAAGAAATAGATGGTTTTCAGCAACTCCAGGCAAACATTAAAAAAAAAAATCCACATCTGCTGTAAGTGGGTTGCCTATCATGTTTCTAAGGGTTTATAGCTGTTGCCTTTCAATTTTTAATAAGTGGTTAGGAACCTACTGTGGATAGCCTGCTGAAATAAAGAGGGACATGCTAAGTAGCAAAGCGTAGGTCACATTTCTATTTTTATAAAGCACTGTAATAGTTTACCTGTGTTTGGCTCGTTAGATATATTGCTAAAGCATTTTATGATATAGTTTTAGGTGGCCTTAATGACTTAAAAATATTGTGCTCTAGAAAGTTTATCAAGGTGTCATTTGTGTTAAGAATTTGAAATGCACCATTATTTCTTCCTTACACTTACGTTTATTCTTTATAAGATACAAGTAGAACATAGTTCATTTGTCACTTCAAAATGTCTGATTAAAAATAATTATACATGTATATTTTTATTTATAGTTATATATAGTTACAAGGAATAATAGTAATACTGTGTCTTGTAAATTTAATGATTTTGCTCCATTTATGCAAATGTTCAAAGTTGGTAAATATCTTACTGACCAACACTTGAACTGATTTTCTGTTTCTGTTTTGGTTAATGTTTATTTCAGACAAGAGGGATTTATATATTTCAGTGTGCAATGTTTTACCACCAAAATATTTATGTACCTCTTAGGTATCATTTTGTTTTCGTCATCGATGTTATCAAATGATTTACAAATATTTAGCTTTTAAAACTATCTCTATTTATATCATACCTGTTGGCTATGATTCAATGTGAACTGATGTATTTATAATAAAAAACATCTATACTATGTAATGTTCACTCTTAGGAAACTGAAAATACTTTCTTATTTTAGTAGAGTGGTTTAAAAATCCTAATATTACAGAAATTTTTTTCTATATTTTTATTGCATCGAATTTGGCTTATAAATGTAGGTATGGTTATTTCACTAGTACCTTGGAATAGCAGGGTTGGAATGGCTTTGAACTTTCATTTCCCTTCATCTTGGACACTTGCCATCCTTTCAAAGTAGCTAAGGGATGGTAGGTTTTAAATGCCAGTGGAAGAAACAAGTTCTGTTCTTGTAGCCATGAAGAGCAAAACTATACTCACTACCATCAATACTTTTCAACTATTTGACTATTCTTATATCCCCAAATTCTGTTATTTTCAACTGTTATAAAACAAACCAAAGTGCCACTAAAGAGAGGCCATAGCAAAACTATCCACGTGTAGTTTTTTTGTTTTGTTTTGTTTTTGTTTGTTTGTTTGTTTTTTGTTTTTTTGCGGTACGTGGGCCTCTCACTGTTGTAGCCTCTCCCGTTGCGGAGCACAGGCTCCAGACGCATAGGCTCAGCGGCCATGGCTCACGGGCCTAGCCGCTCCGCGGCATGTGGCATCCTCCCGGACCAGGGCACGAACCCGTGTCCCCTGCATCGGCAGGCAGACTCTCAACCACTGCGCCACCAGGGAAGCCCCACGTGTAGTTTTGAAAATCTGCAGTAGCACTGCTTTCAATTCTTATGTGATGTTATAATTTAAATTGCAGTAACTCCGATTTTAACAAAAACAAAGAAAAAAAAAAAGTGTTAGCCGTGGTGTTCTTTTTTTTTTTTTTTTTTTTGCGGTACGCAGGCCTCTCACTGCTGTGGCCTCTCCCGTTGCGGAGCACAGGCTCCGGACGCGCAGGCTCAGCAGCCATGGCTCACGGGCCCAGCCGCTCCGCGGCATGTGGGATCTTCCCGGACCAGGGCATGAACCCGTGTCCCCTGCATCAGCAGGCAGACTCTCAACCACTGCTCCACCAGGGAAGCCCTGAACATTTTGATCTATGTTTTGCAAGTGTCTAATACTGAAGGGTCATGATAAAACCATAGAGAAATGCACAAGGAAACACATCCTGATCCTGTCCAATGTTCAAAGTTGTGAACACTTTGAAATTGTCATCTACCACAGTTTTTACACTACTTATGAAAATTATACTAAAGACAAATGAAATATATATCTAAGATAAATATATTTTAATTAGTATATGATCATTATGAATATTATTCTGATTATACATTTCCATTTTGGTTTCTAAATAATTGAGACATACTGCCTGCTTGCTGTTTTGTTAACAAGATTGTGTAATAGAATCAGGCTACCTGCTGAGTCATCTAAAATCATCTTTCATCCTCTTTACTACTATATATCACAGTCATGCATTTAAATAATAGAACTGAAATAAAAGAATTTGTCCTTGAATGCCTAAGGAATGATTTTCATTGCTTTGGCTTAGACACAGAACTGATGTTAAATCACTGAGGTGAGAAGGGGAGACATTAATTAAAGCTTAAGGAGCCTCCTAGCATGCATTCTGGATCAACCAGCTATTCTGTAAATCTCGTAACTAAATCTATACCACACCAGAGGACATCGAATAAAGAAATTATGGTCTCTGTTGACTAGCACAATGCTAAGTATGACTGTGTGATCAATATAGAGAGTCAAAAATGAAAATTTAAGAAAATATCCTCAGATACATTTGATCATGACTTGCCCAAAGTCATGTAGCTGTCAGTATAACCAGAAACAAACCATATTTGTATATAACCATATCCAGGTCTATTTTTTACATCATTTTGTTGCAAATAAACAGAATGATTATTGAAGTTGCAATATTACCCTTCAGTGAGGATAAATGGATAAAATGCAGAAACAGGTTAGGTATATTTTTAGCTCTTTAATCACTTCATTACCTCTAATTGTGTAGAAAGAGTAATTTCATATAGGTTTTTGACAGATTAAGTGCTCATCTAACTGTAAATAATTAAATAATAGAGCACGTGATCTGGGCTCAGAGGTTCTCACAGCCTCTTGTCATACAAATCATGTGGGATTCTTGGTAAGAATACGAGCATCATACAGGAGGTCTTATGTGGCGCATTCCTTATGTGTTCCCAGATGATTGCTGCTGGTCTTAGGACTATACTATGAGGAGCAAAAATGTATGCCCTTCTTCATTGCATCCCTTCTTTATTAGCATCTCTAAAATGAGTTTCTGTTAAAGGAGCATGAACAGTTTTTTTTTTTACATCTTTATTGGAGTATAATTGCTTTACAATGTTGTGTTAGTTTCTGCTGTATTACAAACTGAATCAGCTATATGTATACATATATCCCCATATCTCCACCTTCTTGCGTCTCCCTCCCACCCTCCCTATCCCACCCATCCAGGTGGTCACAAACCACCGAGCTGATCTCCCTGTGCTATGCGACTACTTCCCACTAGCTATCTATTTTACATTTGGTAGTGTATATATGTCCATGCCACTCTCTCCCTTTGTCACAGCTTACCCTTCCCCCCCGCCCCTGTCAAGTCCATTCTCTATGTCTGCATCTTCATTTTTGTCCTGCCCCTAGGTTCTTCAGAACCATGTTTTTTTTTTAGATTCCATATATATGTGTTAGTATACAGTATTTGTTTTTCTCTTTCTGACTTATTTCACTCTGTATGACAGACTCTAGGTCCATCCACCGCACTACAAATAACGCAATTTCATTTCTTTTTATGGCTGAGTAATATTCCATTGTATATATGTGCCACATCGTCTTTATCCATTCGTCTGTCAATAGGCATTTAGGTTGCTTTCATGACCTGGCTATTGTAAATAGTGCTGCAATGAACATTGGGGTGCATGTGTCTTTTTGAATTATGGTTTTCTCTGGGTATATGCCCAGTAGTGGGATTGCTGGGTCATATGGCAATTCTATTGTAGTTTTTTAAGGAACCTCCATACTCTTCTCCACAGTGGCTGTATCAATTTACATTCCCACCAACAGTGCAAGCGTGTTCCCTCTTCTCCACACCCTCTCCAGCATTTATTGCTTGTAGATTTTTTGATGATGGCCATCCTGACTGGTGTGAGGTGATACCTCATTGTGGTTTTGATTTTCATTTCTCTAATGATTAGTGATGTTGAGCATCCTTTCCTGTGTTTGTTGGCAATATGTGTATCTTCTTTGGAGAAATGTTTATTTAGGTCTTCTGCCCATTTTTGGATTGGTTTGTTTGTTTTATTGTTATTGAGCTGCATGTATAATTTTAAGATTAATCCTTTGTCTGGTGCTTTGTAAATATTTTCTCGCATTTTGAGGTTCATCTTTTTGTTTTATTTATGGCCTCCTTTGTTGTGCAAAGGCTTTTAAGTTTAATTAGGTCCCATTTGTTTATTTTTGTTTTTATTTCCATTTCTCTAAGAGGTGGGTCAAAAAGGATCTTGCTGTGATTTATGTCATGGAGTGTTCTGCCTATGTTTTCCTCTAAGAGTTTTATAGTGTCTGGCCTTACATTTAGGTCTTTAATCCATTTTGAGGTTTTTTTTTGTATGGTGTTAAGGAGTGTTCTAATTTCATTCTTTACATGTACTTCATTCCTTTACAAATCTGTCCAGTGTTCCCAGCACCACTTATTGAAGAGGCTGTCTGTTCTCCATTGTATATTCTTGCCTCCTTTATCAAAAATAAGGTGACCATGTGGTTTATCTCTGGGCTTTCTATCCTGTTCTATTGATCTATGTTTCTGGTTTTGTGCCAGTATCATACTGTCTTGATTACTTTAGCTTTGTAGTATAGTCTGAAGTCAGGGAGCCTGATTCCTCCAGCTCTGTTTTTCTTTCTCAAGATTGCTTTGGATATTCAGGGTCTTTTGTGTTTCCATACAAATTGTAAATTTTTTTGCTCTAGTTCTGTGAAAATGCCTTTGGTAGGTTGATAGGGGTTGCAATGAATCTGTGGATTGCTTTGGGTAGTATAGTCGTTTTCACAATGTTGATTCTTCCAATGCAAAAACATGGTATATCTCTCCATCTGTTTGTGTCACCTTTGATTTCTTTCATCAGTGTCTTATAGTTTTCCACATACAAGTCTTTTGTCTCTTTAGGTAGGTTTATTCCTGGGTGCTTTACTCTTTTTGTTGCAATGGTAAATGGGAGTGTTTCCTTAATTTTTCTTTCAGATTTTTCATTGTTAATGTATAGGAATGCAAGATATTTCTGTGCATTAATTTTGTATCCAAATTCATTGATTAGCTCTAGTAGTTTTCTGGTAGCATCTTTAGGATTATCTATGTATAGTACTATGTCATCTGAAAACAGTGACAGTTTTACTTCTTCTTTTCTGGTTTGGGTTCCTTTTATTTCTTTTTCTTCTCTGATTGCTGTGGCTAAAACTTCCAAAACTATGTTGAATAATAGTGGTGAGAGTGAGCACCCTTGTCTTGTTCCTGATCTTAGAGGGAATGGTTTCAGTTTTTCACCATTGAGAATGATGTTGACTGTGAGTTTGTCATATATGCCCTCTATTATGTTGAAGTAGGTTCCCTCTATGCCCACTTTCTAGAGAGTTTTTATCATAAATGGGTGTTGAATTTTGTTGAAAGCTTTTTCTGCATCTATTGAGATTATCATATGGTTTTTATCCTTCAGTTTGTTAATATGGTATATCACATTGATTTGTGTATATCGAAGAATCCTTGCATTCCTGGGATAAACCCCACTTGATCATGTTGTATGATCCTTTTAATATGCTGTTGGATTTTGTTTGCTAGTATTTTGTTGAACATTTTTGCATCTATGTTCATCAGTAATATTGGCCTGTAGTTTTCTTTTTTTTCTTTGTCTGGTTTTGTTTTCAGGGTGATGGTGGCCTCATAGAATGAGTTTGGGAGTGTTCCTTCCTCTTAAAGCAGCACGAACTCTTATAAAACACTGTCTACATTTATAAATTAGCATTACAAGAAAGCATCATAGGCACCAGGACATTAAGGACTATAACAGTTAGGCTGGTAATGGTGGCTTACCCTATATGATTTTTGGTAGCAGTCTCAGTTTTCAGCTTTGAGTTTACTTTCTTTTTTTAATTTTTATTGGATTATAGTCGATTTACAATGTTGTGTTAGTTTCAGGTGTACAGCAAAGTGAGTCACTTTATGACACCAAAGGAAAGGCACTTCCATCTTTTCTTAGGGTCTGAAGGCGTCAGATTACACTGGCTTAAAGAAAACTTCATCTTGAAAGAGTACCTGAGTTATCTCAGCAGAAATGTTTCATCTTCATCAGCTCCTCCAGATTGAAATGAACACTAAAGAAATATCTTGCACTTTCCCTTTATCACGTTACATTCCAACAGAGAGAAATCAAAGTTTCATGTGAACTAAGAGAGAGGAGAGAGGGTATCGAAATGGTACATCTGGAAAACACTCTTTAGAGAAGACAGGAAAAGGGCAATCTGGAAGCAAATAACATTTGACTGCAGTGTTTATGAGAAAGTGGCATTGGACAGGGTGGACACATTATTTGGTTTCAGCAATTGACAATAGGGAGGGGAAGGTACACTGTGAAGAGCAAACTCCATGAACAAAGACACAGTGGGGTGGGGAGAGGGGGTAAGGAGCATGCTCACAGAGGAACAAAGTTATTCAAATTGTTTGAAAAAATATTGGAAGTCTAAAAATGGATTAAAAATGTTACAACGGTTTTGAGTTCCAGAGTGAGAAATTTGTATGTAATTTGGTAGGCCAAAAGGAACCATTAAAAGTTTTTCTGTGCGGTCATTTTGTTTCGGTATGCAGTTATTTGTACTAGCAATACAGTGAACTGATTAAGAGAAGGAACATGTACAAATAACATACATCTTGCACAAGTAACTTACCACTTACCTTGCACAAATAATTGTTCTATGCCTGAATTTCCTTGAGATGGGGATAGTAACAGTACTCTCCAAGAAGCATCCTTGTGAGGATTAAATGACTTCATCTATAGACAGCATTACCGTAATGCCCAGCCCACCCCCACCCACTGAAACAAAAAAATAGTTCAGTGAAATACATAAAAAGTTTTCTTAATTGCTTCCATGAACTAGCAAGAAGAGAGGAATCTTCCATAAAACCAGGTGAAATCATAACAATAATGTAGAGATAAAGATAAATGTAGAGATAGAGATACAGATATAGTGACACACACATGCACACATACAGTTTAAGCGAAATAATAAAGTAAATTTTTATCTACCCCTCCTCCCAGTTCAAGAACAGAATATTTCCATACGTCTCTGAAAACAGACCACTCTGGGAGTTTACAGTGATCATAAGCAATATCTTGCTGGATTTTTCTGGGGTTTGTACTTTATTATAAATGGAATTATATAGTCTTTGTTGTTACACAGTGTGTTCCTTTTGCTTCAGTGTTAAACTTTTGAGGTTCACCTATGTTGGGTGTATATCTACTAATTCATTTTCACCAAAGTATCATATTCTAATTATGAATATACACACCCACTTATTTATTTTATTGTTGATGGATATCGAAGTTGATTTCAGTTTTTGAATATTGTGAATAATGTTGCTATAAACTGTCTTAAACCATCCTGATGATATCTCTTAATGTTCATGTGTAAGAGGCTCTGCAGTGTATACCTAGAAGTAGCATGACAGAGAAACAAAGCAGAGTATGCATAAGTTTCACTTAAGCTTTACTGGGAAATGTCAAACTTTGTTACTGGTTAACAAAGTGATTGTGTCAATTTATATTCTCACCAGCAAAAATGAAAAGTTCATCTTGCTCCCCATTTTTGCAAAAACTTTTTTTTCCACTCCCACTACTTTTATATATCTGTCCAAAGGATGGAAGTGGACAATATTTTATTCTATATTAGTTCCTATTCTCTTAATTGTACTTTTTTCATAAGTATATGAGATTCCTCATATACTTCCTCACCTGAAATTTCTTTTATATCAATAGCCTTTTTCTCTTCTACAGGGTTATTTATCTTCTTTGACAAATGTTCTCTGGACAAAGGTCAACTTCAGTGATCCGCTTACCTATTCTGGGTATGACCTTCAAGAAAGGCAGGATAGATTCTTGAATTTTTCTTTTTATTTAACCGGTTTCAAGAAAATGAATTCCTTGTCTTTCTCAGAAGGTGACCAATTCTTTTAATTTTTTAAAGTATCATTTTGAACTAAGTTTCAGAAACATTTGTAATGCTTATTGAAGTCCAGATTGTCCCACATTTTGCCAATTGATGCTTCTTGCATTTGACTCTTGAGTCCTTTTGACATGATCCTCAAAGTCTTGGCTAGTTTCATTACTTATAGTATAACAAGGAATTCCAAGCTGAGCTTGTACATTATCTGTCTTAGATACGGAGTCAGTCATTTTTACATGACCCCTTTATTTGTTTTATTATAAAACGGTTTTTCATGAGCACAGTCTGGGCACAAGGCATGATCCTCAAAGGTACAGGTCATAATAGAAATAAATATCTCATAATTACTCGTTTGCTTTAGTCTACATTAGATGTACCATATTATAATAATACTAAAAATACCCCTACCAATTATGATTACTAAAATCAGTTACATTTTTGCCTATTTTATCATATTCTATCCCCATTTTATGGTGATAATAGATATAGATATTAATGTATATCAGACAGCCCTATGGATATATATATATATATATGTATATATACAGATATACGTATCTATCTATATACATATATATAGATACATATATATATATATTTATATACCTGTATTTCCTTGGCAAGAAACTATATCAATATAATACAGATACAGATATATTTAGGTCACCTACTGTATCCACTAACTATCTATTTGATGCTTACTACTAGTTCTTATGTCAAAGTTTCTCTAGTGCATTTCTTAAGAAGGACTGATGAGGAAAACATTTTACAAGTTTTTACTTGGTGATAAGAGTTTGTACCCCTTTTACATGAAAGTTGATTTTGCTAGCTAGAAGAATGCAGGCTCACATTTTCTTTCTTTGCATTTCTTCACTATACACTGATGTCTATTCTGGCAGAAAGCATTACTGGCAAAATGTCTATGTTCTAATTTTCTTCCCTTTACAAGCAACATATTCTTTTTTCTTTCTTTCTTTTTTTTACCCTTTCAGTGCCCAGCAATTTGTTTTCTTTTTTTTTTTAACTGCAGTAATTTTAGAATATAGAATATAGCTTTCTGGGTAGTTTTAAGTGGACCCTCTCAGTAACATGGTATACTTTTAAAATAAGTAATACCAAATCTTTTTTTAGCACACTTTTGCTGAATTATAGTTATAAGTAATTTTTCTCTTCCCTTGTTTTGATTTTCCTCTTCAGAAGCACCTATTGTACATTTGTTGAATTGTATTTGCTTATTTTCAGTATATTCTCCAATACCTCTTATCTATTCTTAAATTTATTTTTGATTTTTTAAATCCACCTCCTTTTCACTTTCTGTTTCTCTTAAGGTATGAATAGCGATTTTCTTTTACTGTTACACTGCCTCTAGATTTTATTTATTTTTAAATGAATTTTTCTTCATTTTTTTTGAAGTCTCTAACTTCATTTCTGAATTTTTAAAGTTCTGACTTATTTAGTGTCTTGTATCCTTTTCTTGATAACTTTTAGCTCATTTAAAATGGTATGTGAAATTTTGGGTCTGGTTTTCTGGTGTGCTTTCACTGTTTGTAGAGATGATAGTAGAATACTATTTAACTTTGTATGAAATTTGGTCTTGATCCTTTTCTGTTGCTTATTTTTACATAAATTTAAATTCCCTAAAATTTTAGAAGGAGGCTTGGTTCAGACATATTTTCTAAATTTACTGAATTTCTAGTCCTATTATTTTCACGTAGTGTTAAATAATGTATGTGGTGGTTTGTTTTCTGAGATATTCTGGCTCTGTTCCCTCCCCTGTATTTACCCATCTCTTTTCTTCCCTAATTCTCCATTGTCCTTATCCCGTTAATTCTGAATTCTTCTAGTAGTTTCTCTTCTGTGTGGACCCTGAATGTTAAGGAAGACTTGCCAGATTAGTTTTGGGAGTTAAAAAGGTTTCAGAGACTCCAGACCCTGTAGTTTTATGTCAGCGTCCTTAAACTCAACCCCTATTAAGAGTTAGCAAAGAATCTCCCGTTCTCTGCTGTTTTCAGACTGATTTCTAGTGAATACCTGTTGGCTATTTGCATTCTTCTGTTTTCAAGTGTGTAACTTGCTCTGTTTCTTCCCACTGCTTTCTCCTGCACACATGGTGATAGCATGTAGGTTTTGTGGCTATTAGTAATTTGTCCTCACTCATTTGTTTGTTGAGGTTCATGAGGGTAACTCATGAGATGGGTTGGAAGTGGCATTTATGTGATTTTGATTTTACTAATTGTTCTGCCTGTTTGATGTAAGAATTTGGGAGTTTCCAAGTTATGCTACAACCACACTGCCAGCTTCCCCAGACCTTCCGGATCATTTAAAATGTTTAAGAAAACAGTGATGCTCTTGTTTCTCTTTGTTTTTCTAAGCAGAAGAGACCATTTCAGTGTTGAGAGCTTATGAGTAGTTGAACAATAGCTTTTAGTTATTTGTCATTTCAGACAGCCCATTTCAGTTCTTCTCGGAACACCCAGATACTTTTGACCAAATTAAACAACTTTGTTGTCTCTCATATCTTAGTGAAATGAGTGGAGGTACTTAATTCTTCTATCTTTCTTAAGACATATACTTTAAAAATTTAAGAAATTGTTATGGCTATCGGGCTGGTTATTTATCTGTTGTGTTTCGGCTCTAGGTAACCTTTTAAATTGTTCTGTGATTATGCAAACTGCATTTCCCAAACTCTGAACTAAATTCTTAAACTACTTGAGATCTATAAATTATATTTCCCAGATTATCTTGCCAGCCAGTATACTGTTATTTTTCTGCCAATGGGGTATACTAAAAGAAGATCAAAAGAAGGGAGGGGGAAAATACATCCTGTTTCCAGTTCTTAACAAGATTACATCAACAGCATAGTGTCAATCCCCTGCCTCCAGGTACTTTTAGCATTTACAGTAGCAACTATGTTATACTCCTTAAAGGGACCTGTGCCAGCTCACTTTGCTTCGATTGATAATCTGACACCAGCAATGTGGTGCCCATGGACGTCTGAACGTCATCCAAGAAGATCTATACTCTCATTGTCCATCCTGAGAAGTAAAATTTTCTTTCATTGCCCAGGTTCTGGTTATTCTACCTCCTGTCCTTCAACCCTAAGAATGGGAGCTACTCCCCATGATTACCAATATCTATGGTCTTCTTCAACACCCTCTTTTTGCTTCACTAACCTTTAAATAGCTATATACTAATTTTTGGTATTATATATCTCTAAAATATCTAGCATACTTCCTGTTCTGTTGATTGGATCCTGATACCGCTGGTCTTAACTGCATAAAGTTAGAATCAAAACAAAATATTATCTGAAAACCAATTAAGACTTTCCTCCTTGTTTTCAAGGGGATAAAATCCGTACAATTCTCTCTAGATGTATATTCTACCATGTAGGTGAACACCTGTTTTACCATTTCCTCCCAAATCCCAGAGTAAAATAATCATATAGAAAGATAGGAGAGTTAATCTATTTGTGCTTGGGCATATAGAACAGAGAGCAAGAGGAAATAGCGGTCTTCTGGTTGAGAAGTACTCTAGGGATCAGCTCTGGAACCACTGAGTCTTTGTTTTAATTTGACATGGTGCCTGATCCACCTGAGGTAATTTGAAGCTCTGCATGAGTGTCAATGGAACCACCATTTAAAACTACAGATCTGAGGGCTGACTGCTGGGACTATTGCGCTTGGGTCTTCCGTGGAGCCAAGAGTACACGACTGGGAAAGGTTGAGGCAGGACAGTCGAAAACTTATATACATACATACATAACAAATAGCAAATGGGACTGACAATGCTAAGGTACCAAATGTTGGTGCTTGGAAAACAAATGGAAAACAAATTCTAAGTCTCTTTTTTTTACTGTTATTAATTTCAGGTCCTCCTAGATTTGGAATATTTGAATGAACTACCTAAGATACAGTCAATCACTTCTTCAATATCCTGTATATTTACCAGACATAGATTTCTAAAGTATGATTTCATTCTCGCAGCCAGCACCAAAACCATTATTAGTTCCTATGGCCCACTCAAGAGTATAGTTCTGTGTATGAGTTGTATTAACTATCACAGAGTGTAAGATCTTGAGGGCAATTCAGCCAGTACATTTTTATCTTTCCATACATCACACAACTATTTTTGATCACAGAGTATACAACTTCTGTCAGAATTATCACTGTGCTTGTTTAAAATGCAGTTTGTAGAATTCCACCCCCAAATACTGAATTAACATTTCCATGGCTAGAATCCACAAATTTATAGTTAAAAAGCATAATAAATAATAATTATTCCCAATAAACGTTGAGAACAACTGCCTCACGGTCCTTACCACAATGCCTCTAAACATAAGACATTTAATGAATGTGCTCTGAATTGCATGATTGGGTATGAGCATAATCTACATGTCTCTAAGACACATCTTAATTAACATTAAAAACCAGATTTTATAATGAATTGGAAATACTGACATTAATTTTAGTCAAGACTATTAACTAAAAACCAAAATGAATATAAATCTGTTCACACTCAAGACTATAGCTGTGTTAAATATAGAATACATTTAATAAGCATAGTTTTCTTCAACAGCTACCAATATTTGTGAATTATATAAATAACTCTTTCGTATTTTCACAGAGTAGAGACCTGACTGTGGAATTATTGCATTAGTATAATGTGCTATTTTGAGTGAAAATTAATGTCAAAAGTAATTATTTGAGTGCTAATTGTTAAACTCGAGTATAAAGCCCTAAACTTAAGAGTGTAATTTTCTAGATTAATATGTAATGTCTCAATTTTGGAAGAGATACATTAACATACTATTGCTTGGAGGTAGTTTTTGATTGATTATGGTTTACTTCCTTTAATTTCCTTGTAACTCTAAAGTTTCATGCTAAATTTTTTTAGAATATAAATAATTATGTTTACCTATTAAGTAATATATAGAATTAATTCCACTTCTCTGGTTATAACTTTGCTAAATAATAGGAATTTTGCATCATGACATTTTTCAGAGTAATTATTAATAGTCTTTACCTTTATAAGTATATTTGATGGAATCTTACGGGGTTTTTTTTCTGAAATCTAAATTACCTTATGGAGCTCATATGGGAATAGTATGGCTCTAATTTCATACAAATTTTGAGCTCCAAATTCAATTTTCATCACTAATGGCTTTACCCTCACCTGTATTTATCTTTTCTTTGATGTCAACCCCTTACCTCTCAATCCATCCATCCACTCATTGGTTCATTCAACAAATACTTACTTGATACTTCTACTGTGCTAGTCAGCATGCAAACTTTTGCCTCAGAGGGATACAGATGAGTAATCAGGAGATTACAGTAGAGTATAGAGAATTTTATTTGTGGAAAAACAGATCTTATGGGAGCATAAAGGAAAGATATCTTACACAACCTTAGGCTAATGGAATGTTTTCTCAGAGGAATTGAACTGTAATCTGCCACCTGAAGAAACAGTTATTAATAGGGTTATGAAGAGCCAGGAGCATGATCTCTATAGGAGGACAAAGCAGGAGCAGAAACCTGGTAACTAGAGAAAGTTGAGCATCATTAGGGAGCTACATGGAGTTCCAGAATGCTGTAATATATAATGTAGGCTTGGGATTGGCATAAGCCAAATAATGAAGAACTTATCCCTAGCACACCATGCCAAAAATCAATTCATTGATCCATTTGCACTCTAGCAAGACCTCTCTAATTGCAACGTTGAGAATGCGTCTAGAGAAAGCTGTTATTATAGTAATCCAGACATAATATGTTGATGACATAAGAGAAAATCAAATATCTTTTTTTTCTGTGGTGATTTCTTTACCTCTTCAAGTGAACTTGGCCACACGCTCATCTGCTGACTTAATACATTGTGCATATCTATATTATTACAGTAGAGTTTACTTAGGGTTCTATTTCTTCTTAGACCATGAGTTTCTAAAAATGGTACCCACATCCTGTTCATCTTTACATCCTTGAAACTGAATATACTGCATGCGTGAGCAAAGATGCTCAGAAAATCTTTGTTAAGCTAGTGTATGAATATATGCATGTGTAAAGAAAAGTATTTTGAAGTCATCAGGGGGAATATAATAAAACCACACTAGAGTAAAATGGGACTCATAAGAGCAAAAGTATTAGAAAGAGATGGAAAAGCTATAACATAAAATGATAAAAATTAACAAGAATTTCTACCAAATATTTCATTTTTCCAATATGTAGATTATCAAGACTATCATATAGTTCTTAGGGTTTATTGTATTTCAGGATGTCTTGTTGTCTTTGAAGATAACTTGTCATCATTGCACAATGGTCCTATATGTAGGTTCAGCAAAACATGTTCAAGATCAGTGAACAATGGCAAGAATAGTAAAAATCTTCCTATTTCAAAGATGAAGATTGTATGATCTAGCAATCATTTCCTTGGTACAAAAATCTGTATGTGAATGTTTTTAACAGCTTTATTCATAATTGCCAAAACATGGAAGCATCCAAGACGGTCTTCAGTAGGTGAATGGATAAACTGTGGTACACCCAGAAAATGAGATATTATGTGCCAAAAAGAAATAAGCTATCAAGCCATTTAAAGACATTAAAAAAAAAAAACCTTAAATGTACTATTTCACTAAGCCCGTGTAAAAAGGCTGTAAACTGTATGATTCCAACTATGAAATCTGGAAAAAGCAAAATTATAGTGACAGTAAAAAGATCAGTGGTTGCCGGGGGAGGGAGGGATGAATAGAGGAAGCACAGAGGATTTTTAAGGCAGTGAAAATACTGTCTATGATACTAACTTGACCCTTGAACAATGCAGGGTTGGGGCACTGGTCCCCCTCCCCTGCCCCTGTGTAGTCAAAAATCCACATGTAACTTTATAGTCAGCCCTTCCTATTCCTGGTTCTGCATCCTTGGATTCAGCCAACCTCGCTCGTATCATGTAGTGCTGTAGTATGTATTTATTGAAAAATATCCACGTATAAGTGGATCCACTCAGTTCAAACCTATGTTGTTCAAGGGTCAAATGTATAATGATGGAAACATGTCATTATACATCTGTCCAAACTCATAGAATGTACAATACCAAGGGAAACTCCTAAGGTAAACTATGGACTTTGGGAGATAATGATGTGACAGTACAGGTTTATACTATATATATTGTTTTGTTGTATAGTTGTATAGTTATTGTATAGTTTATACTATATATATTATAGATTGCACTCTACTGTCTTCTGAATCAGGTGGATTACCAGAACTCCAAGCCTTTCAGAAAAGATCAACTGTTGTTTTAAATTGACTTTTTAGCTCAATTTAATTTTGTTCATTTTAGCTCAACTTCAGCTTTCCCTGTCAAGTTAGGACAAAGAAATAGCAGACAGGAAAAAAAAAAAAAAAAAAAAAAGGACAGTGTTTGTTTTAAACTGGAAGGCCTGTAAGTGGAAGTGCCATATTATTAGCTAGATCCAAGAAAAAGGTCCAAATCGTGGGTGATTCTATGATCTCTCACTATATGAGGGCAAATTAAGTGGAATAGCTGTCACCTGGTGATGGTCAGGTCTGATCTAACAGATTTGCATTTTCAGGGTAGCAATAATTTTCTTGTCTCCAGTCATGGTCCTGATTAGTAGCTGTTGGAAGACTGTACTGCTAGATGGATGAGCCTGTCTATCTTGCCAATGGTAGATAAGTAACTACGTCGCCTAGTAAAAGATCTCAACAACTCTTCCCCTTAAGTATCTTCAGTATCTATTTTTAAAGAACCTACTATCTAACCTCTAAAATTATGTTTAAATACCTTTGAGATTTAAAAATTTGCATTCCTCAATGATGCATTTCCTTTATGCAGAAAATCTTTTATTTTGTCTTATTCTATCTTTTATTTCAAAGATATTGGTATGAGATATTACTAAAAGAGAACAAAAAGAGAAATCATTAAGACAACCCACTAGTACTATGAAGATGAACTCTGAAAACTAAAATCATTTAAATATGGGATAAACTTTGAATTCCTTACCTTTCATTCAGTATTAGCATGAAGTTTTTGTTTGCATTATTTTATCTTATAAAATTTGTCAGATGTGGAGAGAAATGTAAAGTTGACATTTTGGCTTCTTGGGTATTTTTTCCCAAGAGATAGTTATATCTAAGACTTAGACGAGTCATCAAATAACAATTATAAAGAAAAGGGGCAATTTTATTTTATAATTTGAAATAGCATAGCTGTCATTAATGAAAAAAACAACAAAAGCTTCTTTTTATTTAAAACTATACTTTTATTTGATTTTTAAATCTGCCTTTTAAGTGTATATTGTTCAGCATTTTTGAAGGTTGAATTACAAATTTGATTGGAGATTTGTTTTCTTAAAGTATTCATTTAAAATATAATTTTTAATAATATATTTCTCTGGCACTTAATCATTCTTTTGTCATAGTCAACAGTACAGAATATTACAATGCAGATAACATCAGGAAACTTTTTTCAAATAAGTCTTCCACCTGTAAGAATATTTCTAGGAAAATGTTTGAATATAGATGTTTAGTAGTGTCTTGAATTTGTAACTTGGAAAAATCAACATATTGAAAGCTGTTGAGATAATCGTGGGTTTTTTTATCCTTCACTTTGTTAATGTGTATATCATGTTGATTGATTTGCAGATATTGAGCCATCCTTGTATCCCTGGAATAAATCCTACTTCATCATTATGTATGTTTATTTTTATGTATTGTTGAATTCTGTTTGCAATATTTTGTTGAGGATTTTTGCATCTATGTTCATCAGGGATATTGGCCTGTAGTAATTTTGTTTGTCTGTTTATATGGTATCTCTGTTGGGTTTTGTTTATCAGGGTAATGCTGGACTCATAGAATGAGTTTTGAAGTGTTCTCTCCTTTTCAATTTTTTGGAGTAGTTTGAGAAGGATAGGAGTTAACTCTTCTTTAAATATTTGGTAGCATTTTCCTGTGAAACTGTCTGGTCCTCAGATTTTGTTGAAAGATTTTTTATTTCTGATTCAATTTGGTCTGTTCAGATTTTATTCCTAGTATTTGTTCTGTTCAGATTTTCTATTTCTTTGTATGTTTCTAGGAATTTGTCCATTTCTTCTAATGTTGTCCAATTTGTTGGCAAATTGTACAACTGTTTTTAGTATTCTCATAATTCTTTTTATTTCTGTAATATTGGTTGTAAATTCTCCTCTTTTATTTTTGATATTAGTTATTCTAATTTTATTTTATTCTAATTTCTCTTTTTCTTGATGAGTCTAGCTAAAGGTTTGTCAATTTTTTTATCTTTTCAAAAAAACCAGCTTTTGGTTTTACTGCTCTTTTACATTGTTTTCTTAATCGCTATTTTATTTACTTTCTCTCTGATCTTTATTATTTCCCTTTTTCTGCTGACTTTGGGCTCTGTTTTTTCTTCTTTTCTAGTTCCTTTAGGCAGAAATTTAGGTTGTTTATTTAATTATTTTCCTGTTTCTTGATGTAGACCTGTATTACTGTAAACTTTCCTCTTAGAGTTGCTTTTTTGTGTCCATTAGATTTTGGAAAGTTGTGTTTCCAGTTTCATTTGTCTCAAGATATTTTTCTTCATTTCCTTTTTGATTTCTTTGCTGACCCATTTGGGTTTTTTTAGTAGCATGTTGTTTATTCTTTACAAGTTAATGTTTTTCCATTTTTCTTTCCGTATTTCTAGTTTCATACCACTGTGGTCAGACAGGTAGCTTGATATGATTTCAGTCTTCTTAAATTTTTGATTCTTTTTTTCTGGCCTAGCATGTAATCTATCCTGGAGAAAGTTCCAGTGTGCTTGAAAAGAATGTGTATTTTGCTCTTGCTGAATGGGTGTTCATCTTGTCTAATGTGTCATTTAAGGCTACTATTTCCTTATTGATTTCCTTTCTGGGTCTATCCATTGCTGTAAGTGGGGTATTAAAATCTCCTACTATTATTGT